>NC_053393.1:564816294-565120610 GCF_905171765.1 Bufo bufo
TCATGCGTCCCTAAGGGGTTAAAGGGATTCTGTCACCTCGTTTTACCCTATAGAGCTGCGGACATGCACGGCTAGATCTCCGCTAGCATGTCCACAATATACCTGTCCCATAAAGCTGTGTCCTTGTATTGTGTTTAAAAAATGATTTTATAGATATGTAAATGACCCTGGTAAGGAGCCCAAGGGGCTGTACTAACCTTCCTGGGGCCCAGCCATGCCCCCTGTGAATATGCCCAGCACCGCCTGCGTCCTCCGAATCTCCTCCTTGCTCACAGTTAGATTGCCGTAATCTCGCAATGCGCGAGCTCGTGCATGCGCAGTGCCGGCATAGTGTTCCTTCCCTGTGCTGGCATCAGCCTCGGAAGGAACTGCCCATCGCGGGATTACGGCAATCTAACTGTGAGCAAGGAGGAGATTCGGAGGACGCAGGCGGTGCTCCTTCACAGGGGGCAGTGGCTGGGCCCCAGGAAGGTTAGTACAGCCCCTTGGGCACCTTACCAGGCTCATTTACATATCTATAAAATCATTTTTTAAACACAATACAAGGACACAGCTTTATGGGACAGGTATATTGTGGACATGCTAGCGGAGATCTAGCCGTGCATGTCCGCAGCTCTATAGGGTAAAACGAGATGACAGAATCCCTTTAAAGGAGATTGGCTGGAAACATAAAGAAACTATTGTAGAGGTGTTCGTTGGTACCTGGGAAAGCTTTTTTTCCCAAATTTCCTCAACATGTCAGGACAGCATTAAACCTCTAGACTGACAATTTCTTACATAAGGGATCAGTGGGGCAACCTGGCTTAGATGAACCTTCCTATCCAGCCTCTAGCCGTGCAGTCTACCATTACCACAGTGTATAACATCCAGCCTCTAGCCGTGCAGTCTACCATTACCACAGTGTATAACATCCAGCCTCTAGCCATGCAGTCTACCATTACCACAGTGTATAACATCCAGCCTCTAGCCGTGCAGTCTACCATTACCACAGTGTATAACATCCAGCCTCTAGCCATGCAGTCTACCATTACCACAGTGTATAACATCCAACCTCTAGGCATGCAGTCTACCATTACCACAGTGTATAACATCCAGCCTCTAGCCATGCAGTCTGCCATTACTACAGTGTATAACATCCAGCCTCTAGCCATGCAGTCTACCATTACCACAGTGTATAACATCCAGCCTCTAGCCATGCAGTCTACCATTACCACAGTGTATTAACATCCAGCCCCTCGCCATGCAGTCTACCATTACCACAGTGTATAACATCCAGCCTCTAGCCATGCAATCTACCATTTCCACAGTGTATAACATCCAGCCCCTCGCCATGCAGTCGCCTTTACAAATATTAGTGACAGAATGGCTCATTGTAAAGATCTCCCTGAATTCTAGAGTGGTCCTGTAACAGGATGTCACTGTTTTCAAAAGTCACTTCCTGAAATGTGTTCCCTCTTAGATATTCCACCAGCACCTGTGTGCGGTGTTATTGAAAAGTGGAAGGAGCCAGAGCAACTCGGCCACTGAATGGAAACCATGTAAAGTTACAGAGCGGGGTCTCTGAGTGCTGAGGAGCAAGTGCATGAAAGTCACAACGCTCTGCTAACTCCATAGCTGCAGAGTCCAGACCTCCTCTGCTATTAATATCAGCACTGTGCTGTGCTGGGAGCTTCACGGCATGGGTTTCTGTGGCTGCTGCATGCCAGCATTCAGTCATTGAGGTCTTGTGAATAAGTCTGGTGATTGCCAGGAGAATGTTACCTGCCTGACTGCATTGTGCCCACTGTACAGTGGTGGAGGAGGAGTAATACTATGGGGGGTCTACAGGGGTCGGCCTTAGACCCTTAGTTCCAGTAAAGGGAAATTTTAATGCTTCAGCAGACAAGACATTGTGGACAATTGTATGGAGACAACTTTGTGGGAATGGTTTGGGGAAGACCCTTTGTTTTGCTCCTCCATGACTGCACCCCTGTGCACAAGCTCCATAAGACATTGTTGGGGGAGTCTAGAAGAACCTGACCGGGCGCAGAGAGCCCTGACCTCAAACCCATCCAGCTCCAGGACAGAGTGAGAGCTGGGCCTCTCCTCCAACACCAGGGTCTGACCTCACAAATGCTCTTCTGGATGAACAGGCTAGAATTCCCATACTCAGCAGGAAAACATTTACTGGGACGTAGCAGTGACTTTGTGCCTTTACGTCAATGCAGTTTTCTCCTCCCCAGAGACGGCTGTGTGCAGAATCTGTAACCTGATCTTCATCTGGTCTCTGCCTATAATAAGACTAATTGCAGCTGTGAGCTGAGGGTAATGATCCGGGCCGGAGAAGTGGAGCAGTTTTCTCGAATATGATTTATGACAAATAGAGATGGGTGAATTGATGCTGTTCCTCCCAGTGAATCCCAATCTGGTGAATTGTTTTGCAAGGTATCCGCCATTTCGTAGACCAGAAGGCAGGCATGGGGCAGGAAAGATGAAGGACGACTACGTGACCCTGGGTGGTGCCCCTAATACAAGTTAGCCAATCATGAGGGACTACAGCTGTCATGTGTGGCTGTGTCATAGGCGGTATATAAGATCCCAACCAGGGAATCCATATACCGTATATTTATGAGGCACGACATGTGTCAGAGGGAGCAAAGGCATTCAGTCAGCCTAGTTCAGGGCGTTGTAGGAGGCATATGTGGCCGGACGACATAGCGGGGGGAGGGGGCGGCCAGCAGTGCTGGTGCGGGCGGGTAGTTCGGCCCTGGAGAGGCGTGCTTGGGCTCTGATGGAAGGAGGGCTGGGCATCGTAGAAAGATAATAATGCCCACCTGGGCACCTTACTGATTAATTTGCATAATACAAAAAGTCAATTACGCAAAAATGAAAGACAGAAATGCAGAATGAAGGGTACATCAAGAAAGAAGGTATTTTATTGTACATGGCAATAGTTTTACGTTCATATTGCTAATCCATGTGACAGATTTCCTGGGCGGATGTATCGTGTCAGAGTCACCGTATACTGGAAATTGTATCCCAAAAATTCCATTTATCAAAAACTCTTGTAGTATAGGGGACATGATGTTCTGGCTCTCTCACTGCTAAACTGCTCTGCTGTCCGATTGCGCATATTATTCTAAAAAATTGTTCAAATTTTATAAAATTTGGATATTTCATTTTTCACTTCCTGTAAAATGTACTCTGCCCGATAGCGCATATTATTGTAAATAATTTACACTGATGTCACATTTCATCCAGTGTTAATTAAGTTGTGCATGTAGTTCTGAAAAACGTTTTTTAGCCGTTTATGAGAGATTTGTGTCCCGGGCCGGACGAGGTGTTCTGGTAAATGAAGAGTGGCAGCGGGCGGAGTTAAAAAAACAGGAATGTGCCCCTGCGTCGTCCACCACGGAGCAGCTGTTGTGCAGGTAGCAACAGCACACTTGGTGGCAGCCGTAAGGCCAGTCTTCTGCCAGGCAATAGATTAAAAGGGTTTTCTGAGACTTAAACATTGATCACCTGTCCTCTGGATAGGTCATCAGTATCTGATCAGTGAGGACCCCGCCAATCAGCTGTTTGAGAAGGCAGTGGTGCTCCTGTGCATCGCTACCTTCTTCCGGCTCACCAACCGCAGCGCCGTCTATAGTATAGTGGCCGTTCTTGGTATCACAGGTCACCCCATTCACTTTTATGTGGCTGTACTGCTCCTAGGCCACGTGACCAATGAACGTTTCATCACTCAACCTAGGGAAAGTAGAAAGAAGGCTGCGGCAATCACAGGAGCTCCACTGCCTCCTCAGACAGCTGACCGACAGAGGTCCTGGTTGTCGGACCACCACTGATCAGATACTAATGACCTATCCGGAGGCCAGCCCCTTTAATGTTGGGGAGGAACTGGATAACATTGTGGACTGGGTGGCTTGCTCATTATGTCAGTCACACCAGGACGAGATTGATCTCACCTCTGCCTGGGTTCCGTTCCTTGACCCCTTCTTGAGGGGCGCCTTCTTTTCTACTAAGAGACAACATCCTAGTGCTAATGCAGATATTCCAGAAGAGTCAATAACGAGGAGGTTCAGGAAGACACGGAGGACATGAGTGAAATGCATAGCTGTGTGAGTGGTGGCAGTAGGGGCATTTGTAGCCATGGTGGTAGTAGGGGCACTTGGGCCAAATCTAAAGGTGGGACTCATCAGGGGCAAGGAGCCCGTGATGACATCGCAGTGTGAGAGAAGGGGCAGAATCCGGACGACGAGGAGGTGGTGACAGCAAAGAAAGAGCAGAGCACATACTGTATGGCCAAAACACCCAAAGAAATCGCTCGAGGCAGATCTGCTCCTGCTGTGCTCGGCTCAGGGGCAGGAGATGCTGCTGTTTGTGCCCTGGGGAGGGCAGAAATGTTTATCCCCTGTGAGGGAATACTCCCCCACTGTGCTGGCCGAGTGTGCAAGCTCTGCAGACAAAACCTAAGATGCGACCATTCAAGCACAAATGTAGGAACTATTTAAAGGGTATTTCCAGGATTTTAATATTGATGACCAGGGTTGAGTGAATCGAGCTTCCGATCACAGAAGTGGGCTTTGGTACTGAGGTCTGAAATGGGCTTTGGCACTGGCTGGTACCTCGATAGCGAAGCCAACTTCAGATTCCTATTTTAAAATGTTTTTAAAGATGCAGATAGGAATACCGTATTCATTTACCGAAGTCTGGTGCAACTTCGGCCGAGACAAAATTTTACTACACGGAGCCCATGCATTTTAACAAATCGACCTCTGATCTATGATCGAAAGCTCGATTCGCTCAACCCTATTGATGACCTATCCTCAGGATATTCAAGTGTATAGGACGGAGCCGTCCCATAGAAGCCAATTGGACGGCTTGTATTTACACTAATCACTGCTGCGATGTCAAGCAGGTAAACAAGGAAGGCAGTGCTGGTATGGCGTGCGCCGACTCCTCATACAGCTGATCGTTGGGAGTGGCGGGTGTCAGACCCCCGCTGATATGATAGTGATGACCTTTCCTGAGGACAGGTCATCAATATTAAAATCCCAGAAAACATCTTTAATCACATGAACCGGCATCACATTCAGCAATGTCAGCACGAGTGTCCACCTCCCCAGAGCACGAGTGTCCACCTTCCCAGAGCATGAGTGTCCACCTCTCCAGAAAACGAGTGTCCACCTCCCCATCATCAGTAACCAGAACACATCCAAGATCAGCACGGTGTCGTTGTCATCATAATCAGTCATCCATAATGAAATGAGTGGGCAGGAGCCCAGAGTGCTTGTGTCCAACTGACTTCAGTGCCTTTAGGCAACTGTCGGCATGTGCTCAGCCTCGATGGATGAAACCTAGCCGCCATTATTTCTCAAAAGTCATCCCTGTCCTGTACTCTCATGTGGTGAAGAACCTGCCGCTGTGTGGCAAGAAGCAACCCACCATCGAGGGACAGGAAATGTCTTTCATGGTCACTGGGTCAATGCATTTCATCCAGTGATGTCTCTGCTCCACAGCAAGGAGGCCAGGTGCCACTGCCACCAAGCCCTTATCCACCTCCAACTGAGAGAGGGCAGAGCGTTGCTCCCCTTCCCCATAGGATAAGTGTAGGCTGAAGAGTCGACACGCTCAGGAGCCTCACACAGCTGATCAGTTGCTACTGTGCATCGAGCAGTAAATGTCCTGCTGGAAATCTCCCCTTTAAGTATAACTGGGCAACGTGGCCGGCGACAAGTGCAGGAACATTGTGGCTGTGCGGCGCTTATGGCGGTGGAATTGGTGGAGACTATTTCACATAACACCAAACCTGTTGCTGGTCCCCAATAAGTGATCATTTTAGGAACATTTTTCATTTGAAAAAGCATTAAAAAAATCAGGCAACGCAGCAACGTTATCAACCAGACTGTTTTTTCGCACCGGCTCCGGTCCGTCCACCCATGGCTGTAACTCGGACATTACAGAGTTTTACATGGGTCGGCTCCCGTCCTAGCAGACCTCAGAGTGTCATACATGACTTTTCAGGGCAATCGCAGCATTTTTGATTTAGGTCGAATGTATTTGGACCCCAAAACACTTTGAAGAAATTCCCTTATAAGGTTTCTTAAATTTGTTGAGCCGGCACAGATTTAACTTACAACCTGGCTAAAATGCGGCATGTCTTCTTTAACCTGCTGAAGCTTAGCCAGTGTGTCACCATGTACAGGACTGGATGGTGTATTACTAGCCCCCGTCAGCTCCATGGCTGACTTCACACACTGCAGTCAATGGGAAGAGCCCTCAGAATGCAGGAAGAAGCTCCACAGTCTCTGTAGATGCGACCACAGACTACATGATGAGCCACCATTCATGCCTGACCTGAATACAGTGACAGGAACAAGGGGCAAAGGGCGTTTTTTTTTTTTGAGATTTTGGTAAATCAGAATCCAAGTAGCGAACAAGGAATATTTTATTATAAGTGAGGGGAGCGGTCCTGGTCTAGTAATCTGCTGCTCTGGAGGACGCCAGGTAAAGAGGACACAAGGAGTTTGTTCAGACCTAAGAAACGGCCGGAGGACACATGGTGGTAGTAATCAAAGTGAAAAAGGAGGAGAGAGAATACACCCCCACAACATATCACTCCCATCATCCCTGTCCCAGGGAGGATGCACAGCCCACTGCAGCATCAAGCAAGAGCAGGGCTGGGAGCAGAAGAGACTGAAGAAGATATCATGCTAAGTGTATGATGATGTCATCGCTGGGGCAGAGCTATCTCACTATACAGACGAATACTTAATAACATAATATTGTATAGTGCGTGTCGTCATTGACAACAGGTAATATGCGAGGTCCCAAAAGCTTCCAGAGAACTCTTCAGCGGTGATGACATCACACACCTGGGCTCAGCATCACCCATGAGAATGAGCGCAGCTGACCAGACGAGTCCTTTCAGACAGCAGGGACATGAGCAGACTGGACGTTAACCCTTCTCACAGGAGAATCTTGCCGTCCAGGATCTTGGTCTCAGATACTTAGGTGCATCTGTGATGTCTTCTGCTCGGAACAGTCCTCCTCATCTGTGCTGAGGTCCGCTGTCTGTAGTAGCAGCTCCTGCTGTTGGTCTACTCGCTGGAGTAACCGCTCCATACGGAAGATGTGAAGCGCCAAGTGCCGATTTTTTTTTAATCGTGCCATAGAGAAGGAGTTTCTAGGTTTTGGAAGCCCACGGTGGTGCCAAGGTGTCCTGGGTATCTGCCCCTCAGAGGTGTTCTGCTCCTCCTCCTTGATGTCTCGCTGGAGTGGATAAGAACGTCTGCGTCTCCAGTTGTTACCTGTGTAAATGAATGTAGAAAAGGTGACCTGAAACATGGAGGATCCTCACCAGAGATCGACAGACCGACTCCAGTAACATCTGCAGCAGGTGTCAGAGTACGACCCCCCAATGCTAAAGGAATCCATTACCTACCGTCTAGATCAAGTTTAGCTAAAGGGGAATCTAGATACCACCTGACCCCAGACTACTTAGGGACTTCTACCTGTAGAGAGTGCCGAGTATAAATGACTGGGTTACCTGCTGCAGGGGCCGATTCTGCTGCTTTCATAGACTTCTTGCAGGAGTCCTGTCGGGCAGCTGTAAAGCAGAATAACATGTACAGGTGGTGAATAATCATGGCACTGACAGGGCAATCACACGATCAGTCTGGAAGCAGGTCTTACAACATGGATCTAGAACGTAAGACTGTCGATTTAGTCTAGAACCTGCTCAGCACCCTCTCAGGATCTCCTGGTGCACATCTCTGCTCCTTCTACTACTGTTGTACACTAATTGGTATGCTCATAACACCACGACCATGGTGGGCAGAGGATAGCAGCAGTGATGACTGGATGCCTGACCAATGGCAGTCATTACCCAAGGCCATCCTAACATGATCCTCCAGTCAGTTACCTCTCCTCAGCCGGCTTCTTATCTCCTCCAGCCGGTCTGGGTCTCGGTTGTTGAAGTCAGTCCATCGGTGTCGGAGCTGCCGGGGGGTGCGCAAACATCCAGACAGAGGCTCCAGGCGTCGGGCGATCTCCAGAAGGATGGCTTTGCGCTGCCTGATAGGGATGGCTCCGGCTCGGATGTGATTATCTGGCAGAAAGTTATCCATTAGTGCAACAAAACACTCCAGCTCTGCCGGTGAGAAGTTTGGGGACCTCTTGCTAGATCTTGTTCCTGGGGGGTCTGTCAGAAGAAAAGTGATGTCAGCACCAGTGAGGCGGACAGGGACTGATTACAGGACACTGCAGAGTCCCCACCTTCCTGCTGTGAGCTCGTCTGTGACTCCGGCCTACATGGTCCTGAGAGAGGAGAAGACTCCAGCTTGACACCAGGCTGACCTGTGACCACAGCAGAAGGTAATTACATACATTATATCAGTGACCCTCTAATATTCTGGGCGGTCAGCAGAGAGGGGCCATATTGCGATATACACACCTGACGGCGGGCGTTGAAGGAACACACAATTTGGGGAAGCATTATGCTGAAAAGGCTCAAACTTCTGCCGGAATGTGCAAAATATTTTGGCTTTCTCCATCACCCTTTTTACAAAAGTAGTTATGCTGCGGGTGAGAAGAAGACTGCCACAAAGTACAGCTGAAATCTATGATCCCTGGCAGGGGTAGAGTTCATTTTCTGGTGCACAGACCTTCTGAAGCTGTGGCAGAATTATTACCTCAGGAGTATCGCACGCCAGCAGAAATGATTAGGACTGCCATAAGACTTAATCCCCCCAAAATCCTTCATAAATCCATGGGAATGAGGAGCAGCTTGAGAACTGCTTAGGTTGTCTAGGTCATGAGACTTTATTTACAGCATTGGATTGGGACGCCCACAACCACCATGTGGAATATGGGATCTGGCTATTCTCACACAGGGTGCCCTTCCCCTCCAGGGAGTGCAGGCACAAGGTTATGGCGGCCATGATTCCTCGACATCTCCCAGTCTAATCACTACCTACCTCACATCAGTAGATGGTCACATTCCTCACCTCCAGGAGGGGGCGTCTTCAAATGGACAGAATCCTCTGGGGACACAAGAGCTGGGGACAGCGGCTCAGTGCTTTGCCGCTCAATCAGTTTCCTCACGTCACTCTGGCCAGACATCACTGACTCCGGGGAGGGAATGTCACTACTCCAGCTTCCTCCTAGGAGATGAGGCTGGTTATTCAGACAGCATTAGTTATAGTATGAGGGTCTCTGGGGGGAGTGCAGTAATAAGAGCAGATTACAGGGGTGGACACTGAAGGGGCTGTCCGGACAGTAACATTTATTTTATTCTACAGGTTAGAATTACTTAAATAGGCCTCCACTGCTCCTGTTCCGATGCTACCCAGGTTCTCCGACACTCCTGTTCTCATGCTTCCCGGGTCCTTTGCTGTTCCCGTTCCGATGCTTCCCGGGTCCTCCGCCTTTCCTGTTCTGTTGCTTTCGTAGTCCTTTGGTACTCCGGTTCTGATGCTTCCCGGGTCCTCCACCTCTCCAGTTCCAATGCTTCCCAGGTCCATCACCTCTCCAGTTCCAATGCTTCCCAGGTCCTTCACCTCTCCAGTTCCAATGCTTCCCAGTTCCTTTGCTACTCCCGATGCTGCCCGGGTCCTCCGCCTCTCCTGTTTCGATGCTTCCTAGGTCCTTTGCTACTCCTGTTCCGATGCTTCCCAGGTCCTTTGCTGCTTCCTTTCCAATGCTTCCCTGGTCCTCCACCACTCCCATTCTGATGCTTCCCAGGTCCTCCACCTCTCCAGATCCCATGCTTCCTGGGTCCTTTGCTACTCCTGTTCTGATGCTTCCCTGTTCCTCCGCCACTCCCATTCTGATGCTTCCCAGCTCCTTTGCTACTCCCATTCTGATGCTTCCTGAGTCCTCCACCTCTCCTGATGCTTCCCAGGTCCTTTGCTGCTCCCGTTCTGATGCTTCCCGCGTCCTTTGCTGCTCCCTTTACGATGCTTCCCAGGTTCTCTGCCACTTCTGTTCTGATGCTTCCCCGGTCCTCTGCCTCATATGTTAAGATACTTTTTGGGTCTTTTGCTACTCCCGTTCAGATGCTTCCCTGGTTCGCAACCTCTCCAGTTCCGATGCTTCCAGCATCCTTTGCGACTCCCGTTCAGATGTTTCTCGAGTCCTCCGCCTCTCCAGTTCTGATGCTTCCCAGGTCCTCTACTGCTCCCATTCTGATGCTTCCCAGGTCCTCCGCCTCTCCAGTTCCCATGCTTCCTGGGTCCTTTGCTACTCCTGTTCTGATGCTTCCCTGGTCCTCCGCCACTCCCATTCTGATGCTTCCCAGCTCCTTTGCTACTCCCATTCTGATGCTTCCTGAGTCCTCCACCTCTCCTGATGCTTCCCAGGTCCTTTGCTGCTCCTGTTCTGATGCTTCCCGCGTCCTTTGCTGCTCCCTTTACGATGCTTCCCAGGTTCTCTGCCACTCCTGTTCTGATGCTTCCCCGATCCTCTGCCTCATATGTTAAGATACTTTTTGGGTCTTTTGCTACTCCCGTTCAGATGCTTCCCTGGTTCGCAACCTCACCAGTTCCGATGCTTCCAGCATCCTTTGCTACTCCCGTTCAGATGTTTCTCGAGTCCTCCGCCTCTCCAGTTCTGATGCTTCCCAGGTCCTCTACTGCTCCCGTTCTGATGCTTCCCAGGTCCTCCGCCTCTCCAGTTCCCATGCTTCCTGGGTCCTTTGCTACTCCCGTTCTGATGCTTCCCAGGTCCTCCACTATCACTGCCTGGAGCGGGTCACCACTGCAAGTGGCTAGCGGTTATCTCCTGTGAGGAGGACTAGAAGGTAGTCACTGGCATGTACCTGGGAACAGAGGTGAGGGACCAGTGAAGAGAGTACTGAACTTCTTTTTCAGCCATTCTTCTTTCAATTCACTGCATGTTGTCAATCAGTGTCTGACCAGAATGGACATCTCCTCCAGTCACAGCATATCAGTGTTCACACCAGGTAAGACAGACATATGGATCTGAGGGTTACCATAGCATCGGGGCACCCATCTGATGGACACTCACAGGTCACTGGTGAACGAAAAGAGTTAAATGGGTTGTCATACCTCCATTTTCCCCCCGGGCAGCCCCCCTGACTTGACCATCGGAGCAGTTAATGCTCCGATGCTCTCCTTTGCCCTGCGCTAAATCGCAAAGCATTTTCAATAGTTCTGGTGACGTACCGGGCTCTCCATGGGGCTGCCAGGAACCCCGGTGACGTCACCGGCACTAATGGGCAGGCTTTAGCGCTGCCCTAGCCAGTAAAACATAGCCGAACACAGTGCCGGGGCAAGGGAGCACATCGGAGCATTAGATGCTCTGATGCCAACATCAGGGGCGCTGCCTGGGTGAAAATAAGGGTATGTCCGGGTTCAGCTCTGAACCCGGACAACCCCTTTATTACAGAAAATGTACTCCCCACCATATAGGAAATGCTCCTCACCTCCTTCATCTTCTTCACTGTCCGGCTCGGATTTAATCATCCGCAGTCCTGGGATTAATCATAAGAGAAAAACATCAGGGAGCAAAAAACGCAATGGACATGAGAGTGAGCGCAGCTCTGCCAGTCCGAAAACTGGGGGATCTGAGTATCAGAAGGGAACGATGAGAACCTCCTGCTCGGAAAATCTCCGGCTCATAACACTGACATCCCGATACTAGAATACTCACATCCCGATACTATAATAGTGACATGTCGGGACTATAATACTGACATCCTGGTATATAATACTGACATCCTGATACTATAATACTGACATCCTGATACTATAATACTGACATCCCGATACTAAAATACTGCCATCTCAGTCACATCACTAGCCTCTCTCCGACCATAACACTATGATACTGAGGGGTCTCCCGTCACACACCATTACCTGGGTCTGCGAGTCCATCAGGTATCTCTGGATCCACGCCCACCGCAGGGTCACCTGTTCCAGATAAAGGAGAAGACATTACACCTGTACATGCTGAGGGCCGGTACCTGCACACGTGTGGTTCTGTATTAGGTGACTACGGTGACTGGTTTTCAATTCCACATAAACTTAAATAAGTAGAAAGTGCAGCAAATATGCAGCAAAACCCAAGATACACTGGTATTCCCATTCATTACAATAGCGCCGTAGCGGTATTTCACCGGGCAGAGGAAGCAAGAACGGTGCATGGGAAGGAACCTTAATAGTTCATATAACAGGAAGGTATCAGTGAAGGTGACTGTAATATCAGGCTGGATCTCAGGAGAGCCGTGCGGACCCCGGACAGAATTACCTTGTGCATGTAGAGATGAGTATAATGCAGCAGTAGTCGCTCTCCCCGGAAATCTCTTCACCACTCCTGAGGATCCATGCAAACCACTCTGCTCCTCCATGCACTCTCCTGCCGATCGCTGCCCCCACCTCTTTCCTGAAACATCACACATCAGCAGAAATCTCACGTGTCCACCATGTCCTAACATACCTTTACCTTAAGCTGACCACAGACACAAGACCACCATCAGCAAAAACCTTCTACTCCAACAGTCAGCCATAATTGTGTCCTAATGTTCTGCAGACATCTCTCCAAAAGTGTTTTTCTTCACTAGTTTCTGAAGAGAAAGAGGGACAGCTGGCTCAGGCCTTTCCTCAGCATCAATCCCTTCTTCTGCCAGGGAGGAGACTGCAATAGACAGCCCTATGCCTCGTCTTAGGGAGGAGACTGGAGAAGCCAGCCCTATGCCTCATCCTAGGGAGGAGACTGGAGAAGCCAGCCCTATGCCTCGTCTCATGGAGGAGACTGGAGAAGCCAGCCCTATGCCTCATCCCAGGGAGGAGACTGGAGAAGCCGGCCCTATGCCTCATCCTAGGGAGGAGACTGGAGAAGCCAGCCCTATGACTCGTCCTAGGGAGGAGACTGGAGAAGCCAGCCCTATGCCTCATCCTAGGCAGGAGACTGGAGAAGCCAGCCCTATGCCTCGTCCTAGGGATGAGACTGGAGAAGCCAGCCCTATGCCTCGTCCTAGGGAGGAGACTGGAGAAGCCAGCCCAATGCCTCATCCTAGGCAGGAGACTGGAGAAGCCAGCCCTATGCCTCGTCCTAGGGATGAGACTGGAGAAGCCGGCCCTATGCCTCGTCCTAGGGATGAGACTGGAGAAGCCGGCCCTATGCCTCATCCTAGAGAGGTAACTGGAGAAGCCAGCCCTATGCCTCGTGCTAGGGAGGAGACTGGAGAAGCCAGCCCTATGCCTCGTCCTAGGGAGGAGACTGGAGAAGCCAGCCCTATGCCTGGTCCTAGGGAGGAGACAGAAGCCGGCCCTATGCCTCATCTCAGGGAGGAGACTGGAGAAGCAAGCCCTATGCCTCGTCCTAGGGAGGAGACTGGAGAAGCTGGCCCTATGCCTTGTGCTAGGGAGAAGACTGGAGAAGCCAGCCCTATACCTCGCCCTGTATTGTTTTGCACCTGAATTCCTCCAGTAAAGAATCCCCCTGGTTACTGCAGACTCTGACTCTCTGGACTTATTTCCCATTAGGGTGCACCATTCCTTTCGGAGAGCAGCAACACGTGGTGACACCTCGACAGTGTCTGGGAGACCCAGCGTAGCCACTGTAATTTGGCATCACGAACAGGATCTGGTCCAGCCCCAGCAGTAATTGTGGATCCAGCTCCAGTGGCAACTACAGGAACGCCCCAGCCCGTATCTGAGGTGAACCAGCAACATATAAGCATCTGTACAGTAAGTGTTACCCTTGTGGGGTGTTCTACAAGCAAGTGACTGTGCTACTGAGACTGTGTCCTGCATTATTAGCTACAGATTTGCTAGTGAGGGACTGGGTTACTGCCTCATAGTGCTACTATACTTTGCTGCCATGTCAGTAGATGGAGACCGTGATCTGCCTGCCAGGCCAGTCCGGGGTCTCTAGCCTTTCTCCAACATTACTCTTGTCAGTGCCATACGTTTTTGGTGCACCATGGTTAACGAAATATGGAGGAGAGCCTATAGGCCTCAAAGATTTTAGGGATCAGATGAGCGCCATTTACAAGATGATTTCCCTTAATGATGACCAGAAAGTCACTATGTCGATTGGTCAGTTGTAGGGAGCAGCCCTCAGGGAGGTCATAGGAAGCAACAAGGTAAAAGAGGAGAGAAGATTTACAAGAAGAAAAACTGCTACAAGAGGACATTGTGTTAAATTATAGGGGCAAAGGGTTAACAGTAATATCAGGAAGTATTACTTTACTGAGAGAGTAGTGGATGCATGGAATAGCCTTCCTGCAGAAGTGGTAGCTGCAAATACAGTGAAGGAGGTTAAGCATGCATGGGATAGGCATAAGGCTATCCTTCATATAAGATAGGGCCAGGGGCTATCCATAGTATTCAGTATATTGGGCAGACTAGATGGGCCACATGGTTCTTATCTGCCGGCACATTCTAGGTCTCTATGGCCTATTACTGAGACGTGTACTGCTGACCACATTGTAGACAGACTTGTCAGCGTGTCTGACAGACGCACAATATCAGGGTTAAAAATGCATTTCTTTAGCCATAAACAACAGATGGGTGAAAACCTGGGAGAGTTTGCTCTGAGCCTCCAGGAAGCTCTGGTGCCATCCAGCACATGGTCCACATCAGGTACTTAACCCAGACCCGACTCTGAAAGACCAGTTTGTAGAGGGTGCCAGACGATGCTGAGAGTTCTTGCATTACAACACCCTGATCTGCCATTCCTTGACTTTAAGGAGCTTGCAGTGAAGGTACTGGTTCTGATCCAGACCCAGGTGATAATTGTGCCATTATGTCTGAACAAAGGAGCGCACCAGTAGAGTCCGACGTTAGGAAATGTCATGAAAATACCAAAGTTAACGAGGAGTTGGTGTTGCAGCTGCAAAAATTTTTGAGGTGTTACAAAAAGAGGTCATGGGCATGAAACATGGCCGCCAGCCTGATAGAGGTACATAGTGTCCTAGAGGTAGACGGTTCTAATGGTAATCCTAGGAATTATGGTCGATTACCCACTGACCAGTTTGATGCCAGTGGCCAACCGATATGTCGTAAGTATTAAAAAGTTGGTCATGTGGAGCGGGAGTGCAAGAAGTTAAACTAGTGTCTCCTGGGGCAATGGACCGACCCTCAGGGGGAGACTGCTGGGTCCAGACTTTTCTGCATATATTGGTGACTGTCCTACAATTACTGCATTAATGGTGTGTCCTGCCTTGCTTTAGTGGACACTGGGTCACAAGTGACTGCGATGCACCTGCCATTCTATCAGCGGCATTGGGAGCGAGACCATCCTACTCAGAGGAAGATCAATGTAATCACCAGCAATGGCCAGCCCATAGCGTCCAGGGATACTGGGAGCCCACTGGGCAAACTGGTAACAGTGGATTACAGATGCAAGGGTTAATAGTTGTGCATGATGAGGGTTTTCCCCCCAGTTGTATTGGGAATGAATAGTATGCAGAACTGTGTGGAGGAATTGATGTGTACACTCCAGAAGAGTTAGTTACAGTCCCTTTGCCGGACCGCAGAGTGCTACAGCAGACACTGGGGGGCGCTCCGAGGGCATAAACATTTCAGGGACCACAAGGTTGAGATTAGAGATGTAAGGGTTACTGATGCTAAACCCATATGGCTACAACCTCACTCAGACACATTACTGTGGTGTAAAGCATGTATAAGACCACATGGACAGGCTGACCAGGCCCTTGTGGAACCTTCCTTGAATAAATAAGAACTTGCTTTGACCCTACTGAGTGTCAGTGTTATTTCTTCCGTGCACGTAAAATCCTTGGATTACTACTAATTTGGAGCAGCAGATAAAACGTCATTGATCCTGATTGGGGCATCTTCAACACTATACTGGATGGAGGTGAGGAATACTCGGTGGCTGCCCGCAGTCTAGTCACTGTGAAGCGTGGCAGGTGCCCGCCCGCATTAGTGACCGACCTGTTCAGCTGAACAGATACCAGACTGGTGCTAAATTAATACATGTTGGGAACGATCATATTGTCCACTTCGACTGTCCAGCCACGCAGTCTGCCAGCCGGGCGGAAGTCTGTCCAGAGGGTCTCTGGTGGGAGCAGCTGCACATTGGGGATCAGGACCCCCCGCTGAGTGGAAGGAGGGCGTCCTGAAGGTTGGTAAGGAGCATGAGGAGCTTTCAGTAAACACCCCACAGATCCAACACACCATCCCTACTGGGTTCACCTACCCATTAAAGATACAGGCTCATACCACCCGCCATGTACCAGCAGTGACACAGCTAGTGAACGACATGAAAGCCTCTAAAGTAATTTGGGACAATCATAGTCCTTGGGCCGCACCCTTAGTGTTTGTGCATAAAAAGGACGGTACAATACGATTCTGCCCCTTCCAGTTCTGAAATGTATTCCTATTGGTCAAGGCATGAGGTGACATTCTGCAGCTACACAGTGCTGCTGACCCTTGGTTCATAGACTGCACCATTGACCCCTTGTGGATTAGCAACTATTTTGTGCCATTGAGGATTGGAACACGCTGGTCTGCTATGGCTAAAGTGTGAGGACAGCCATAGTAATCCTCAACCTGCATACCAGTGACACTACTAGGAGTTCCCTGAACAGTTGCCCTAGCATAAGACTTCACATTTCTATTTTATTCTATTTTATCCATTTAGTGTTTTATCTAGTGTTTTACTTATGTTGATTGGATTATATCTGTAACCCCATTGGCGCCTTTTATAAATTTGTGATTTAATGTGGTTGAAATTGTAATTTTTATATATATGTATCATTGATTGATTAAATCCATTATATTACAACCATAGTACTGTATCGAATATCCATTGGTTCCAGATAGTCGAGTGCCCTCTTATTATCTACTGCCATGGAGGGTGGGGTTAGCCCAATAAAAGGTCTAAGGCAGGCATCTCAAACTCACGGCCCTCCAGCTGTTGTAAAACTACAACTCCCACAATGCCCTGCTGTAGGCTGATACCTGTAGGCTGTCCGGGCATGCTGGGAGTTGTAGTTTTGCAACAGCTGGAGGGCCGCGAGTTTGAGATGTCTGGTCTAAGGCATGTTAACAGGAGAGAAGAATGTCTTGGAAACTAAGCAGACTGTACGCGAGTCTTCTTTTATCGGTGCTGTTTGCTTACACTTGCAAATCTCCTTATATCTAAAATAGCTAATAGTACTTTACAGGGATCAAGATTTGACGGTACCAATGGACCCGGCCCACTATTACAAATTCCAGAGGTCAGACGTTTCCTGTAGTTTTTGACCAGGTTTGCACTCACTGCAGCAGGGGTTTTGGCCCGCTCCTCCACACAGATCTCCTCTACATCTGTCAGGTTTCGGGGCTGTCACTGAGCAACACAGAGTTTCAGCTCCCTCCAAAGATGTTCTATTGAATTTAGGTCTGGAGATTGGCTAGTCCACTCCAGAACATTGATATGCTTCTTACGGAGCCGCTCCTTGGTTATCCTGGCTGTGTGCTTCGGGTTGATGTCATGTTGGAAGACCCAGCCACGACCCATCTTCAATGCTCTGACTGAGGGAAGAAGGTTGTTGCTCAAAATCTCACAATATATGGCCCCATTCATCCTCTCCTTAATACAGTGTAGTTGTCCTGTCCCCTTCGCAGAAAAGCCCCCCCCCAAAGCAAGATGTTACCCCCCCCCCATGCTTCACAGTAGGGATGCTGTTCTTGGGATGAAACTCATCCTTCTTTTTCCTCCAAACACGACGAGTGAAGTTTAGACCAAAAAGTTCTACTTTGGTCTCATCTGACCACATGACTTTCTCCCCGGCCTCCTCTGGATTATCCAGATGGTCATTGGTAAACTTCAGACGGGCCTGGACATGTGATGACTTGAGCAGGAGAACCTTCGGTCCAATGCATGATTTGAAACCATGACGGCGTAGTGTTCTACCGACAGTGACCTCTGAAACTGTGGTCCCCGCTCTCCTCATGTCATTGACCAGCTCCTCCCTTGTAGTTCTGGGCTGATTCCTCACCTTTCTTATCATTAGTGATACCCCACGAGGTGAGATCTTGCATGGAGCCCCAGTCCGAGGGAGACTGACAGTCGTCTTTAGCCTCTTTCATTTTCTAACAATTGCTCCAACAGTTTATCTATTTTCACCAATCTGCTTGGCAATTGCCCCGTAGCCCTTTCCAGCCTTGTGGAGGTCCACAATTCTGTCTCTGGTGTCTTCTGACAGCTCTTTGGTCTTGCCCATGGTAGTAGTTGGCGTCTGACTGACTGTGGGGTGGACAGGGGTCTTTACAGAGCTCAGACAGGTGCTACTAAGATAGATTAATGAGTGGAGTAGAGGTGGACTTTTTAAAGGCACAGTAACAGGTCTTTGAGAGCCAGAAATCTTGCTGTTTCTCAGGTGTTCAGATACTTCTGTTCAACTGTGCAAGACAAATCCATTCTTTATAAATCATACAATGTGGTTTCCTGAATTTTTCTTTTTAATTCTGTCTCTCAGAGCAGGAATGCACCTACAATGTGAATGTCAGACCCTCCATGATTTCTAAGAGGGAGAACTTGCAAAATCGCAGGGTGTTCAAATACTTCTGTTCCTCATTGTATGTTGTGATATATATCCTGTTCATTATCACTGTATTTACATAGCTCTGTGGAAAGGGTTAATGAATACTGAGAGACTGCAAGGGTAATTTCACACTAGCGTTATTCTTTTCTGGTATTGAAATCCGGTAAAGGGTCTCAATACCGGAAAAAAACTGATCAGTTTTATCCTAATGCATTTTGAATGGAGAGCAATCCGTTCAGTATGCATCAGGACGTCTTCCGTTCCGTCCCTTGTACGGTATTTGACCGGACAAAATCCCGGAGCACTACCGCACTTGCCGGATCCGGCATTAATTTCCATAGAGATGTATTAATGCCAGATCCGGTAAACAAGTGTTCCAGAAATTGTCACGAAATTGTCACGTTTTAAATACCGGATCCGTTATTCCGGATGATACCGGATCCGTCTAACGGATCCGAAAAAAACATATTTCCCTTTGTTTTCATACGGTTTGCCGGATCTGGCAGGCAGTTCTGTTGCCGGAACTGCCTGCCGGATCCGAACAACACTAGTGTGAAAGTACCCTTAGGACTTTGATTGAGAAGCTGGTAATTTTCCACAGCTGCCTTAGGGTTTAAAGAAGACCATGTTTTGGAGGGAAAAAGCCAGACTTGTTTACCACCAAAAACCAGACAGACCGACCCTGTGAATGTCTGGTTTTAGCTTTATGTCTGGAAACTTGTTTTTGTCTAGAAAACCTGTTGTGTCATTACCATTGAGGATCATTGAAGCTGTAATGTAAGTCTATACCAGACGGGAGCTGAAACATTGTATCTGTTTGTGCTGAGCTTCTCCACTCCACCCCTCCCAATAGAAGGTTCTAGTCTAGCAAAAACTGCATATAAGGAGAGCAGTCAGAGCCCCTAGTGTGCTGCAGTTAGGGACCAGTGCTTGGAAGAGGAGACTCTGCCAGACCACTGAGTGACCAGAAGAAGACGCTGAGATGGGGATACGCTGCCACAGACCCTGGGTCACCAGCCTTGGATCAGGGTACCAGCCTTCTGACAGAAAGAGGGACAGCTAGCACAGGCCTTTCCTCAGCATAGAACCTTCTTCTGCCAGGAGGGGACTGGAGAAGCCAGCCCTATGCCTCGCCTGTATTGTTTTATACCTGAATTCCTCCATTAAAAAAGCACCCTGGTTTACTGCAGACCCTGACTCTCTGAACTTATTTCCCAACCTGCACCACGTCTTACCATCCCTTCCGGAGAGCAGCAACACGTGGTGACAACTCGACGGTGTCCGGGGGACCCAGCGTAGCGTTGGGGCCGGCCACTGCAGAGGTTTATGTTATACCATTACTACAGAGCACTGCTCCTCTTCATCTGTCCTTCTCCTCATCCACCTTCAATGCTCCTCTTCATCCACCCTCTGCACACCTCATCCATCCTCCCTCTGTGTTCCTCCTCATTTACTCTCTGCTTTCCTCCTCATCCGCTCCTCCTCATCCGCTCTACCTCTGCGTTCCTCCTCATCTGCTCTCCCTCTGTGCTCCTCTTTATCTGCACTCTGAGCTCCTCCTCATCTGCTCTCTGTGCATTTCCTCATCCGCCCTCTCTGCTCCTCCTCCTCTGCTCTTCCTCTGTGCTCCTCATCCATCCTCTGTGCTCCTGCTTATCCACCCATTGCACTCCTCCTCATCCGCTGTCCCTCTGCGCTCCTCCTCATCCGCTCTCCCTCTGTGCTCCTCCTCATCTGCCCTCTGTGCTCCTCCTCATCCACCCATTGCACTCCTCCTCATCCGCTGTCCCTCTGCGCTCCTCCTCATCCACCATCCCTCTGCGCTCCTCCTCATCCACCATCCCTCTGCGCTCCTCCTCATCCACCGTCCCTCTGCGCTCCTCCTCATCCACCGTCCCTCTGCGCTCCTCCTCATCCACCGTCCCTCTGCGCTCCTCCTCATCCACCGTCCCTCTGCGCTCCTCCTCATCCACCGTCCCTCTGCGCTCCTCCTCATCCACCGTCCCTCTGCGCTCCTCCTCATCCGCCGTCCCTCTGCGCTCCTCCTCATCCGCCGTCCCTCTGCGCTCCTCCTCATCCGCCGTCCCTCTGCGCTCCTCCTCATCTGCCGTCCCTCTGCGCTCCTCCTCATCCACCGTCACTCTGCACTCCTCCTCATCCACCGTCCCTCTGCACTCCTCCTTATCCACCGTCACTATGCGCTCCTCCTGATTCGCCCTCTGTGCTGTCCGTCATCTTCCCTTCTCACCTTCCTGTAAAAGCAGAGCAGTGTAACTCACCTGACTTCCGAAGTGGAGGTGGCACAATGTAGTGCCCCTGTGCATCGATGTGTGTGGTTAATGAAGTGTGCACAGGAAGGTCAGGCAAAATAGGGAAATAAGCGGAAGACTCCCTGGACCTCTCATCCCATTCAGAACTTAGAGGGTCCCCCTGAGCCTCCTCTCCTTCTTCTGAGGATGATGAAGGTGATGAAAGTGGGCGAGAGAGCCTCCGTTTCCACCTCCTCCCTGTAATAATAAAAATAAAAATATAATTACAATATGTGACAAAGGAAGGGGAGGATATCCTGTCTCCACTCTGCTCATACACTTGTGGCTCCTGTCTCCACTCTGCTCATACACTTGTGGCTCCTGTCTCCACTCTGCTCATTCACATGTGGCTCCTGTCTCCACTCTGCTCATACACTTGTGGCTCCTGTCTCCACTCTCCTCATACACATGTGGCTCCTGTCTCCACTCTGCTCATTCACATGTGGCTCCTGTCTCCACTCTGCTCATTCACATGTGGCTCCTGTCTCCACTCTGCTCATACACTTGTGGCTCCTGTCTCCACTCTGCTCATTCACATGTGGCTCCTGTCTCCACTCTGCTCATTCACATGTGGCTCCTGTCTCCACTCTCCTCATTCACATGTGGCTCCTGTCTCCACTCTGCTCATTCACATGTGGCTCCTGTCTCCACTCTGCTCATTCACATGTGGCTCCTGTCTCCATTCTGCTCATTCACATGTGGCTCCTGTCTCCACTCTGCTCATACACTTGTGGCTCCTGTCTCCACTCTGCTCATTCACATGTGGCTCCTGTCTCCACTCTGCTCATACACTTGTGGCTCCTGTCTCCACTCTGCTCATTCACATGTGGCTCCTGTCTCCACTCTGCTCATACACTTGTGGCTCCTGTCTCCACTCTGCTCATTCACATGTGGCTCCTGTCTCCACTCTGCTCATTCACATGTGGCTCCTGTCTCCACTCTCCTCATTCACATGTGGCTCCTGTCTCCACTCTGCTCATTCACATGTGGCTCCTGTCTCCACTCTGCTCATTCACATGTGGCTCCTGTCTCCTCTCTGCTCATTCACATGTGGCTCCTGTTTCCACTCTGCTCATACACTTGTGGCTCCTGTCTCCACTCTGCTCATTCATATGTGGCTCCTGTCTCCACTCTGCTCATTCACATGTGGCTCCTGTTTCCACTCTGCTCATTCACTTGTGGCTCCTGTCTCCACTCTGCTCATACACATGTGGCGCCTGTCTCCATTCTCCTCATACACACGTGGCTCCTGTCTCCACTCTGCTCATTCACATGTGGCTCCTGTCTCCACTCTGCTCATACACTTGTGGCTCCTGTCTCCACTCTGCTCATACACATGTGGCTCCTGTCTCCACTCTGCTCATTCACATGTGGCTCCTGTTTCCACTCTGCTCATACACTTGTGGCTCCTGTCTTTGCTCTGCTCATTCACATGTGGCTCCTGTCTCCGCTTTTCTCATTCACATGTGGCTCCTGTTTCCACTCTGCTCATACACTTGTGGCTCCTGTCTCCACTCTGCTCATACACATGTGGCTCCTGTCTCCATTCTCCTCATACACACGTGGCTCCTGTCTCCACTCTGCTCATTCACATGTGGCTCCTGTCTCCACTCTGCTCATACACTTGTGGCTCCTGTCTCCACTCTGCTCATACACATGTGGCTCCTGTCTCCACTCTGCTCATTCACTTGTGGCTCCTGTCTCCACTCTGCTCATTCACATGTGGCTCCTGTTTCCACTCTGCTCATTCACTTGTGGCTCCTGTCTCCACTCTGCTCATACACATGTGGCTCCTGTCTCCATTCTCCTCATACACACGTGGCTCCTGTCTCCACTCTGCTCATTCACATGTGGCTCCTGTCTCCACTCTGCTCATACATTTGTGGCTCCTGTCTCCACTCTGCTCATACACATGTGGCTCCTGTCTCCACTCTGCTCATTCACATGTGGCTCCTGTTTCCACTCTGCTCATTCACATGTGGCTCCTGTTTCCACTCTGCTCATACACTTGTGGCTCCTGTCTTCGCTCTGCTCATTCACATGTGGCTCCTGTCTCCGCTTTTCTCATTCACATGTGGCTCCTGTCTCCACTCTGCTCATACACATGTGGCTCCTGTCTCCACTATGTTTATTTACATGTGGCTCCTGCCTCCACTCTGCTCATTCACATGTGGCTCCTGTTTCCACTCTGCTCATACACTTGTGGCTCCTGTCTTCGCTCTGCTCATTCACATGTGGCTCCTGTCTCCACTCTGCTCATACACTTGTGGCTCCTGTCTCCACTATGTTTATTTACATGTGGCTCCTGCCTCCACTCTGCTCATTCACATGTGGCTCCTGTTTCCACTCTGCTCATACACTTGTGGCTCCTGTCTCCACTCTGCTCATTCACATGTGGCTCCTGTCTCCACTCTGCTCATTCACATGTGGCTCCTGTCTCCACTTTGCTCATTCACATGTGGCTCCTGTCTCCACTCTGCTCATTCACATGTGGCTCCTGTCTCCACTCTGCTCATTCACATGTGGCTCCTGTCTCCACTCTGCTCATTCACATGTGGCTCCTGTTTCCACTCTGCTCATACACTTGTGGCTCCTGTCTTCGCTCTGCTCATACACTTGTGGCTCCTGTCTCCACTCTGCTCATTCACATATGGCTCCTGTCTCCACTCTGCTCATTCACATGTGGCTCCTGTCTCCACTCTGCTCATTCACATGTGGCTCCTGTCTCCACTCTGCTCATTCACATGTGGCTCCTGTCTCCACTCTGCTCATTCACATGTGGCTCCTGTCTCCACTCTGCTCATTCACATGTGGCTCCTGTCTCCATTCTGCTCATTCACACGTGGCTCCTGTCTCCACTCTGCTCATTCACATGTGGCTCCTGTCTCCACTCTACTCATTCATGTGGCTCCTGTCTCCATTCTGCTCATTCACACGTGGCTCCTGTCTCCACTCTGCTCATTCACACGTGGCTCCTGTCTCCACTCTGCTCATTCACATGTGGCTCCTGTCTCCACTCTACTCATTCATGTGGCTCCTGTCTCCATTCTGCTCATTCACATGTGGCTCCTGTCTCCATTCTGCTCATTCACACGTGGCTCCTGTCTCCACTCTGCTCATTCACATGTGGCTCCTGTCTCCACTCTACTCATTCATGTGGCTCCTGTCTCCATTCTGCTCATTCACACGTGGCTCCTGTCTCAATTCTGCTCATTCACACGTGGCTCCTGTCTCCACTCTGCTCATTCACATGTGGCTCCTGTCTCCATTCTGCTCATTCACACGTGGCTCCTGTCTCCATTCTGCTCATTCACATGTGGCTCCTGTCTCCACTCTGCTCATTCACACGTGGCTCCTGTCTCCACTCTACTCATTCATGTGGCTCCTGTCTCCATTCTGCTCATTCACACGTGGCTCCTGTCTCCACTCTGCTCATTCATGTGTGGCTCCTGTCTCCACTCTGCTCATTCACACGTGTCTCCTGTCTCCATTCTGCTCATTCACACGTGGCTCCTGTCTCCATTCTGCTCATTCACATGTTTACACTGGACAATGATCGGAATAATTGTTTGCCCGGCTGACGATTGGCCGATGTAAGTGGGCTCTTGTGGATGTTTACCTCAACCGACCATAAACCCCGAAGATGGCAGAAGCTTTGTCCTCCCGCAGGACAAGGCCATGCTGCCAGCATGGGAAGACCTATTTCTTGCCAGGTGCTGCACACATATGTAACATTACACCCATCCCCCACCCGCTTCTCACCAAAGTGGAGTTGCATCCTTATCTCCATCAGCCGTTCAGGGTCTCTGTTGTTAAAATCTGCCCATCGGTGGAGTAGCTGGCGTGGGGTGCGGAGGCAGCCAGACATGGGCTCCAGACAGCGGGCAATTTCCTGGAGAATGGAACGGCGCTGGCGCAGAGAGATGGCTCCCGTTCTCTGTAGCTCATCCGGCAGATACCGATCCATTAACGAGACAAAACACTCCAGTTCTATACGGGAGAAGTTGGGGGACCTGCGGCTGCGGCGCTTCCTCACCACCCCTGAAATGTAAACGGGAAGGCCATAATATATGGGGTATCATAATCAAGAAATAAAGCTGCACCCTGAACTAACGTCTGCGGTATGTGAGCGCCCGATGTTCCGTCCACACCCGGTCATACATGGACACTTCCTCTGCATCTCTCCAGCTCTGCAGATCTAAAAGACATGACCACAGAATAAAGAAGTCATTAGATGTGTAATAATAAGGGAGGATGTTATAATCAACACCAAGACTAACACATGAACATATGAGAGTGTATAGATCTGCCCCAAGGCACCTTTGGCATCCTAAGTTCGCTCCATGGCACATTCTGCATCGTACATCGAACCCCATGGCACCTTCCGCATTCTATGCCCGCGCCATGGCGTGTTTTGCAACATAGGCCCGTGTCATAGCATGTTCCCCATCCTACTCCCACCCCATGGAACTAAACACCCAATCCAAGGCATGTTCCCCATCCTACTCCTGACTCAGGGCACGTTCGGCAACACATACCTGCCTCACGGCACATTTCGTATCCTACAGCCGCAACATGGCATGTTCCGCAACACAGGCCCGCCCCATGGCATGCTCTGCATAATCCACTCATCCCATGGCACGTTCCCCAACAAAGGCCCACCCCATCGCATGTTCTGCATCGTAGACCCGCCCCGCGGCACATTCCGCAACATAGACCAGCCTTATGGCACGTTCCACACCTTACGCCTGCCCCACGGCACACTCATTATCCTACATCCTCCCCATGGTATGTTCTGTATCCTACGCCTGCCACATGGGACGTTCTGCATTCTACACCCGCCCTATGGCATGCTCCACATCCTACACCCACACCATAGCATGTTCCGTATCCTACGCCGACCCATGGCTTGTTCTGCATCATACGCTAGCCCCATGGCATCCTACACCAACCCTATGGTACTTTTGTCATCTTACCCCCGCCTCATGGCATGTTCCGCTGCTATGCCTGGCCCATGACATGTTTCCTCATGCCCCATGGCAGAGTCTGCTGCGTACTTCTGTCCCATAACAAATTTAGCCCATTGTTACTATATGTTGGTGATTTCTCTAGCGCACCTACCTGAGGCGGCTTCTGGGTCACACCCCAGCTCCTCCCACCTTGGAGCACCCTCAATACATGGTTCCTTTCCACTTTCGATCAGTAACAGAAGCTCAGACTTCACCATGGGAATCCCTGCCCCGAAAAAAGAAGAAATCACCGAACTATACATAATTAGCACAGTCATAATCCTGCTAACTGGTTTTTGCTCCCTGCACTTTAAACACATGGTATTCAGGTGTCTCCACCCGATGTTGACGGCATCCAGCTCTACTTGTCCCTAAAAAGGCTGTAGAGAATGGAACCAACACTAACTACCAAAAGGGGAGTGGGCCGTGAAGACTGAGGCTGTGACAACTGAGAGGGGAGTGGGCCGTGAAGACTGAGGCTGTGACTACTGATAGGAGAATGGGCTGTGATGACTAAGGGAGTGACTACCGAGAGGGGAGTGGGCTGTGAAGACTGAGGCTGTGACTACTGAGAGGGGAGTGGGCCGTGAAGACTGAGGCTGTGACTACTGAGAGGGGAGTGGGCCGTGAAGACTGAGGCTGTGACTACTGAGAGGGGAATGGGCTGTGAAGACTGAGGCTGTGACTACCAAAAGGGGAGTGGGCCGTGAAGACTGAGGCTGTGACTACTGAAAGGGGAGTGGGCCGTGAAGACTGAGGCTGTGACTACTGAGAGGGGAGTGGGCTGTGAAGACTGAGGCTGTGACTACTGAGAGGGGAGTGGGCCGTGAAGACTGAGGCTGTGACTACCGAGAGGGGAGTTGGCCGTGAAGACTGCGGCTGTGACTACTGAGAGGGGAATGGGCTGTGAAGACTGAGGATGTGACTTCTGAGAGGGAATGGGCTCTGAAGACTGAGGCTGCGACTACCAAGAAGGGAGTGGGCTGTGAAGACTGAGGCTGTGACTACTGAGAGGGGAGTGGGCTGTGAAGACTGAGGATGTGACTACTGAGAGGGGAATGGGCTGTGAAGACTGAGGCTGTGACTACCGAGAGGGGAGTGGGCTGTGAAGACTGAGGCTGTGACTACTGAGAGGGGAGTGGGCTGTGAAGACTGAGGCTGTGACTACTGAGAGGGGAGTGGGCTGTGAAGACTGAGGATGTGACTACTGAGAGGGGAGTGGGCTGTGAAGACTGAGGCTGTGACTACTGAGAGGGGAGTGGGCTGTGAAGGCTGTGACTACTGAGAGGGGAGTGGGCCGTGAAGACGGAGGCTGTGACTACCAAGAAGGGAGTAGGCTGTGAAGACTGAGGCTGTGACTACTGAGAGGTGAGTGGGCTGTGAAGACTGAGGCTGTGACTACTGAGAGGGGAATGGGTTGTGAAGACTGAGGCTGTGACTACTGAGAGGGGAGTGGGCTGTGAAGACTGAGGCTGTGACTACCGAGAAGGGAGTGGGCCGTGAAGACTGAGGCTGTGACTACCGAGAAGGGAGTGGGCCGTGAAGACTGAGGCTGTGACTACTGAGAGGGGAATGGGCCGTGAAGACTGAGGCTGTGACTACTGAGAGGGGAGTGGGCTGTGAAGACTGAGGCTGTGACTACTGAGAGGGGAGTGGGCTGTGATGACTGAGGCTGTGACTACTGAGAGGGGAGTGGGCTGTGAAGACTGAGGCTGTGACTACTGAGAGGGGAGTGGGCTGTGAAGACTGAGGCTGTGACTACTGAGAGGGGAGTGGGCTGTGAAGACTGAGGCTGTGACTACTGAGAGGGGAGTGGGCTGTGAAGACTGAGGCTGTGACTACTGAGAGGGGAGTGGGCTGTGAAGACTGAGGCTGTGACTACTGAGAGGGGAGTGGGCTGTGAAGACTGAGGCTGTGACTACTGAGAGGGGAATGGGCTGTGAAGACTGAGGCTGTGACTACTGAGAGGGGAGTGGGCCGTGAAGACTGAGGCTGTGACTACTGAGAGGGGAATGGGCCGTGAAGACTGAGGCTGTGACTACTGAGAGAGGAGTGGGCTGTGAAGACTGAGGCTGTGACTACTGAGAGGGGAGTGGGCTGTGAAGACTGAGGCTGTGACTACTGAGAGGGGAGTGGGCTGTGAAGACTGAGGCTGTGACTACTGGGACATTTAGTGCACATCCATGTCAGCTGCTCAGACGTCTTCTCTACTTACCCAGTGACCGGAGAGCACAGTAGGTTTCCATCATCACCTCCTTGTACAGGTCCTTCTGCCACTCTTCTAAGCTCCCCCACTCCTCCTGGGTGAAGTATATGGCCACATCATCAAACAACAAAGGCTCCTGGAAATAATAATGTAGGGGATAATTCCGACTCTACAATCATGACACTTGTGCTCACTGACTACACAAGGCAAAGTGTCACCCCCCTCCCCATTTCCAGTATTAGTTGACATGATGAATCCAGAGGAATTTATAATCAGAGAAAATCCTTTAGAAAATGTGCCCCTGCAGCGACCAGCTGAGCACAAGGTTCCCCCACCACCCCTGCCTCCCACAAACAACTGATTTTGCTGGGGGAAGCTTTGGCCCACCAGAGATTTGCAGCAAGGTTCTAGAACAACAGTGAAGGTCTTCAAGAGGTCCAAATACTTGTGGACAAAATGATCAGCTTAGAAAACTGTCAAGAGGGATAACTTGTGTATAATGGGTCTTCTGGAAGATCCTTAAGGAAACAACCAGAACTGTATAGAGTCCTCCCGAAAAATGTCCAACCCAGACCAGAGTTCCCATGAGGGATGTCTAACTGGTCTCAATAAAGCCCTGTGCTGCCGGAGGTTCCACCGAAGTTATAAAGAGGCGCCGGCAGATCCTGCTCCAGTTCTAAATGTAAGACGGGTGTAGAAAATGGTAAATAAGACGGGCCTGGCGCCATCCCCTTCTCCACCACAACCACTTTTGTAGACCTGGTGTGAGCGGGGAGAAGCCACAGATTGGGGCACAACTAGCTGTTGCACTGCAATCTGCACCTGAAATATGCCAAATATAGGTGTATTTCAGCTTAATAAACGACCCCGAAGAAAAGTCTTACCAGGACAATAGAGAAATGTCCAACCAGGACTAGAGAGTACTCAGTTAAGGCCTCCAAGTCTCCACAAGAGATCGAGTACCAGACCAATCATAAAGCATGCTGTGACATCTATACTATCTAGGTCTACATCGTCCACAGGAATAATAAATCTGCTGGGGGCGGCCATCCTGCCTGAGCTGTGAACAGCAGCTAACGATAGTGGGTATGCTCTGTGAGCCATTCTGGGGCAGGAGGGTCAGGCTTGGTTGGGTGTAGAAGAGTCAGGTGTAGGTGGCCCTGGTATAGTTTGGGCGTATGAGTAGTGACGAGTGAACCTGGACCGCCACTTTCGGGTCCGCATTGAACATTACAGTGTCCGGGTACCGAATCCAAACGTTGGCACCAGTTTAAATAAAGCTTGTTAAAAGGCTGCAGCCAATCAACAAGCGGTTAGGCTGTGGGCACTTGGAAGCCGTTACAGTCATGTCTAGTATTGGATCACATGGTGCAGCGCCATTCTGCTCTGACTGGTGTAGGGACAGGACGCTGCAGCTGGCAGGAGAGGGTTAGGCTGTTATTAGTATTATACAGTGTGCTGGGGACCTGTAGGTATTACTGATGGGGGCAGTACAGCTCCTCTGCACCACTGAGACAGAAATACCTGACTGAGGGGACCTGTAGACATTACTGATGGGGGCAGTACAGCTCCTCTGCACCACTGAGACAGAAATACCAGACTGAGGGGGACCTGTAGGTATTACTGATGGGGGCAGTACAGCTCCTCTGCACCACTGAGACAGAAATACCAGACTGAGGGGACCTGTAGGTATTACTGATGGGGGCAGTACAGCTCCTCTGCACCACTGAGACAGAAATACCAAACTGAGGGGACCTGTAGACATTACTGATGGGGGCAGTACAGCTCCTCTGCACCACTGAGACAGAAATACCATACTGAGGGGACCTGTAGGTATTACTGATGGGGGCAGTACAGCTCCTCTGCACCACTGAGACAGAAATACCAGACTGAGGGGACCTGTAGACATTACTGATGGGGGCAGTACAGCTCCTCTGCACCACTGAGACAGAAATACCAGACTGAGGGGACCTGTAGGTATTACTGATGGGGGCAGTACAGCTCCTCTGCACCACTGAGACAGAAGTACCAGACTGAGGAGGACCTGTAGGTATTACTGATGGGGGCAGTACAGCTCCTCTGCACCACTGAGACAGAAATACCTGACTGAGGGGACCTGTAGACATTACTGATGGGGGCAGTACAGCTCCTCTGCACCACTGAGACAGAAATACCAGACTGAGGAGGACCTGTAGGTATTACTGATGGGGGCAGTACAGCTCCTCTGCACCACTGAGACAGAAATACCTGACTGAGGGGGACCTGTAGACATTACTGATGGGGGCAGTACAGCTCCTCTGCACCACTGAGACAGAAATACCAGACTGAGGGGACCTGTAGGTATTACTGATGGGGGCAGTACAGCTCCTCTGCACCACTGAGACAGAAGTACCTGACTGAGGGGGACCTGTAGGTATTACTGATGGGGGCAGTACAGCTCCTCTGCACCACTGAGACAGAAATACCAGACTGAGGGGGACCTGTAGGTATTACTGATGGGGGCAGTACAGCTCCTCTGCACCACTGAGACAGAAATACCAGACTGAGGGGACCTGTAGGTATTACTGATGGGGGCAGTACAGCTCCTCTGCACCACTGAGACAGAAATACCAAACTGAGGGGACCTGTAGACATTACTGATGGGGGCAGTACAGCTCCTCTGCACCACTGAGACAGAAATACCATACTGAGGGGACCTGTAGGTATTACTGATGGGGGCAGTACAGCTCCTCTGCACCACTGAGACAGAAATACCAGACTGAGGGGACCTGTAGACATTACTGATGGGGGCAGTACAGCTCCTCTGCACCACTGAGACAGAAATACCAGACTGAGGGGACCTGTAGGTATTACTGATGGGGGCAGTACAGCTCCTCTGCACCACTGAGACAGAAGTACCAGACTGAGGAGGACCTGTAGGTATTACTGATGGGGGCAGTACAGCTCCTCTGCACCACTGAGACAGAAATACCTGACTGAGGGGACCTGTAGACATTACTGATGGGGGCAGTACAGCTCCTCTGCACCACTGAGACAGAAATACCAGACTGAGGAGGACCTGTAGGTATTACTGATGGGGGCAGTACAGCTCCTCTGCACCACTGAGACAGAAATACCTGACTGAGGGGGACCTGTAGACATTACTGATGGGGGCAGTACAGCTCCTCTGCACCACTGAGACAGAAATACCAGACTGAGGGGACCTGTAGGTATTACTGATGGGGGCAGTACAGCTCCTCTGCACCACTGAGACAGAAGTACCTGACTGAGGGGGACCTGTAGGTATTACTGATGGGGGCAGTACAGCTCCTCTGCACCACTGAGACAGAAATACCAGACTGAGGAGGACCTGTAGACATTACTGATGGGGGCAGTACAGCTCCTCTGCACCACTGAGACAGAAATACCAGACTGAGGAGGACCTGTAGGTATTACTGATGGGGGCAGTACAGCTCCTCTGCACCACTGAGACAGAAGTACCTGACTGAGGGGACCTGTAGACATTACTGATGGGGGCAGTACAGCTCCTCTGCACCACTGAGACAGAAATACCAGACTGAGGGGACCTGTAGGTATTACTGATGGGGGCAGTACAGCTCCTCTGCACCACTGAGACAGAAGTACCTGACTGAGGGGGACCTGTAGGTATTACTGATGGGGGCAGTACAGCTCATCTGCACCACTGAGACAGAAATACCAGACTGAGGAGGACCTGTAGGTATTACTGATGGGGGCAGTACAGCTCCTCTGCACCACTGAGACAGAAATACCAGACTGAGGGGACCTGTAGGTATTACTGATGGGGGCAGTACAGCTCCTCTGCACCACTGAGACAGAAATACCTGACTGAGGGGGACCTGTAGACATTACTGATGGGGGCAGTACAGCTCCTCTGCACCACTGAGACAGAAATACCAGACTGAGGGGGACCTGTAGACATTACTGATGGGTGCAGTACAGCTCCTCTGCACCACTGAGACAGAAATACCAGACTGAGGAGGACCTGTAGGTATTACTGATGGGGGCAGTACAGCTCCTCTGCACCACTGAGACAGAAATACCAGACTGAGGAGACCTGTAGGTATTACTGATGGGGGCAGTACAGCTCCTCTGCACCACTGAGACAGAAATACCAGACTGAGGAGGACCTGTAGACATTACTGATGGGGGGAGTACAGCTCCTCTGCACCACTGAGACAGAAATACCAGACTGAGGAGGACCTGTAGGTATTACTGATGGGGGCAGTACAGCTCCTCTGCACCACTGAGACAGAAATACCAGACTGAGGAGGACCTGTAGACATTACTGATGGGGGCAGTACAGCTCCTCTGCACCACTGAGACAGAAATACCAGACTGAGGAGGACCTGTAGACATTACTGATGGGGGCAGTACAGCTCCTCTGCACCACTGAGACAGAAATACCAGACTGAGGGGGACCTGTAGACATTACTGATGGGGGCAGTACAGCTCCTCTGCACCACTGAGACAGAAATACCAGACTGAGGGGGACCTGTAGACATTACTGATGGGGGCAGTACAGCTCCTCTGCACCACTGAGACAGAAATACCAGACTGAGGGGACCTGTAGGTATTACTGATGGGGGCAGTACAGCTCCTCTGCACCACTGAGACAGAAATACCAGACTGAGGGGGACCTGTAGGTATTACTGATGGGGGCAGTACAGCTCCTCTGCACCACTGAGACAGAAATACCAGACTGAGGAGGACCTGTAGACATTACTGATGGGGGCAGTACAGCTCCTCTGCACCACTGAGACAGAAATACCAGACTGAGGGGGACCTGTAGACATTACTGATGGGGGCAGTACAGCTCCTCTGCACCACTGAGACAGAAATACCAGACTGAGGGGGACCTGTAGACATTACTGATGGGGGCAGTACAGCTCCTCTGCACCACTGAGACAGAAATACCAGACTGAGGGGACCTGTAGGTATTACTGATGGGGGCAGTACAGCTCCTCTGCACCACTGAGACAGAAATACCAGACTGAGGGGGACCTGTAGGTATTACTGATGGGTGCAGTACAGCTCCTCTGCACCACTGAGACAGAAATACCAGACTGAGGGGGACCTGTAGGTATTACTGATGGGGGCAGTACAGCTCCTCTGCACCACTGAGACAGAAGTACCAGACTGAGGAGGACCTGTAGGTATTACTGATGGGGCAGTACAGCTCCTCTACACCACTGAGACAGAAATACCTGACTGAGGGGACCTGTAGACATTACTGATGGGGGCAGTACAGCTCCTCTGCACCACTGAGACAGAAATACCAGACTGAGGGGGACCTGTAGACATTACTGATGGGGGCAGTACAGCTCCTCTGCACCACTGAGACAGAAGTACCAGACTGAGGAGGACCTGTAGGTATTACTGATGGGGCAGTACAGCTCCTCTACACCACTGAGACAGAAATACCTGACTGAGGGGACCTGTAGACATTACTGATGGGGGCAGTACAGCTCCTCTGCACCACTGAGACAGAAATACCAGACTGAGGGGACCTGTAGGTATTACTGATGGGGGCAGTACAGCTCCTCTGCACCACTGAGACAGAAATACCTGACTGAGGGGACCTGTAGGTATTACTGATGGGTGCAGTACAGCTCCTCTGCACCACTGAGACAGAAATACCAGACTGAGGGGGACCTGTAGACATTACTGATGGGGGCAGTACAGCTCCTCTGCACCACTGAGACAGAAGTACCAGACTGAGGAGGACCTGTAGGTATTACTGATGGGGGCAGTACAGCTCCTCTGCACCACTGAGACAGGAATACCAGACTGAGGAGGACCTGTAGGTATTACTGATGGGGGCAGTACAGCTCCTCTGCACCACTGAGACAGAAATACCAGACTGAGGAGGACCTGTAGGTATTACTGATGGGGCAGTACAGCTCCTCTGCACCACTGAGACAGAAATACCAGACTGAGGGGACATGTAGGTATTACTGATGGGGACAGTACAGCTCCTCTGCACCACTGAGACAGAAATACCAGACTGAGGGGGACCTGTAGGTATTACTGATGGGGGCAGTACAGCTCCTCTGCACCACTGAGACAGAAATACCAGACTGAGGGGGACCTGTAGACATTACTGATGGGTGGAGTACAGCTCCTCTGCACCACTGAGACAGAAATACCAGACTGAGGAGACCTGTAGACATTACTGATGGGGGCAGTACAGCTCCTCTGCACCACTGAGACAGAAATACCAGACTGAGGAGGACCTGTAGACATTACTGATGGGGGCAGTACAGCTCCTCTGCACCACTGAGACAGAAATACCAGACTGAGGAGGACCTGTAGACATTACTGATGGGGGCAGTACAGCTCCTCTGCACCACTGAGACAGAAATACCAGACTGAGGAGGACCTGTAGACATTACTGATGGGGGCAGTACAGCTCCTCTACACCACTGAGACAGAAATACCAGACTGAGGGGACATGTAGGTATTACTGATGGGGGCAGTACAGCTCCTCTGCACCACTGAGACAGAAATACCAGACTGAGGGGGACCTGTAGACATTACTGATGGGGGCAGTACAGCTCCTCTGCACCACTGAGACAGAAATACCAGACTGAGGAGGACCTGTAGGTATTACTGATGGGGGCAGTACAGCTCCTCTGCACCACTGAGACAGAAATACCAGACTGAGGGGGACCTGTAGACATTACTGATGGGGGCAGTACAGCTCCTCTGCACCACTGAGACAGAAATACCAGACTGAGGAGACCTGTAGGTATTACTGATGGGGGCAGTACAGCTCCTCTGCACCACTGAGACAGAGATACCAGACTGAGGAGGACCTGTAGACAATACTGATGGGGGCAGTACAGCTCCTCTGCACCACTGAGACAGAAATACCAGACTGAGGGGGACCTGTAGGTATTACTGATGGGGGCAGTACAGCTCCTCTGCACCACTGAGACAGAAATACCAGACTGAGGAGGACCTGTAGACATTACTGATGGGGGCAGTACAGCTCCTCTGCACCACTGAGACAGAAATACCAAACTGAGGAGGACCTGTAGGTATTACTGATGGGGGCAGTACAGCTCCTCTGCACCACTGAGACAGAAATACCAGACTGAGGAGACCTGTAGGTATTACTGATGGGGGCAGTACAGCTCCTCTGCAGCACTGAGACTGAAATACCAAACTGAGGGGACCTGTAGGTATTACTGATGGGGGCAGTACAGCTCCTCTGCACCACTGAGACAGAAATACCAGACTGAGGGGGACCTGTAGGTATTACTGATGGGGGCAGTACAGCTCCTCTGCACTACTGAGACAGAAATACCAGACTGAGGAGGACCTGTAGACATTACTGATGGGGGCAGTACAGCTCCTCTGCACCACTGAGACAGAAATACCAGACTGAGGAGACCTGTAGGTATTACTGATGGGGGCAGTACAGCTCCTCTGCACCACTGAGACAGAAATACCAGACTGAGGAGACCTGTAGGTATTACTGATGGGGGCAGTACAGCTCCTCTGCACCACTGAGACAGAGATACCAGACTGAGGAGGACCTGTAGACAATACTGATGGGGGCAGTACAGCTCCTCTGCACCACTGAGACAGAAATACCAGACTGAGGAGACCTGTAGGTATTACTGATGGGGGCAGTACAGCTCCTCTGCACCACTGAGACAGAAATACCAGACTGAGGAGGACCTGTAGACATTACTGATGGGGGCAGTACAGCTCCTCTGCACCACTGAGACAGAAATACCAGACTGAGGGGACCTGTAGACATTACTGATGGGGGCAGTACAGCTCCTCTGCACCACTGAGACAGAAATACCAGACTTAGGGGGACCTGTAGACATTACTGATGGGGGCAGTACAGCTCCTCTGCACCACTGCGACAGAAATACCAGACTGAGGAGGACCTGTAGACATTACTGATGGGTGGAGTACAGCTCCTCTGCACCACTGAGACAGAAATACCAGACTGAGGAGACCTGTAGACATTACTGATGGGTGCAGTACAGCTCCTCTGCACCACTGAGACAGGAATACCAGACTGAGGGGGACCTGTAGACATTACTGATGGGGGCAGTACAGCTCCTCTGCACCACTGAGACAGGAATACCAGACTGAGGGGGACCTGTAGACATTACTGATGGGTGCAGTACAGCTCCTCTGCACCACTGAGACAGAAATACCAGACTGAGGAGGACCTGTAGGTATTACTGATGGGGGCAGTACAGCTCCTCTGCACCACTGAGACTGAAATACCAAACTGAGGGGGACCTGTAGACATTACTGATGGGGGCAGTACAGCTCCTCTGCACCACTGAGACAGAAATACTAGACTGAGGGGGACCAGAGGGACGTCCTTGTACTGACCACCATTCACACTAACACCAGCTCCCCTGCCCCTTTACGAGGTACCACAACCACTGAGAATGGGTGAAAGCAGGGCTCTCCTCCATGAGAACATGGAAAAGATGGACGTCCTTGTACTGACCACCATTAGCACTAACACCAGCTCCCCTGCCCCTTTACGAGGTACCACAACCACTGAGAATGGGTGAAAGCAGGGCTCTCCTCCATGAGAACATGGACAAGAGGGACGTCCTTGTACTGACCACCATTCACACTAACACCAGCTCCCCTGCCCCTGTACGAGGTACCACAACCACTGAGAATGGGTGAAAGCAGGGCTCTCCTCCATGAGAACATGGACAAGAGGGACGTCCTTGTATTGACCACCATTCACACTAACACCAGCTCCCCTGCCCCTGTACGAGGTACCACAACCACTGAGAATGAGTGAAAGCAGGGCTATCCTCCAGGAGAACATGGACAAGAGGGACGTTCTTGTACTGACCACCATTCACACTAACACCAGCTCCCCTGCCCCTGTACGAGGTACCACAACCACTGAGAATGAGTGAAAGCAGGGCTATCCTCCAGGAGAACATGGACAAGAGGGACGTCCTTGTATTGACCACCATTCACACTAACACCAGCTCCCCTGCCCCTGTAAGTGGTACCACAACCACTGAGAATGGGTGAAAGCAGGGCTATCCTCCATGAGAACATGGACAGGAGGGACGTCCTTGTACTGACCACCATTCACACTAACACCAGCTCCCCTGCCCCTGTACGAGGTACCACTACCACTGAGAATGGGTGAAAGCAGGGCTATCCTCCATGAGAACATGGACAAGAGGGACGTCCTTGTACTGACCACCATTAGCACTAACACCAGCTCCCCTGCTCCTGTATGAGGTAAAACAACCACTGAGAATGGGTGAAAGCAGGGCTATCCTCCATGAGAACATGGACAAGAGGGACGTCCTTGTACTGACCACCATTCACACTAACACCAGCTTCCCTGCTCCTGAATGAGGTAAAACAACCACTGAGAATGGGTGAAAGCAGGGCTATCCTCCATGAGAACATGGACAAGAGGGACGTCCTTGTACTGACCACCATTAGCACTAACACCAGCTCCCCTGTCCCTGTACAAGGTACCACAACCACTGAGAATGGGTGAAAGCAGGGCTATCCTCCATGAGAACATGGACAAGAGGGACGTCCTTGTACTGACCACCATTAGCACTAACACCAGCTCCCCTGCTCCTGTATGAGGTAAAACAACCACTGAGAATGGGTGAAAGCAGGGCTATCCTCCATGAGAACATGGACAAGAGGGACGTCCTTGTACTGACCACCATTCACACTAACACCAGCTCCCCTGCCCCTGTACGAGGTACCACTACCACTGAGAATGGGTGAAAGCAGGGCTATCCTCCATGAGAACATGGACAAGAGGGACGTCCTTGTACTGACCACCATTCACACTAACACCAGCTCCCCTGCCCCTGTACGAGGTACCACAACCACTGAGAATGTGTGAAAGCAGGGCTCTCCTCCATGAGAACATGCTGGTGACCAGAGGGACGTCCTTGTACTGACCACCATTCACACTAACACAAGCACCCCTGTCCCTGTACGAGGTACCACAACCACTGAGAATGGGTGAAAGCAGGGCTCTCCACCATGAGAACATGGACAAGAGGGACCTCCTTGTACTGACCACCATTCACAATAACACCAGCTCCCCTGCTCCTGTATGAGGTAAAACAACCACTGAGAATGGGTGAAAGCAGGGCTATCCTCCATGAGAACATGGACAAGAGGGACGTCCTTGTACTGACCACCATTCGCACTAACAACAGCTCCCCTGCCCCTGTGCGAGGTACCACAACCACTGAGAATGGGTGAAAGCAGGGCTCTCCTCCATGAGAACATGGACAAGAGGGACGTCCTTGTACTGACCACCATTCACACTAACACCAGCTTCCCTGCTCCTGTATGAGGTAAAACAACCACTGAGAATGGGTGAAAGCAGGGCTATCCTCCATGAGAACATGGACAAGAGGGACGTCCTTGTACTGACCACCATTAGAACTAACACCAGCTCCCCTGTCCCTGTACAAGGTACCACAACCACTGAGAATGGGTGAAAGCAGGGCTATCCTCCATGAGAACATGGACAAGAGGGACGTCCTTGTACTGACCACCATTCACACTAACACCAGCTCCCCTGCCCCTGTACGAGGTACCACTACCACTGAGAATGGGTGAAAGCAGGGCTATCCTCCATGAGAACATGGACAAGAGGGACGTCCTTGTACTGACCACCATTAGCACTAACACCAGCTCTCCTGCTCCTGTATGAGGTAAAACAACCACTGAGAATGGGTGAAAGCAGGGCTATCCTCCATGAGAACATGGACAAGAGGGACGTCCTTGTACTGACCACCATTCACACTAACACCAGCTCCCCTGCCCCTGTACGAGGTACCACTACCACTGAGAATGGGTGAAAGCAGGGCTATCCTCCATGAGAACATGGACAAGAGGGACGTCCTTGTACTGACCACCATTCACACTAACACCAGCTCCCCTGCCCCTGTACGAGGTACCACAACCACTGAGAATGGGTGAAAGCAGGGCTCTCCTCCATGAGAACATGCTGGTTACAAGAGGGACGTCCATGTACTGACCACCATTCACACTAACACAAGCACCCCTGTCCCTGTACGAGGTACCACAACCACTGAGAATGGGTGAAAGCAGGGCTATCCTCCATGAGAACATGGACAAGAGGGACGTCCTTGTACTGACCACCATTCACACTAACACCAGCTCCCCTGCTCCTGTACGAGGTACCACTACCACTGAGAATGGGTGAAAGCAGGGCTATCCTCCATGAGAACATGGACAAGAGGGACGTCCTTGTACTGACCACCATTCACAATAACACCAGCTCCCCTGCCCCTGTACGAGGCACCACAACCACTGAGAATGGGTGAAAGCAGGGCTCTCCTCCATGAGAACATGGACAGGAGGGACGTCCTTGTACTGACCACCATTCACACTAACACCAGCTCCCCTGCCCCTGTACGAGGTACCACTACCACTGAGAATGGGTGAAAGCAGGGCTATCCTCCATGAGAACATGGACAGGAAGGACGTCCTTGTACTGACCACCATTCACACTAACACCAGCTCCCCTGCCCCTGTAAGTGGTACCACAACCACTGAGAATGGGTGAAAGCAGGGCTCTCCTCCATGAGAACATGGACAAGAGGGACGTCCTTGTACTGACCACCATTCACACTAACACCAGCTCCCCTGCCCCTGTACGAGGTACCACAACCACTGAGAATGGGTGAAAGCAAGGCTCTCCTCCATGAGAACATGGACAAGAGGGACGTCCTTGTACTGACCACCATTCACATTAACACCAGCTCCCCTTCCCCTGTACGAGGTACCACAACCACTGAGAATGGGTGAAAGCAGGGCTCTCCTCCATGAGAACATGGACAAGAGGGACGTCCTTGTACTGACCACCATTCACAATAACACCAGCTCCCCTGCCCCTGTACGAGGCACCACAACCACTGAGAATGGGTGAAAGCAGGGCTATCCTCCATGAGAACATGGACAAGAGGGACGTCCTTGTACTGACCACCATTCACACTAACACCAGCTCCCCTGCTCCTGTACGAGGTACCACAACCACTGAGAATGGGTGAAAGCAGGGCTCTCCTCCATGAGAACATGGACAAGAGGGACGTCCTTGTACTGACCACCATTCACACTAACACCAGCTCCCCTGCTCCTGTATGAGGTAAAACAACCACTGAGAATGGGTGAAAGCAGGGCTCTCCTCCATGAGAACATGGACAAGAGGGACGTCCTTGTACTGACCACCATTCACACTAACACCAGCTCCCCTTCCCCTGTACGAGGTACCACAACCACTGAGAATGGGTGAAAGCAGGGCTCTCCTCCATGGGAACATGGACAGGAGGGACGTCCTTGTACTGACCACCATTCACACTAACATCAGCTCCCCTGCCCCTGTACGAGGTACCACTACCACTGAGAATGGGTGAAAGCAGGGCTATCCTCCATGAGAACATGGACAAGAGGGACGTCCTTGTACTGACCACCATTCACACTAACACCAGCTCCCCTGCTCCTGTACGAGGTACCACAACCACTGAGAATGGGTGAAAGCAGGGCTCTCCTCCATGAGAACATGGACAAGATGGACTTCCTTGTTCTGACCACCATTCACAATAACACCAGCTCCCCTGCTCCTGTACGAGGCACCACTACCACTGAGAATGGGTGAAAGCAGGGCTATCCTCCATGAGAACATGGACAGGAGGGACGTCCTTGTACTGACCACCATTCACACTAACACCAGCTCCCCTGCTCCTGTACGAGGTACCACTACCACTGAGAATGGGTGAAAGCAGGGCTCTCCTCCATGAGAACATGGACAAGAGGGACGTCCTTGTACTGACCACCATTCACACTAACGCCAGCTCCCCTGCCCTGTACGAGGCACCACAACCACTGAGAATGGGTGAAAGCAGGGCTCTCCTCCATGTAAACATGGACAAGAGGGACGTCCTTGTACTGACCACCATTAGCACTAACACCAGCTCCCCTGTCCCTGTACAAGGTACCACAACCACTGAGAATGGGTGAAAGCAGGCCTCTCCTCCATGAGAACATGGACAAGAGGGACGTCCTTGTACTGACCACCATTCACACTAACACCAGCTCCCCTGCTCCTGTACGAGGTACCACAACCACTGAGAATGGGTGAAAGCAGGGCTCTCCTCCATGAGAACATGGACAAGAGGGACGTCCTTGTACTGACCACCATTCACACTAACACCAGCTCCCCTGCCCCTGTACGAGGTACCACTACCACTGAGAATGGGTGAAAGCAGGGCTATCCTCCATGAGAACATGGACAAGAGGGACGTCCTTGTACTGACCACCATTCACACTAACACCAGCTCCCCTGCTCCTGTACGAGGTACCACAACCACTGAGAATGGGTGAAAGCAGGGCTCTCCTCCATGAGAACATGGACAAGAGGGACGTCCTTGTACTGACCACCATTCACACTAACACCAGCTCCTCTGCCCCTGTACGAGGTACCACTACCACTGAGAATGGGTGAAAGCAGGGCTCTCCTCCATGAGAACATGGACAAGAGGGACGTCCTTGTACTGACCACCATTCACACTAACACCAGCTCCCCTGCCCCTGTACGAGGTACCACTACCACTGAGAATGGGTGAAAGCAGGGCTATCCTCCATGAGAACATGGACAAGAGGGACGTCCTTGTACTGACCACCATTCACACTAACACCAGCTCCCCTGCCCCTGTACGAGGTACCACAACCACTGAGAATGGGTGAAAGCAGGGCTCTCCTCCATGGGAACATGGACAGGAGGGACGTCCTTGTACTGACCACCATTCACACTAACACCAGCTCCCCTGCCCCTGTACGAGGTACCACAACCACTGAGAATGGGTGAAAGCAGGGCTCTCCTCCATGAGAACATGGACAAGAGGGACGTCCTTGTACTGACCACCATTCACACTAACACCAGCTTCCCTGCTCCTGTATGAGGTAAAACAACCACTGAGAATGGGTGAAAGCAGGGCTCTCCTCCATGAGAACATGGACAAGAGGGACGTCCTTGTACTGACCACCATTAGCACTAACACCAGCTCCCCTGCCCCTGTACGAGGCACCACAACCACTGTCCCCAAACCAGTTTGTATCCTGGACTACAACAGGCACATGGGGGGGAGGGGTGGATCTCTCAGATCAAGTTCTGAAGCCCTACAGTGCCACATGAAAATCAAAAGTGTGGTACAAAAAGCTGGCCGTACACATCGTACAGGTGGCAATGTACAATGCGTACCTGCTATTTCAGTCTGCAGGCCACAGAGGAGCTTTCCTTCAGTTCCAAGAGGTGGTTATCAAGGCCCTAATTTATCAAACCCGGGCCGGAGAGGGTCCCAGGACTTAAGGGAGTCATGGTGCCCATGTCGTACCAGGGCAACATTTTCCAGGTCCAGTCCGCCAGACAGCAAGGAAGGGAAGGACCCAAAAAAGACGCAGGGTGTGTTCCAAAGGGGGGATAAGGAAGGACACCATAAAAAAACCTGCCCTGTGCATGCAGGAGGTCCTCAGAGTCTGCCGCTCATCCATGGGGTATTACTATAATTCCATCCATGATGCGCCCTGTAATATTTCCACTATATATCTGATTTAGTCCGCATCGCTTAGACTGTGTCGGCAGATAAGAACCATGTGGCCCATCTAGTCTGCCCAATATACTGAATCCTATGGATAGCCCCCGGCCCTATCTTATATGAAGGATGGCCTTATGCCTATCCCATGCATGCTTAAACTCCTCCACTGTATTTGCAGCTACCACTTCTGCAGGAAGGCTATTCCATGCATCCACTACTCTCTCAGTAAAGTAATACTTCCTTATATTACTTTTAAACCTTTGCCCCTCTAATTTAAAACTGTGTCCTCTTGTGGTAGTTTTTCTTCTTTTAAATATGCTCTCTTCCTTTACCGAGTTGATTCCCTTTATGTATTTAAAAGTTTCTCTCATCTCCCCTCTGTCTCGTCTTTCTTCCGAGCTATACATGTTAAGGTCCTTTCATCTTTCCTGGTAAGTTTTATCCTGCAATCCATGTACTAGTTTAGTAGCTCTTCTCTGAACTCTCTCCACCTCGCTTGCATATCCACTTTCCAACAACCACTACATATTCACTACATAAAGTGACACAGGTCAGATTTCCCCCAAAAATGGCCTGGTCCTTAAAGGGGTTCTCTGGGAATTAAGAAAATGAAAATACTTAAAAATTACTTTATAATCAATACTTTCCCAAATAACTTTCATTAGTTATAATGGCTTGTTTTGTCTGGGGAGCAATCATTAGTGGAAATAAAATGGCTGCTGTCCTATTAATGCTCACAGAACCTGTCCTAATCACACAGAAGGACAAGTTACTTAAGAGCACTGAGCTAAAGAGCTGCCTCATCCTCCTCTCTGCTCGTCAGGGATTATGAACCTGAATACAGCTGATAAGATCTTCGGCTGAATCTCTGTAGGAATGGAGTCCATGAGGAGACATGAAGTACAGAGAGAACGGACCGGACAGACTATGGTAATGTAGACTGTATAGAAGAGCGTCTGCTCACCAGCCACATCCCCACCTCCTCTCTGTCCTTCATGTCTCCTCAGCAACTCCATTCCGACAGGGATTCAGCTGAAGATCGTATCAGCTGTATTCAGGATCATAATCCCTGACGAGCAGAGAGGAGGTGGGGAAGTGGCTGTGTCCTCCAGTGTGATTAGGACAGGTTATATGAGCACTAACAGGACGACGGCCATTTTATTTCCCCTGACGATCGCTCCCCAGACAAAACGAGCCATTATAACTAATGAAAGGTATTAGTGAATATATTTATTATAAAGTAATATTTAGGTATTTTCATTTTCTTAATTCCCGGAGAACCCCTTGGTGAAAAATGACTGTGTCCTCAAGGGGTTTTAAAAAACACAACAAAACACAGAAACAGTGTTGGCTTCTTCCTCCACCTCTTCCATCTACACAGCCTCCTCAGCCTCCTCCTCCACTTGGACCTCCGCCTCCTTGTTCAAGATTGTAATTTTTTATTTTCATGTATTTTATGTTATTTTAAGTCCTTTCCTTATCCACATTGGTTTGCAGGGTAACTGTCCTGCTTTTACGCCCACTCCGGGGCCTTTTGCAGCCCTCTAGCCCTTTCTATGACTATTTTACAGCCCCAAATTTCAGGTCCTGATTGACTTCAATGGGGTTCGTTGTACGGGTCAAGTTAGGAACCCGAACCAATCCCCTCGAACCCAGACATTCAGCGGTGCGCTCATCACTATGTATAAGGGTGGAGTGCAAAGGAGTGTCAGGTCTAGGTTGGGTGTAGTAGAATCAGGTGTAGGAGGGTCGGGTGTATGAGAATAGCGTGCAGGGCAGTGAACTGTAGGATGGGTGTATGAGGGTCAGTGAAATATGGTCGCTTGGAGTTTCGTTGTATGGGATTTAGGTGTAGGAGGGCGAGGTGTGGGTCGGCTGAAAGAGAGCGAGGTGTGGGTCGGCTTTATGAGGGCGAGGTGTAGGTCAGCTGTAGGAGGACGAGGTGTTGGTCGGCTGTAGGAGGACGAGGTGTGGGTCGGCTGTAAGAGAGCGAGGTGTGGGTCGGCTGTAAGAGAGCGAGGTGTGGGTCGGCTGTAGGAGGACGAGGTGTGGGTCGGCTGTAAGAGAGCGAGGTGTGGGTCGGCTGTAGGAGGACGAGGTGTGGGTCGGCTGTAGGAGGACGAGGTGTGGGTCGGCTGTAGGGGGTCGAGGTGTGGGTCGGCTGTAGGAGGACGAGGTGTGGGTCGGCTGTAAGAGGACGAGGTGTGGGTCGGCTGTAGGGGGGGCGAGGTGTTGGTCGGCTGTAGGAGGACGAGGTGTGGGTCGGCTGTAGGAGGACGAGGTGTGGGTCGGCTGTAGGAGGACGAGGTGTGGGTCGGCTGTAGGAGGACGAGGTGTGGGTCGGCTGTAGGAGGACGAGGTGTGGGTCGGCTGTAGGGGGGCGAGGTGTGGGTCGGCTGTAGGGGGGGCGAGGTGTGGGTCGGCTGTAGGAGGACTAGGTGTGGGTCGGCTGTAGGAGGCAAGGTGTGGGTCGGCTGTAGGGGGGCGAGGTGTGGGTCGGCTGTAGGAGGACGTGGTGTGGGTCAGCTGTAGGAGGCAAGGTGTGGGTCGGCTGTAGGAGGACGAGGTGTGGGTCGGCTGTAGGAGGACGAGGTGTGGGTCGGCTGTAGGAGGACGAGGTGTGGGTCGGCTGTAGGAGGCAAGGTGTGGGTCGGCTGTAGGAGGACGAGGTGTGGGTCGGCTGTAGGAGGACAAGGTGTGGGTCGGCTGTAGGAGGACGAGGTGTGGGTCGGCTGTAGGGGGGCGAGGTGTGGGTCGGCTGTAGGGGGGGCGAGGTGTGGGTCGGCTGTAGGAGGACTAGGTGTGGGTCGGCTGTAGGGGGGGCGAGGTGTGGGTCGGCTGTAGGAGGACTAGGTGTGGGTCGGCTGTAGGGGGGGCGAGGTGTGGGTCGGCTCTAGGAGGACGTGGTGTGGGTCGGCTGTAGGAGGACGAGGTGTGGGTCGGCTGTAGGAGGACTAGGTGTGGGTCGGCTGTAGGGGGGGCGAGGTGTGGGTCGGCTGTAGGAGGACTAGGTGTGGGTCGGCTGTAGGGGGGGCGAGGTGTGGGTCGGCTGTAGGAGGACGTGGTGTGGGTCGGCTGTAGGGGGGCGAGGTGTGGGTCGGCTGTAGGGGGGGCGAGGTGTGGGTCGGCTGTAGGAGGACTAGGTGTGGGTCGGCTGTAGGGGGGCGAGGTGTGGGTCGGCTGTAGGAGGACTAGGTGTGGGTCGGCTGTAGGGGGGCGAGGTGTGGGTCGGCTGTAGGAGGACGAGGTGTGGGTCGGCTGTAGGAGGAGGAGGTGTGGGTCGGCTGTAGGGGGGCGAGGTGTGGGTCGGCTGTAGGGGGGCGAGGTGTGGGTCAGCTGTAGGAGGACGAGGTGTTGGTCGGCTGTAGGAGGACGAGGCGAGGTGTGGGTCGGCTGTAAGAGGACAAGGTGTGGGTCGGCTGTAGGGGGGGCGAGGTGTTGGTCGGCTGTAGGAGGACGAGGTGTGGGTCGGCTGTAAGAGAGCGAGGTGTGGGTCGGCTGTAGGAGGACGAGGTGTGGGTCGGCTGTAGGAGGACGAGGTGTGGGTCGGCTGTAGGAGGACGAGGTGTGGGTCGGCTGTAGGAAGACGAGGTGTGGGCCGGCTGTAAGAGGACGAGGTGTGGGTCGGCTGTAGGGGGGGCGAGGTGTTGGTCGGCTGTAGGAGGACGAGGTGTGGGTCGGCTGTAAGAGAGCGAGGTGTGGGTCGGCTGTAGGAGGACGAGGTGTGGGTCGGCTGTAGGAGGACGAGGTGTGGGTCGGCTGTAGGAGGACGAGGTGTGGGTCGGCTGTAGGGGGGCGAGGTGTGGGTCGGCTGTAGGGGGGCGAGGTGTGGGTCGGCTGTAGGGGGGGCGAGGTGTGGGTCGGCTGTAGGAGGACTAGGTGTGGGTCGGCTGTAGGAGGCAAGGTGTGGGTCGGCTGTAGGGGGGCGAGGTGTGGGTCGGCTGTAGGAGGACGTGGTGTGGGTCAGCTGTAGGAGGCAAGGTGTGGGTCGGCTGTAGGAGGACGAGGTGTGGGTCGGCTGTAGGAGGACGAGGTGTGGGTTGGCTGTAGGAGGACGAGGTGTGGGTCGGCTGTAGGAGGCAAGGTGTGGGTCGGCTGTAGGAGGACGAGGTGTGGGTCGGCTGTAGGAGGACAAGGTGTGGGTCGGCTGTAGGAGGACGAGGTGTGGGTCGGCTGTAGGGGGGCGAGGTGTGGGTCGGCTGTAGGGGGGGCGAGGTGTGGGTCGGCTGTAGGGGGGGCGAGGTGTGGGTCGGCTGTAGGAGGACTAGGTGTGGGTCGGCTGTAGGGGGGGCGAGGTGTGGGTCGGCTGTAGGAGGACTAGGTGTGGGTCGGCTGTAGGGGGGGCGAGGTGTGGGTCGGCTGTAGGAGGACGTGGTGTGGGTCGGCTGTAGGAGGACGAGGTGTGGGTCGGCTGTAGGAGGACGAGGTGTGGGTCGGCTGTAGGGGGGCGAGGTGTGGGTCGGCTGTAGGGGGGGCGAGGTGTGGGTCGGCTGTAGGAGGACTAGGTGTGGGTCGGCTGTAGGGGGGCGAGGTGTGGGTCGGCTGTAGGAGGACGAGGTGTGGGTCGGCTGTAGGAGGACGAGGTGTGGGTCGGCTGTAGGAGGACGAGGTGTGGGTCGGCTGTAGGGGGGCGAGGTGTGGGTCGGCTGTAGGGGGGCGAGGTGTGGGTCGGCTGTAGGGGGGCGAGGTGTGGGTCGGCTGTAGGGGGACGAGGTGTGGGTCGGCTGTAGAGGGCGAGGTGTGGGTCGGCTGTAGGGGGACGAGGTATGGGTCGGCTGTAGGGGGACGAGGTGTGGGTCGGCTGTAGAAGGACGAGGTGTGGGTCGTCTGTAGGGGGGACGAGGTGTGGGTCGGCTGTAGGGGGGCGAGGTGTGGGTCGGCTGTAGGGGGGCGAGGTGTGGGTCGGCTGTAGGGGGGCGAGGTGTGGGTCGGCTGTAGGAGGACGAGGTGTGGGTCGGCTGTAGGGGGGCGAGGTGTGGGTCGGCTGTAGGGGGGGTGAGGTGTTGGTCGGCTGTAGGAGGACGAGGTGTGGGTCGGCTGTAAGAGAGCGAGGTGTGGGTCGGCTGTAGGAGGACGAGGTGTGGGTCGGCTGTAGGAGGACGAGGTGTGGGTCGGCTGTAGGAGGACGAGGTGTGGGTCGGCTGTAGGAGGACGAGGTGTGGGTCGGCTGTAAGAGGACGAGGTGTGGGTCGGCTGTAGGGGGGGCGAGGTGTTGGTCGGCTGTAGGAGGACGAGGTGTGGGTCGGCTGTAAGAGAGCGAGGTGTGGGTCGGCTGTAGGAGGACGAGGTGTGGGTCGGCTGTAGGAGGACGAGGTGTGGGTCGGCTGTAGGAGGACGAGGTGTGGGTCGGCTGTAGGGGGGCGAGGTGTGGGTCGGCTGTAGGAGGACTAGGTGTGGGTCGGCTGTAGGGGGGGCGAGGTGTGGGTCGGCTGTAGGAGGACTAGGTGTGGGTCGGCTGTAGGAGGCAAGGTGTGGGTCGGCTGTAGGGGGGCGAGGTGTGGGTCGGCTGTAGGAGGACTAGGTGTGGGTCGGCTGTAGGGGGGCGAGGTGTGGGTCGGCTGTAGGGGGGCAAGGTGTGGGTCGGCTGTAGGAGGAGGAGGTGTGGGTCGGCTGTAGGAGGAGGAGGTGTGGGTCGGCTGTAGGACGAGGTGTGGGTCGGCTGTAGGGGGGCGAGGTGTGGGTCGGCTGTAGGAGGACGAGGTGTGGGTCGGCTGTAGGGGGGGCGAGGTGTGGGTCGGCTGTAGGAGGACTAGGTGTGGGTCGGCTGTAGGAGGCAAGGTGTGGGTCGGCTGTAGGGGGGCGAAGTGTGGGTCGGCTGTAGGAGGAATAGGTGTGTGTCGGCTGTAGGGGGGCGAGGTGTGGGTCGGCTGTAGGGGGGCGAGGTGTGGGTCGGCTGTAGGGGGGCAAGGTGTGGGTCGGCTGTAGGAGGAGGAGGTGTGGGTCGGCTGTAGGAGGAGGAGGTGTGGGTCGGCTGTAGGAGGACGAGGTGTGGGTCGGCTGTAGGGGGGCGAGGTGTGGGTCGGCTGTAGGGGGGGCGAGGTGTGGGTCGGCTGTAGGGGGACGAGGTGTGGGTCGGCTGTAGGGGGACGAGGTGTGGGTCGGCTGTAGGGGGCGAGGTGTGGGTCGGCTGTAGGGGGACGAGGTATGGGTCGGCTGTAGGGGGACGAGGTGTGGGTCGGCTGTAGGGGGACGAGGTGTGGGTCGTCTGTAGGGGGGCGAGGTGTGGGTCGGCTGTAGGGGGGCGAGGTGTGGGTCGGCTGTAGGAGGACGAGGTGTGGGTTGGCTGTAGGGGGGCGAGGTGTGGGTCGGCTGTAGGGGGGTGGGGTGTGGGTCGGCTGTAGGGGGGCGAGGTGTGGGTCGGCTGTAGGGGGACGAGGTGTGGGTCGGCTGTAGGGGGGCGAGATGTGGGTCGGCTGTAGGGGGACGAGGTGTGGGTCGGCTGTAGGGGGGACGAGGTGTGGGTCGGCTGTAGGGGGGGCGAGGTGTGGGTCGGCTGTAGGGGGGGCGAGGTGTGGGTCGGCTGTAGGAGGCAAGGTGTGGGTCGGCTGTAGGGGGACGAGGTGTGGGTCGGCTGTAGGGGGGTGGGGTGTGGGTCGGCTGTAGGGGGGCGAGGTGTGGGTCGGCTGTAGGGGGACGAGGTGTGGGTCGGCTGTAGGAGGACGAGGTGTGGGTCGGCTGTAGGGGGACGAGGTGTGGGTCGGCTGTAGGGGGGCGAGGTGTGGGTCGGCTGTAGGGGGGCGAGGTGTGGGTCGGCTGTAGGAGGCAAGGTGTGGGTCGGCTGTAGGGGGGCGAGGTGTGGGTCGGCTGTAGGGGGACGAGGTGTGGGTCGGCTGTAGGGGGGTGGGGTGTAGATTCAGGCAGGTGCCCGGGGTTGCTCTGTCTTTCAGTCGCCCCCTCCCCCCCGAGTCCTGGAGATTATACAAATACTTGGGGGCCATCCACAAACACCTGAGGTGTTGGGATTCGGGGGCGTTGTCTGCCCTCCCAGGGGCGGAGCAATCTACGGAGGGGCGGTATGTTTCTTCCGTATAGAGGGAGCGTCCTCACCTTTTCCTTCTCACCCCCTGCATGTCCCTGTGATCAGAGACTTCCCTTTAATTACACATCTAATAGCCCTCAGTGACATCACTCCCAGGGGGCGGGGCTGTGACTACGCCTGTGTGATGCCTGCGGGGAGCCGCTCACAGAGCTATCGCCTCAGTATACAGCGCCCTCAGCCTTGTAGACAAGTCCCCTCCCCCTCTTACCTGCCCTGCGGCCTCCATCCTGCCCCCTGCAGGCTCCACTCAGCCTCACAACTCTCAGCAGCCTCCAGACATCTGCCCGCCGCGCTGCATGCTGGGTCCCGTAGTCCTGGAGCCTCCTCGTGTTCTTCACTTCCTGTCTCCGCTCTGACCGCCCGGACTACAATTCCCAAGGAAACCCGCGGCGACTGCCTCAACCCTGCGCAGCAGACGGATCACATGACCTCTGACGGCGTCACATGACCCGGAGCTACAGACCGCCCAGAGTCTACTCACGTGACCATAGCTGATCACATGATGTTCTTAGCGGCGCTGCTGGATGGTTCTGCTCCCAGTGTGGTCAGTGAGGGGTTACAGCTCTGTGCTGCTGACGGATCCCAGGCGGTGAGCCTGTATGGTGCTCTGTGCTGCTGACAGACCCCAGGCGGTGAGCCTGTATGGTGCTCTGTGCTGCTGACAGACCCCAGGCGGTGAGCCTGTATGGTGCTCTGTGCTGCTGACAGACCCCAGGCGGTGAGCCTGTATGGTGCTCTGTACTGCTGACAGACCCCAGGCGGTGAGCCTGTATGGTGCTCTGTGCTGCTGACAGACCCCAGGCGGTGAGCCTGTATGGTGCTCTGTGCTGCTGACAGACCCCAGGCGGTGAGCCTGTGTGGTGCTCTGTGCTGCTGACAGACCCCAGGCAGTGAGCCTGTATGGTGCTCTGTGCTGCTGACAGACCCCAGGCAGTGAGCCTGTATGGTGCTCTGTGCTGCTGACAGACCCCAGGCGGTGAGCCTGTGTGGTGCTCTGTGCTGCTGACAGACCCCAGGCGGTGAGCCTGTATGGTGCTCTGTGCTGCTGACAGACCCCAGGCGGTGAGCCTGTATGGTGCTCTGTGCTGCTGACAGATCCCAGGCGGTGAGCCTGTATGGTGCTCTGTGCTGCTGACAGACCCCAGGCGGTGAGCCTGTATGGTGCTCTGTGCTGCTGACAGACCCCAGGCGGTGAGCCTGTATGGTGCTCTGTGCTGCTGACGGATCCCAGGCGGTGAGCCTGTATGGTGCTCTGTGCTGCTGACAGACCCCAGGCGGTGAGCCTGTATGGTGCTCTGTGCTGCTGACAGACCCCAGGCGGTGAGCCTGTATGGTGCTCTGTGCTGCTGACAGATCCCAGGCGGTGAGCCTGTATGGTGCTCTGTGCTGCTGACAGACCCCAGGCGGTGAGCCTGTGTGGTGCTCTGTACTGCTGACAGACCCCAGGCGGTGAGCCTGTATGGTGCTCTGTGCTGCTGACGGATCCCAGGCGGTGAGCCTGTATGGTGCTCTGTACTGCTGACAGACCCCAGGCGGTGAGCCTGTATGGTGCTCTGTGCTGCTGACGGATCCCAGGCGGTGAGCCTGTATGGTGCTCTGTGCTGCTGACAGACCCCAGGCGGTGAGCCTGTATGGTGCTCTGTGCTGCTGACAGACCCCAGGCGGTGAGCCTGTATGGTGCTCTGTACTGCTGACAGACCCCAGGCGGTGAGCCTGTATGGTGCTCTGTGCTGCTGACGGATCCCAGGCGGTGAGCCTGTATGGTGCTCTGTACTGCTGACAGACCCCAGGCGGTGAGCCTGTATGGTGCTCTGTACTGCTGACGGATCCCAGGCGGTGAGCCTGTATGGTGCCCTGTACTGCTGACAGACCCCAGGCGGTGAGCCTGTATGGTGCTCTGTGCTGCTGACGGATCCCAGGCGGTGAGCCTGTATGGTGCTCTGTACTGCTGACAGACCCCAGGCGGTGAGCCTGTATGGTGCTCTGTGCTGCTGACAGACCCCAGGCGGTGAGCCTGTATGGTGCTCTGTACTGCTGACAGACCCCAGGCGGTGAGCCTGTATGGTGCTCTGTGCTGCTGACAGACCCCAGGCGGTGAGCCTGTATGGTGCTCTGTACTGCTGACAGACCCCAGGCGGTGAGCCTGTATGGTGCTCTGTGCTGCTGACGGATCCCAGGCGGTGAGCCTGTATGGTGCTCTGTACTGCTGACAGACCCCAGGCGGTGAGCCTGTATGGTGCTCTGTACTGCTGACGGATCCCAGGCGGTGAGCCTGTATGGTGCCCTGTACTGCTGACAGACCCCAGGCGGTGAGCCTGTATGGTGCTCTGTGCTGCTGACGGATCCCAGGCGGTGAGCCTGTATGGTGCTCTGTGCTGCTGACAGACCCCAGGCGGTGAGCCTGTATGGTGCTCTGTGCTGCTGACAGACCCCAGGCGGTGAGCCTGTATGGTGCTCTGTACTGCTGACAGACCCCAGGCGGTGAGCCTGTATGGTGCCCTGTACTGCTGACAGACCCCAGGCGGCGAGCCTGTATGGTGCTCTGTGCTGCTGACAGACCCCAGGCGGTGAGCCTGTATGGTGCTCTGTGCTGCTGACAGACCCCAGGCGGTGAGCCTGTATGGTGCCCTGTGCTGCTGACAGATCCCAGGCCGTGAGCCTGTGTGGTGCTCTGTACTGCTGACAGACCCCAGGCGGTGAGCCTGTATGGTGCTCTGTGCTGCTGACAGACCCCAGGCGGTGAGCCTGTATGGTGCTCTGTGCTGCTGACAGATCCCAGGCGGTGAGCCTGTGTGGTGCTCTGTACTGCTGACAGACCCCAGGCGGCGAATCTGTATGGTGCTCTGTGCTGCTGACAGATCCCAGGAGGTGAGCCTGTATGGTGCTCTGTACTGCTGACAGACCCCAGGCGGTGAGCCTGTATGGTGCCCTGTACTGCTGACAGACCCCAGGCGGTGAGCCTGTATGGTGCTCTGTGCTGCTGACGGATCCCAGGCGGTGAGCCTGTATGGTGCTCTGTACTGCTGACAGACCCCAGGCGGTGAGCCTGTATGGTGCCCTGTACTGCTGACAGACCCCAGGCGGTGAGCCTGTATGGTGCTCTGTGCTGCTGACGGATCCCAGGCGGTGAGCCTGTATGGTGCTCTGTGCTGCTGACAGACCCCAGGCGGTGAGCCTGTATGGTGCTCTGTGCTGCTGACAGACCCCAGGCGGTGAGCCTGTATGGTGCTCTGTACTGCTGACAGACCCCAGGCGGTGAGCCTGTATGGTGCCCTGTACTGCTGACAGACCCCAGGCGGTGAGCCTGTATGGTGCTCTGTGCTGCTGACAGATCCCAGGAGGTGAGCCTGTATGGTGCTCTGTGCTGCTGACAGATCCCAGGCGGTGAGCCTGTATGGTGCTCTGTGCTGCTGACAGACCCCAGGCGGTGAGCCTGTATGGTGCTCTGTGCTGCTGACAGATCCCAGGAGGTGAGCCTGTATGGTGCTCTGTGCTGCTGACAGACCCCAGGCGGTGAGCCTGTATGGTGCTCTGTGCTGCTGACAGACCCCAGGCGGTGAGCCTGTATGGTGCTCTGTGCTGCTGACAGATCCCAGGCGGTGAGCCTGTATGGTGCTCTGTGCTGCTGACAGACCCCAGGCGGTGAGACTGTATGGTGCTCTGTGCTGCTGACAGATCCCAGGAGGTGAGCCTGTATGGTGCTCTGTGCTGCTGACAGACCCCAGGCGGTGAGCCTGTATGGTGCCCTGTGCTGCTGACAGATCCCAGGCCGTGAGCCTGTGTGGTGCTCTGTACTGCTGACAGACCCCAGGCGGTGAGCCTGTATGGTGCTCTGTGCTGCTGACAGACCCCAGGCGGTGAGCCTGTATGGTGCTCTGTGCTGCTGACAGATCCCAGGCGGTGAGCCTGTGTGGTGCTCTGTACTGCTGACAGACCCCAGGCGGCGAATCTGTATGGTGCTCTGTGCTGCTGACAGATCCCAGGAGGTGAGCCTGTATGGTGCTCTGTACTGCTGACAGACCCCAGGCAGTGAGCCTGTATGGTGCTCTGTGCTGCTGACAGACCCCAGGCGGTGAGCCTGTATGGTGCTCTGTACTGCTGACAGACCCCAGGCGGTGAGCCTGTATGATTCTCTGTGCTGCTGACAGATCCCAGGCGGTGAGCCTGTATGGTGCCCTGTGCTGCTGACAGACCCCAGGCAGTGAGCCTGTATGGTGCTCTGTGCTGCTGACAGACCCCAGGCGGTGAGCCTGTATGGTGCTCTGTACTGCTGACAGACCCCAGGCGGTGAGCCTGTATGATTCTCTGTGCTGCTGACAGATCCCAGGCGGTGAGCCTGTATGGTGCCCTGTGCTGCTGACAGATCCCAGGCCGTGAGCCTGTGTGGTGCTCTGTACTGCTGACAGACCCCAGGCGGTGAGCCTGTATGGTGCCCTGTGCTGCTGACAGACCCCAGGCGGTGAGCCTGTATGGTGCTCTGTGCTGCTGACAGATCCCAGGCGGTGAGCCTGTATGGTGCTCTGTACTGCTGACAGATCCCAGGCGGTGAGCCTGTGTGGTGCTCTGTACTGCTGACAGACCCCAGGCGGTGAGCCTGTATGGTGCTCTGTGCTGCTGACAGACCCCAGGCGGTGAGCCTGTATGGTGCTCTGTGCTGCTGACAGACCCCAGGAGGTGAGCCTGTGTGGTGCTCTGTGCTGCTGACAGATCCCAGGAGGTGAGCCTGTGTGGTGCTCTGTGCTGCTGACAGACCCCAGGAGGTGAGCCTGTGTGGTGCTCTGTGCTGCTGACAGACCCCAGGTGGTGAGCCTGTGGTGCTCTGTGCTGCTGACAGATCCCAGGCGGTGAGCCTGTACGGTGCTCTGTACTGCTGACAGACCCCAGGCGGTGAGCCTGTATGGTGCTCTGTACTGCTGAGAGATCCCAGGCGGTGAGCCTGTATGGTGCTCTGTGCTGCTGACAGATCCCAGGCGGTGAGCCTGTATGGTGCTCTGTGCTGCTGACAGACCCCAGGCGGTGAGCCTGTATGGTGCTCTGTGCTGCTGACAGATCCCAGGCGGTGAGCCTGTATGGTGCTCTGTGCTGCTGACAGACCCCAGGCGGTGAGCCTGTATGGTGCTCTGTGCTGCTGACAGATCCCAGGCGGTGAACCTGTATGGTGCTCTGTGCTGCTGACAGACCCCAGGCGGTGAGCCTGTATGGGGCTCTGTACTGCTGACAGATCCCAGGCGGTGAGCCTGTATGGTGCTCTGTGCTGCTGACAGACCCCAGGCGGTGAGCCTGTGTGGTGCCCTGTGCTGCTGACAGACCCCAGGCGGTGAGCCTGTATGGTGCTCTGTGCTGCTGACAGATCCCAGGCGGTGAGCCTATATGGTGCTCTGTACTGCTGACAGATCCCAGGCGGTGAGCCTGTGTGGTGCTCTGTACTGCTGACAGATCCCAGCCGGTGAGCCTGTATGGTGCTCTGTGCTGCTGACAGACCCGAGGCGGTGAGCCTGTATGGTGCTCTGTGCTGCTGACAGACCCCAGGCGGTGAGCCTGTATGGGGCTCTGTACTGCTGACAGATCCCAGGCGGTGAGCCTGTACTGTGCTCTGTGCTGCTGACAGATACCAGGCGGTGAGCCTGTATGGTGCTCTGTACTGCTGACAGACCCCAGGCGGTGAGCCTGTATGGTGCTCTGTGCTGCTGACAGATCCCAGGCGGTGATCCTGTGTGGTGCTCTGTACTGCTGACAGATCCCAGCCGGTGAGCCTGTATGGTGCTCTGTGCTTCTGACAGACCCCAGGCGGTGAGCCTGTATGGTGCTCTGTGCTGCTGACAGATCCCAGGCGGTGAGCCTGTACTGTGCTCTGTGCTGCTGACAGATCCCAGGCGGTGAGCCTGTGTGGTGCTCTGTACTGCTGACAGACCCCAGGCGGTGAGCCTGTATGGTGCTCTGTGCTGCTGACAGATCCCAGGCGGTGAGCCTGTATGGTGTTCTGTACTGCTGACAGACCCCAGGCGGTGAGCCTGTGTGGTGCTCTGTGCTGCTGACAGACCCCAGGCGGTGAGCCTGTATGGTGCCCTGTGCTTCTGACAGACCCCAGGCGGTGAGCCTGTATGGTGCTCTGTGCTGCTGACAGACCCCAGGCGGTGAGCCTGTATGGTGCTCTGTGCTGCTTACAGACCCCAGGCGGTGAGCCTGTATGGGGCTCTGTGCTGCTGACAGACCCCAGGCGGTGAGCCTGTATGGTGCTCTGTGCTGCTGACAGACTTCAGGCGGTGAGCCTGTGTGGTGCTCTGTGCTGCTGACAGACCCCAGGCGGTGAGCCTGTGTGGTGCTCTGTGCTGCTGACAGACCCCAGGCGGTGAGCCTGTATGGTGCTCTGTACTGCTGACAGACCCCAGGCGGTGAGCCTGTATTCTGCTCTGTACTGCTGACAGATCCCAGGCGGTGAGCCTGTATGGTGCTCTGTGCTGCTGACAGACCCCAGGCGGTGAGCCTGTATGGTGCTCTGTACTGCTGACAGACCCCAGGCGGTGAGCCTGTATGGTGCTCTGTACTGCTGACAGACCCCAGGCGGTGAGCCTGTGTGGTGCTCTGTGCTGCTGACAGTTCCCAGGAGGTGAGCCTGTATGGTGCTCTGTACTGCTGACAGACCCCAGGCGGTGAGCCTGTATGGTGCTCTGTGCTGCTGACAGATCCCAGGCGGTGAGCCTGTATGGTGCTCTGTACTGCTGACAGATCCCAGGCGGCGAGCCTGTATGGTGCTCTGTGCTGCTGACAGACCCCAGGCGGCGAGCCTGTATGGTGCTCTGTGCTGCTGACAGACCCCAGGCGGTGAGCCTGTGTGGTGCTCTGTGCTACTGACAGATCCCAGGCGGTGAGCCTGTATGGTGCTCTGTGCTGCTGACAGACCCCAGGCGGCGAGCCTGTATGGTGCTCTGTGCTGCTGACAGACCCCAGGCGGCGAGCCTGTATGGTGCTCTGTACTGCTGACAGACCCCAGGCGGTGAGCCTGTGTGGTGCTCTGTGCTGCTGACAGACGCCAGGCGGTAAGCCTGTGTGGTGCTCTGTGCTGCTGACAGACGCCAGGCGGTAAGCCTGTGTGGTGCTCTGTGCTACTGACAGATCCCAGGCGGTGAGCCTGTATGGTGCTCTGTGTTGCTGACAGACCCCAGGCGGCGAATCTGTATGGTGCTTTGTGCTGCTGACAGATCCCAGGCGGTGAGCCTGTATGGTGCTCTGTGCTGCTGACAGACCCCAGGTGGTGAGCCTGTATGGTGCTCTCACTGATCTGTACTGCTGACAGACCCCAGGCGGTGAGCCTGTGTGGTGTTCTGTGCTGCTGACAGACCCCAGGCGGTGAGCCTGTATGGTGCTCTGTGCTGCTGACAGACCCCAGGCGGTAAGCCTGTATGGTGCTCTGTACTGCTGACAGACCCCAGGCGGTGAGCCTGTGTGGTGCTCTCACTGCTCTGTACTGCTGACAGACCCTAGGCGGTGAGACTGTGTGGTGCTCTGTGCTGCTGACAGACCCCAGGCGGTGAGCCTGTGTGGTGCTCTGTGCTGCTGACAGACCCCAGGCGGTGAGCCTGTATGGTGCTCTGTGCTGCTGACAGACCCCAGGCGGTAAGCCTGTATTGTGCTCTGTACTGCTGACAGACCCCAGGCGGTGAGCCTGTATGGTGCTCTGTGCTGCTGACAGATCCCAGGCGGTGAGCCTGTATGGTGCTCTGTACTGCTGACAGACCCCAGGCGGTGAGCCTGTATGGTGCTCTGTACTGCTGACAGACCCCAGGCGGTGAGCCTGTATGGTGCTCTGTACTGCTGACAGACCCCAGGCGGTGAGCCTGTGTGGTGCTCTGTGCTGCTGACAGACCCCAGGTGGCGAGCCTGTATGGTGCTCTGTGCTGCTGACAGATCCCAGGCGGTGAGCCTGTATGGTGCTCTGTACTGCTGACAGACCCCAGGCGGTGAGCCTGTGTGGTGCTCTGTACTGCTGACAGATCCCAGGCGGTGAGCCTGTATGGTGCTCTGTACTTCTGACAGACCCCAGGCGGCGAGCCTGTATGGTGCTCTGTGCTGCTGACAGATCCCAGGCGGTGAGCCTGTATGGTGCTCTGTACTGCTGACAGATCCCAGGCGGTGAGCCTGTATGGTGCTCTGTACTGCTGACAGACCCCAGGCGGCGAGCCTGTATGGTGCTCTGTGCTGCTGACAGATCCCAGGCGGTGAGCCTGTATGGTGCTCTGTACTGCTGACAGATCCCAGGCGGTGAGCCTGTATGGTGCTCTGTGCTGCTGACAGACCCCAGGCGGCGAGCCTGTATGGTGCTCTGTACTGCTGACAGACCCCAGGCGGTGAGCCTGTGTGGTGCTCTGTGCTGCTGACAGATCCCAGGCGGTGAGCCTGTATGGTGCTCTGTGCTGCTGACAGACCCCAGGCGGCGAGCCTGTATGGTGCTCTGTACTGCTGACAGACCCCAGGCGGTGAGCCTGTGTGGTGCTCTGTGCTGCTGACAGACCCCAGGCGGCGAATCTGTATGGTGCTTTGTGCTGCTGACAGACCCCAGGCGGTGAGCCTGTATGGTGCTCTGTGCTGCTGACAGACCCCAGGCGGTGAGCCTGTATTGTGCTCTGTGCTGCTGACAGACCCCAGGCGGTGAGCCTGTATGTTGCTCTGTACTGCTGACAGACCCCAGGCGGCGAATCTGTATGGTGTTTTTTGTGCTGCTGACAGACCCCAGGCAGTGAGCCTGTATGGTGCTCTGTACTGCTGACAGACCCCAGGCGGCGAATCTGTATGGTGCTTTGTGCTGCTGACAGATCCCAGGCGGTGAGCCTGTATGGTGCTCTGTGCTGCTGACAGATCCCAGGCGGTGAGCCTGTATGGTGCTCTGTGCTGCTGACAGACCCCAGGCGGTGAGCCTGTATGGTGCTCTGTGCTGCTGACAGATCTCAGGCGGTGAGCCTGTGTGGTGCTCTGTGCTGCTGACAGACCCCAGGCGGTGAGCCTGTGTGGTGCTCTGTGCTGCTGACAGACCCCAGGCGGTGAGCCTGTATGGTGCTCTGTACTGCTGACAGACCCCAGGCGGTGAGCCTGTATGCTGCTCTGTACTGCTGACAGATCCCAGGCGGTGAGCCTGTATGGTGCTCTGTGCTGCTGACAGACCCCAGGCGGTGAGCCTGTATGGTGCTCTGTGCTGCTGACAGACCCCAGGTGGTGAGCCTGTATGGTGCTCTGTACTGCTGACAGACCCCAGGCGGTGAGCCTGTGTGGTGCTCTGTGCTGCTGACAGATCCCAGGAGGTGAGCCTGTATGGTGCTCTGTACTGCTGACAGACCCCAGGCGGTGAGCCTGTTTTGTGCTCTGTGCTGCTGACAGATCCCAGGCAGTGAGCCTGTATGGTGCTCTGTACTGCTGACAGATCCCAGGCGGTGAGCCTGTATGGTGCTCTGTGCTGCTGACAGACCCCAGGCGGCGAGCCTGTATGGTGCTCTGTGCTGCTGACAGACCCCAGGCGGCAAGCCTGTATGGTGCTCTGTACTGCTGACAGACCCCAGGCGGTGAGCCTGTGTGGTGCTCTGTGCTGCTGACAGACGCTAGGCGGTAAGCCTGTGTGGTGCTCTGTGCTGCTGACAGACGCCAGGCAGTAAGCCTGTGTGGTGCTCTGTGCTACTGACAGATCCCAGGCGGTGAGCCTGTATGGTGCTCTGTACTGCTGACAGACCCCAGGCGGTGAGCCTGTTTTGTGCTCTGTGCTGCTGACAGATCCCAGGCAGTGAGCCTGTATGGTGCTCTGTACTGCTGACAGATCCCAGGCGGTGAGCCTGTATGGTGGTCTGTGCTGCTGACAGACCCCAGGCGGCGAGCCTGTATGGTGCTCTGTGCTGCTGACAGACCCCAGGCGGCGAGCCTGTATGGTGCTCTGTACTGCTGACAGACCCCAGGCGGTGAGCCTGTGTGGTGCTCTGTGCTGCTGACAGACGCCAGGCGGTAAGCCTGTGTGGTGCTCTGTGCTGCTGACAGACGCCAGGCGGTAAGCCTGTGTGGTGCTCTGTGCTACTGACAGATCCCAGGCGGTGAGCCTGTATGGTGCTCTGTACTGCTGACAGACCCCAGGCGGTGAGCCTGTATGCTGCTCTGTACTGCTGACAGATCCCAGGCGGTGAGCCTGTATGGTGCTCTGTGCTGCTGACAGACCCCAGGCGGTGAGCCTGTATGGTGCTCTGTACTGCTGACAGACCCCAGGTGGTGAGCCTGTATGGTGCTCTGTACTGCTGACAGACCCCAGGCGGTGAGCCTGTGTGGTGCTCTGTGCTGCTGACAGATCCCAGGAGGTGAGCCTGTATGGTGCTCTGTACTGCTGACAGACCCCAGGCGGTGAGCCTGTTTTGTGCTCTGTGCTGCTGACAGATCCCAGGCAGTGAGCCTGTATGGTGCTCTGTACTGCTGACAGATCCCAGGCGGTGAGCCTGTATGGTGCTCTGTGCTGCTGACAGACCCCAGGCGGCGAGCCTGTATGGTGCTCTGTGCTGCTGACAGACCCCAGGCGGCAAACCTGTATGGTGCTCTGTACTGCTGACAGACCCCAGGCGGTGAGCCTGTGTGGTGCTCTGTGCTGCTGACAGACGCCAGGCGGTAAGCCTGTGTGGTGCTCTGTGCTGCTGACAGACGCCAGGCGGTAAGCCTGTGTGGTGCTCTGTGATACTGACAGATCCCAGGCGGTGAGCCTGTATGGTGCTCTGTGCTGCTGACAGACCCCAGGCGGCGAATCTGTATGGTGCTTTGTGCTGCTGACAGATCCCAGGCGGTGAGCCTGTATGGTGCTCTGTGCTGCTGACAGACCCCAGGTGGTGAGCCTGTATGGTGCTCTCACTGATCTGTACTGCTGACAGACCCCAGGCGGTGAGCCTGTGTGGTGTTCTGTGCTGCTGACAGACCCCAGGCGGTGAGCCTGTATGGTGCTCTGTGCTGCTGACAGACCCCAGGCGGTAAGCCTGTATGGTGCTCTGTACTGCTGACAGACCCCAGGCGGTGAGCCTGTGTGGTGCTCTCACTGCTCTGTACTGCTGACAGACCCTAGGCGGTGAGACTGTGTGGTGCTCTGTGCTGCTGACAGACCCCAGGCGGTGAGCCTGTGTGGTGCTCTGTGCTGCTGACAGACCCCAGGCGGTGAGCCTGTATGGTGCTCTGTGCTGCTGACAGACCCCCGGCGGTAAGCCTGTATTGTGCTCTGTACTGCCGACAGACCCCAGGCGGTGAGCCTGTATGGTGCTCTGTGCTGCTGACAGATCCCAGGCGGTGAGCCTGTATGGTGCTCTGTACTGCTGACAGACCCCAGGCGGTGAGCCTGTATGGTGCTCTGTACTGCTGACAGACCCCAGGCGGTGAGCCTGTATGGTGCTCTGTACTGCTGACAGACCCCAGGCGGTGAGCCTGTGTGGTGCTCTGTGCTGCTGACAGACCCCAGGTGGCGAGCCTGTATGGTGCTCTGTGCTGCTGACAGATCCCAGGCGGTGAGCCTGTATGGTGCTCTGTACTGCTGACAGACCCCAGGCGGTGAGCCTGTGTGGTGCTCTGTACTGCTGACAGATCCCAGGCGGTGAGCCTGTATGGTGCTCTGTACTGCTGACAGACCCCAGGCGGCGAGCCTGTATGGTGCTCTGTGCTGCTGACAGATCCCAGGCGGTGAGCCTGTATGGTGCTCTGTACTGCTGACAGATCCCAGGCGGTGAGCCTGTATGGTGCTCTGTACTGCTGACAGACCCCAGGCGGCGAGCCTGTATGGTGCTCTGTGCTGCTGACAGATCCCAGGCGGTGAGCCTGTATGGTTCTCTGTACTGCTGACAGATCCCAGGCGGTGAGCCTGTATGGTGCTCTGTGCTGCTGACAGACCCCAGGCGGCGAGCCTGTATGGTGCTCTGTACTGCTGACAGACCCCAGGCGGTGAGCCTGTGTGGTGCTCTGTGCTGCTGACAGATCCCAGGCGGTGAGCCTGTATGGTGCTCTGTGCTGCTGACAGACCCCAGGCGGCGAGCCTGTATAGTGCTCTGTACTGCTGACAGACCCCAGGCGGTGAGCCTGTGTGGTGCTCTGTGCTGCTGACAGACCCCAGGCGGTGAGCCTGTATGGTGCTCTGTGCTGCTGACAGACCCCAGGCGGTGAGCCTGTATGGTGCTCTGTGCTGCTGACAGACCCCAGGCGGTGAGCCTGTATGTTGCTCTGTACTGCTGACAGACCCCAGGCGGCGAATCTGTATGGTGTTTTTTGTGCTGCTGACAGACCCCAGGCAGTGAGCCTGTATGGTGCTCTGTACTGCTGACAGACCCCAGGCAGCGAATCTGTATGGTGCTTTGTGCTGCTGACAGATCCCAGGCGGTGAGCCTGTATGGTGCTCTGTGCTGCTGACAGATCCCAGGCGGTGAGCCTGTATGGTGCTCTGTGCTGCTGACAGACCCCAGGCGGTGAGCCTGTATGGTTCTCTTTGCTGCTGACAGATCCCAGGCGGTGAGCCTGTATGGTGCTCTGTGCTGCTGACAGATCACAGGCGGTGACCCTGTATGGTGCTCTGTACTGCTGACAGACCCCAGGCGGTGAGCCTGTATGGTGCTCTGTACTGCTGACAGATCCCAGGCGGTGAGCCTGTATGGTGCTCTGTACTGCTGACAGACCCCAGGCGGTGAGCCTGTGTGGTGCTCTGTACTGCTGACAGATCCCAGGCGGTGAGCCTGTATGGTGCTCTGTACTGCTGACAGATCCCAGGCGGTGAGCCTGTGTGGTGCTCTGTGCTGCTGACAGATCCCAGGCGGTGAGCCTGTATGGTGCTCTGTACTGCTGACATATCCCAGGCGGTGAGCCTGTATGGTGCTCTGTGCTGCTGACAGACCCCAGGCGGTGAGCCTGTATGGTGCTCTGTGCTGCTGACAGACCCCAGGCGGTGAGCCTGTATGGTGCTCTCTACTGCTGACAGACCCCAGGCGGTGAGCCTGTATGGTGCTCTGTGCTGCTGACAGATCCCAGGCGGTGAGCCTGTATGGTGCTCTGTGCTGCTGACAGATCACAGGCGGTGACCCTGTATGGTGCTCTGTACTGCTGACAGACCCCAGGCGGTGAGCCTGTATGGTGCTCTGTACTGCTGACAGATCCCAGGCGGTGAGCCTGTATGGTGCTCTGTACTGCTGACAGACCCCAGGCGGTGAGCCTGTGTGGTGCTCTGTACTGCTGACAGATCCCAGGCGGTGAGCCTGTATGGTGCTCTGTACTGCTGACAGATCCCAGGCGGTGAGCCTGTGTGGTGCTCTGTGCTGCTGACAGATCCCAGGCGGTGAGCCTGTATGGTGCTCTGTACTGCTGACATATCCCAGGCGGTGAGCCTGTATGGTGCTCTGTGCTGCTGACAGACCCCAGGCGGTGAGCCTGTATGGTGCTCTGTGCTGCTGACAGACCCCAGGCGGTGAGCCTGTATGGTGCTCTCTACTGCTGACAGACCCCAGGCGGTGAGCCTGTGTGGTGCCCTGTGCTGTAGACGCTGACATCGGGTCTCTGGACCAATGAGGAGGTGCACTGGTGCTCCTGAATTATGGGGTAAGCGGACGGCAGCTCCATCAGCATTGCAGGCGTTAGTTGCCTTCTTTTCTTTATAATAGGTTAGCCGGTGCGGTGGAATTGTTTGTCTTATGGTTCCTTGTGTTATTGTAGACTCCTCTGGCTCTGGAGTTCTGGGTTTGGTTTTGTGACTACGGTGTTGGTCTTTAGTTTCTCGTTTGCCTGTGGTGTACTTGTATTTTCTCTGTACTACGATCTCTGTTTATCTGTCGCCCTAACGTGTATTGCAGTATAGGGACTGTCGTCCAGTTGTGGGTCGATGTGCAGTTGGGTAGGGTAGTGGGTCTGGGCGGTTTAGGGCCGCTCTATCCCTGTGTGAGTGTGACAGTCGTCGTTATCCTGACATTCACCAGCCTATCCTGTCTGCTTGTTCCGCATTGTGAATCCGGTCCGTGATTTAGTGTCTGACCCTGACGGTCCAGGACGTAGAGGGCCCATAATCAGGAGACTAGTCGGTGGTCACTGGGCAGCACCCCTGTTCCTTTCACTGTTACAGGAGCGGGCCTTCTCTCTGCCCTCGGATTCACCTGTTTTGGACGCTGTCTTTTTTGCTCTTTGCTCTGAAAACAAGGTAGTCGCCCAGTTGAGGAGTTTTGTGCAGAATTTGGCAAGTGGTGTGTGGCCTCTGCTTGGAAGGACCCCGCATTAAAGGGGTTCTCTGCCTTAAGCAAGTGGCATTTATCATGTAGATGCAGTTAATGCCAAGATCTTACTAATGTATTGTTTTTATGCATTTTGCTTCCTTTGCTGGGTGGATTCATTTTAACATCACATTATACTCTTCTTGTTTCCATGGTGATGACCACCCTGTGACCCATGGGTGGTGGTCGTGCTTGCACACTGTGAGCGCAATCTACGCTCTTCTGCCTTCCCAGCACGCCTCCTGATTAGATAAAAGAACATGCGAGCTCGGAGGAGAATTACAGGCGCCCGCCGGGGGGTGGAGAGCCAAACCCGAAGGCTATCCTTCCTGACTGTACTAACAGCATCTTACCTCATTCTTTACCAACATCACGTGTGGCCCGGGGGCGACTGCCAGCATGGGCCACACGGTACCGCTAACCGCACTCACACGTATAATGGAGGTTACTGGGCTCATTCAGGGCACAAGGCAAAACCATTAAAGATGTGCTTTAATGTACTAAAAAGGTGCAGGACTGTTACCAGAAACAAGAGACGTCCAAAACGTGCACAAAACAGTCCGAAAAAGAAAAGGATAAAAACAGGAAGGTTCTCACGCATTCGTATAGGGTGGAGCTGAGAGGAGTCTCCCCATCATCGTTGGTCCAGCCTCTTGGGAGATAGCCCTTACTACCTGTGCAGACCCCACCTCTCCTACTCGGCTGGCAGACAAGACATATTCACAAAACATGGCTTCCCGTCCTCACTGATGGATATTCGGGCCCTGACATATTCTAATAATGTGTATATTATCAGGCCGATCATTTAGATACCACACCTGACCAGTGTGGTCCTCCCAGAAGGTGGGATACTGGTTATGTGGGAATTCTGGCTGTCAGGGGGATGTTTGGACCCCCTACGATGCCACATTATACAGAATGCAGTGATTACCATTATTACTATGTGAGCTGTACAGAGATGCGTTATCGCTTCGCAGAGATCTTCTTCATCTTCTCGTACTGGATTTGTAAAGCTGCTGGACCCCCACTGGGCGAGGTTCCATTCTGTCTGTCTCTTCTCTCACCTCCTCTGTCACCATGTCACCTCTTCTGTCACCTCCTCTGTCACCATGTCACCTCTTCTGTCACCATGTCACCTCTAATCTCACCTCCTCTGTCACCTCTTCTCTCACCTCCTCTGTCACCATGTCACCTCTTCTGTCACCATGTCGCCTCTTCTCTCACCTCTTCTGTCACCATGTCGCCTCTTCTCTCATCTCTTCTGTCACCATGTCACCTCCTCTGTCACCATGTCACCTCTAACCTCACCTCTTCTGTCACCTCCTCTCTCACCATGTCACCTCTAATCTCACCTCCTCTCTCACCTCTTCTCTCACCTCCTCTGTCACCATGTCACCTCTAATCTCACCTCCTCTGTCACCTCTTCTCTCACCTCCTCTGTCACCATGTCACCTCTTCTGTCACCATGTCGCCTCTTCTCTCACCTCTTCTGTCACCATGTCGCCTCTTCTCTCATCTCTTCTGTCACCATGTCACCTCCTCTGTCACCATGTCACCTCTAACCTCACCTCTTCTGTCACCTCCTCTCTCACCATGTCACCTCTAATCTCACCTCCTCTGTCACCTCCTCTGTCACCATGTCACCTCCTCTGTCACCATGTCACCTCTAATCTCACCTCCTCTGTCACCATGTCACCTCCTCTGTCACCATGTTGCCTCTTCTCTCACCTCTTATGTCACCTCTTCTCTCACCATGTCACCTCTGTCACCATGTTACCTCTTCTCTCACCTCCTCTGTCACCCACCTCCTCTGTCACCATGTCACCTCTAATCTCACCTCCTCTGTCACCTCTTCTCTCACCTCTTCTGTCACCATGTCACCTCTTCTGTCACCATGTCATCTCTTCTCTCACCTCTGTCACCATGTCACCTCTAATCTCACCTCCTCTGTCACCATGTCACCTCTAATCTCACCTCCTCTGTCACCATGTCACCTCCTCTGTCACCATGTTGCCTCTTCTCTCACCTCTTCTGTCACCATGTCACCTCTTCTCTCACCATGTCACCTCTGTCACCATGTTACCTCTTTCACCTCCTCTGTCACCCACCTCCTCTGTCACCATGTCACCTCTTATCTCACCATTTCACCTTTTCTGTCACCATGTCACCTCTTCTGTCACCATGTCGCCTCTTCTGTCACCATGTCGCCTCTTCTGTCACCATGTCACCTCTTCTCTCACCTCCTCTGTCACCTCTTCTCTCACCTCTTCTGTCACCATGTCACCTCTTCTGTCACCTCTGTCACCATGTCACCTCTAATCTCACCTCCCCTGTCACCATGTCACCTCCTCTGTCACCATGTTGCCTCTTCTCTCACCTCTTGTCACCATGTCACCTCTTCTGTCACCATGTCACCTCTTCTCTCACCTCCTCTGTCACCATGTCACCTCTTCTGTCACCATGTCGCCTCTTCTGTCACCATGTCACCTCTTCTCTCACCTCTTATGTCACCATGTCGCCTCTTCTGTCACCTCCTCTGTCACCATGTCACCTCTTCTCTCACCTCTTCCATCACCATGTTACCTCTTCTCTCACCTCTTCTGTCACCATGTCACCTCTTCTGTCACTATGTCATCTCTTCTCTCACCTCTGTCACCTCTAATCTCACCTCCTCTGTCACCATGTCACCTCCTCTGTCACCATGTCACCTCTTCTCTCACCATGTCACCCTGTCTTCTCTCACCCTGTCACCATGTCACCTCTTCTCTCACCATGTCACCTCCTCTGTCACCTCTTATGTCACCCTGTCTTCTCTCACCTCCTCTGTCACCTTGTCACCTCTTCTCTCACCATGTCACCTCTGTCACCATGTCACCTCTTCTCTCACCTCCTCTGTCACCATGTCACCTCTTCTGTCACCATGTCACCTCTTCTCTCACCTCCTCTGTCACCATGTCACCTCTTCTCTCACGTCTTCTGTCACCATGTCACCTCTTCTCTCACCTCCTTTGTCACCATGTCACCTCCTCTCACCTCTTCTGTCACCATGTCACCTCTTCTGTCACCTCCTCTGTCACCATGTCACCTCTTCTGTCACCATGTCACCTCCTCTGTCACCATGTCACCTCTTCTTTCACCTCCTCTGTCACCATGTCACCTCTTCTCTCACCTCTGTCACCATGTCACCTCTTATCTCACAATTTCACCTTTTCTGTCACCCTGTCACCTCTTCTCTCACCATGTAACCTCTGTCACCATGTCACCTCCTTTATCACCATGTCACCTCTTCTCTCACGTCTTCTGTCACCATGTCACCTCTTCTCTCACCTCCTATGTCACCTCCTCTCACCTCTTCTGTCACCATGTTACCTCTTCTCTCACCTCCTCTGTCACCCACCTCCTCTGTCACCATGTCACCTCTTATCTCACCATTTCACCTTTTCTGTCACCATGTCATCTCTTCTCTCACCTCTTATGTCACCATGTCGCCTCTTCTGTCACCGTGTTACCTATTCTCTCACCTCTTCTGCCACTTCTCTCACCTCTTCTGTCACCATGTCACCTCTTCTCTCACCTCTTCTGTCACCATGTCACCTCTTCTCTCACCTCCTCTGTCACCATGTCACCTCTTCTGTCACCATGTCACCTTTTCTCTCACCTCCTCTGTCACCATGTCACCTCTTCTCTCACCTCCTCTGTCACCATGTCACCTCTTCTGTCACCATGTCGCCTCTTCTCTCACCTCTTCTGTCACCATGTCGCCTCTTCTCTCACCTCTTCTGTCACCATGTCGCCTCTTCTCTCACCTCCTCTGTCACCATGTCACCTCTTCTCTCACCTCTTCTGTCACCATGTCGCCTCTTCCGTCACCATGTCGCCTCTTCTGTCACCATGTCGCCTCTTCTGTCACCATGTCACCTCTTCCGTCACCATGTCACCTCTTCTGTCACCATGTCACCTCCTCTGTCACCATGTCACCTCTTCTCTCACCTCCTCTGTCACCATGTCACCTCTTCTCTCACCTCCTCTGTCACCATGTCGCCTCTTCTCTCACCTCTTCTGTCACCATGTCGCCTCTTCTCTCACCTCTTCTGTCACTATGTCACCTCCTCTGTCACCATGTCACCTCTTCTGTCACCTCTGTCACCATGTCACCTCTTCTCTCACCTCCTCTGTCACCATGTCACCTCTTCTGTCACCATGTCGCCTCTTCTCTCACCTCTTCTGTCACCATGTCGCCTCTTCTCTCACCTCTTCTGTCACCATGTCACCTCCTCTGTCACCATGTCACCTCCTCTGTCACCATGTCACCTCTTCTGTCACCTCCTCTGTCACCATGTCACCTCTTATCTCACAATTTCCCCTTTTCTGTCACCATGTCACCGCTTCTCCCACCTCTTCTGTCACCATGTCACCTCTTCTCTCACCTCCTCTGTCACCATGTCACCACTTCTGTCACCATGTCACCTCTTCTCTCACGTCTTCTGTCACCATGTCACCTCTTCTCTCACCTCCTTTGTCACCATGTCACCTCCTCTCACCTCTTCTGTCACCATGTCACCTCTTCTGTCACCATGTTACCTCTTTTCTCACCTCCTCTGTCACCCACCTCCTCTGTCACCATGTCACCTCTTATCTCACCATTTCACCTTTTCTGTCACCATGTCATCTCTTCTCTCACCTCTTATGTCACCATGTCGCCTCTTCTGTCACCGTGTTACCTATTCTCTCACCTCTTCTGCCACTTCTCTCACCTCTTCTGTCACCATGTCACCTCTTCTTTCACCCTTTCTGTCACCATGTCACCTTCTCTCACCATGTCACCTCTGCTCTCACCTCCTCTGTCACCATGTCACCTCTTCTCTCACCTCCTCTGTCACATGTTACCTCTTCCGTCACCATGTCACCTCTTCTCTCACCATGTCACCTCTTCTCTCACCTCCTCTGTCACCATGTCACCTCTTCTCTCACCTCCTCTGTCACATGTCACCTCTTCTGTCACCATGTCACCTCTTCTGTCACCATGTCACCTCTTCTCTCACCTCCTCTGTCACATGTCACCTCTTCTGTCACCATGTCACCTCTTCTCTCACCTCCTCTGTCACCATGTCACCTCTTCTGTCACCATGTCACCTCTTCTCTCACCTCCTCTGTCACATGTCACCTCTTCTGTCACCATGTCACCTCTTCTCTCACCTCCTCTGTCACATGTCACCTCTTCTGTCACCATGTCACCTCTTCTCTCACCTCCTCTGTCACATGTCACCTCTTCTTTCACCATGTGACCTCTTCTCTCACCTCCTCTTTCACCATGTCACCTCTTCTCTCACCTCCTCTGTCACCTCTTCTCTCACCTCCTCTGTCACCATGTCACCTCTAATCTCACCTCCTGTCACCATGTCACCTCTTCTCTCACCTCCTCTGTCACCATGTCACCTCTTCTCTCACCTCCTCTGTCACCTCTTCTCTCACCTCCTCTGTCACCATGTCACCTCTTCTCTCACCTCCTCTGTCACCATGTCACCTCTAATCTCACCTCCTCTGTCACCTCTAATCTCACCTCCTCTCTCACCATGTCACCTCTAATCTCACCTCCTCTCTCACCTCCTCTCTCACCTCTTCTCTCACCTTCTCTGTCACCATGTCACCTCTTCTCTCACCTCCTCTGTCACCATGTCACCTCTTCTCTCACCTCCTCTGTCACCATGTCACCTCTTCTCTCACCTCCTCTGTCACCATGTCACCTCTTCTCTCACCTCCTCTGTCACCATGTCACCTCTTCTCTCACCTCCTCTGTCACCATGTCACCTCTTCTCTCACCTCCTCTGTCACCTCTTCTCTCACCTCCTCTGTCACCTCTTCTCTCACCTCCTCTGTCACCATGTCACCTCTAATCTCACCTCCTCTGTCACCTCTTCTCTCACCTCCTCTGTCACCATGTCACCTCTTCTCTCACCTCCTCTGTCACCATGTCACCTCTTCTCTCACCTCCTCTGTCACCTCTTCTCTCACCTCCTCTGTCACCTCTTCTCTCACCTCCTCTGTCACCTCTTCTCTCACCTCCTCTGTCACCATGTCACCTCTAATCTCACCTCCTCTGTCACCTCTTCTCTCACCTCCTCTGTCACCATGTCACCTCTTCTCTCACCTCCTCTGTCACCATGTCACCTCTAATCTCACCTCCTCTGTCACCTCTTCTCTCACCTCCTCTGTCACCATGTCACCTCTTCTCTCACCTCCTCTGTCACCATGTCACCTCTAATCTCACCTCCTCTGTCACCTCTTCTCTCACCTCCTCTGTCACCTCTTCTCTCACCTCCTCTGTCACCTCTTCTCTCACCTCCTCTGACTGCTATATCACATCTCATAATTCATGTAAAATAAAAACCCTTCCCTGACTATTACACTTCTGTTCTGCAGGCAGCAGGGGGCGCAGTGACTCTTCTACTTGACTCTATTAGATTGTCATCAATCTCATCTTCAGTTTCTCACTACGGAAACGCTATAAACATCATGTTCTCATTCATATCACTCACATAACACTGCTTTCCTGATATAACACCCCCGTATATGTAATATCCATCATATCACCCACATAGTTACATAGTTGATACGGTTGAAAAAATATACAAATCGTTCAACCAAGGGATCGGTGGGGACGCGAATCCCAGAAGGAAATGAGACTCAGATTTCTACACGTTTTCATAAGCATTAATGTAATTTACTTTCAAGAATTCATCTAAGCCTTGTATAAACCGTCCCCTGTTCCTGCTGTGACCACGTCCGGAGGAGTCTATTCCACAGATTCACAGCTCTTACAGTAAAGAACCCTTGTATAAACCGTCCCCTGTTCCTGCTGTGACCACGTCCGGAGGTGTCTATTCCACAGATTCACAGCTCTTACCATAAAGAATCCTTGTATAAACCAGTCCCCTGTTACTGCTGTGACCACGTCCTGAGGTGTCTATTCCACAGATTCACAGCTCTTACAGTAAAGAAGCCTTGTATAAACCTGCCCCTGTCCCTGGAGTGCCCACGTCCTGAGGTGTCTATTCCACAGATTCACAGCTCTTACAGTAAAGAAGCCTTGTATAAACCAGTCCCCTGTCCCTGCTGTGACCACGTCCGGAGGTGACTATTCCACAGATTCACAGCTCTTACAGTAAAGAAGCCTTGTATAAACCGTCCACTGTTCCTGCTGTGACCACGTCCGGAGGTGTCTCTTCCACAGATTCACAGCTCTTACAGTAAAGAAGCCTTGTATAAACCCGTCTCCTGTTCCTGCGGTGACCACGTCCGGAGGTGACTATTCCACAGATTCACAGCTCTTACAGTAAAGAAGCCTTGTATAAACCAGTCCCCTGTCCTTGCTGTGACCACGTCCGGAGGTGTCTATTCCACAGATTCACAGCTCTTACAGTAAAGAATCCTTGTATAAACCATCCCCTGTCCCTGCTGTGACCACGTCCGGAGGAGTCTATTCCACAGCTTCACAGCTCTTACAGTAAAGAATCCTTGTATAAACCGTCCACTGTTCCTGCTGTGACCACGTCCTGAGGTGTCTATTCCACAGATTCACAGCTCTTACAGTAAAGAAGCCTTGTATAACCCCCCCCTGTTCCTGCTGTGACCACGTCCTGAGGTGACTATTCCACAGATTCACAGCTCTTACAGTAAAGAAGCCTTGTATAAACCAGTTCCCTGTCTCTGCTGTGACCACGTACGGAGGTGTCTATTCCACAGATTCACAGCTCTTACAGTAAAGAAGCCTTGTATAAACCAGTCCCCTGTTCCTGCTGTGACCACGTACGGAGGTGTCTATTCCACAGATTCACAGCTCTTACAGTAAAGAAGCCTTGTATAAACCAGTCCCCTGTCTCTGCTGTGACCACATCTGGAGGTGTCTATTCCACAGATTCACAGCTCTTACAGTAAAGAAGCCTTGTATAAACCAGTCCCTTGTTCCTGCTGTGACCACGTCCTGAGGTCTCTATTCCACAGATTCACAGCTCTTACAGTAAAGAAGCCTTGTATAAACCAGTCCCCTGTCTCTGCTGTGACCACGTCCGGAGGTGTCTATTCCACATATTCCCAGCTCTTACAGTAAAGAAGCCTTGTATAAACCAGTCTCCTGTTCCTGCTGTGACCACGTCCTGAGGTGTCTATTCCACATATTCCCAGCTCTTACAGTAAAGAACCCTTGTATAAACCCGTCCCCTGTCCCTGCTGTGACCACGTCTGGAGGTGACTATTCCACAGATTCACAGCTCTTACAGTAAAGAAGCCTTGTATAAACTGTCCACTGCTGTGACCATGTCCTGAGGAAGTCTATTCCAGACATTCACAGCTCTTACAGTAAAGAAGCCTTGTATAAACCTGTCCCCGCTGTGACCACGTCCTTAGGTGACTATTCCACAGATTCACAGCTCTTACAGTAAAGAAGCCTTGTATAAACCCGTCCCCTGTCCCTGCTGTGACCACATCCCGAGGAGTCTATCCCACAGATTCACAGCTCTTACAGTAAATAAGCCTTGTATAAACCAGTCCCCTGTTCCTGCTGTGACCACGTCCTGAGGTGTCTATTCCACAGATTCACAGCTCTTACAGTAAAGAAGTTTTGAAGCCTCTGGATATAGAACTTTTCCTTCCCCATTCGGAGGCAGTGCCCCCTTGTCTTTTGAGGGCATTTTACATGGAACAGTTTTTCTCCGTATTTTTTGTACGGCCCATTTATATATTTCTATAGGTTAATCGTGTCCCCTCTTAGATGTCCCTTCTGAAGACTAAATAAATGTAATTCTTTTAATCTTTCTTCATTACTAAGACCCTCCAGACCCCTCATCAGTTTAGTCGCTCTCCTCTGTACTCTCTCCAGCTCCAGGGCATCCAATCTATGGACTGAACTGCATATTCCAGGTGAATCTGCAGCAACGCTTTATAAAGTTGTAATATTACATCCCTGCCCCGCGAGTCCAGGCCTCGTATAATGCATGACAATATCCTGGTGGCCTTAGAAGCAGCTGATTGACATTGTGTGCTGTAATTTAATCTACAAGGACAACCAAATCCTTCTCTATAACTGACTCTCCAGTGTTACTCCTCCTAGGACATATGATGTATGTGCAGTAGATTATTACTACCTGATCCTTCTCTACAAGTGACTCTCCGGTGTTACCTCCCCTAGGACATATGATGCACGGAGACTATTACTACCAAGATGCAGAACTTTACATTTGTCCACATTGAACCTCATTTGCCAAGTTGGTGACCAATCGCTCAGAATGTCCCAGACAGCTTGTAGTTTATGGACATCTTCCATAGACTGTACAGTTCTACACAGCTTAGTGTCATCTGCAGAAATAGATATGGTGTTATTAATCCCATCCTCAATATCATTAATAAATACATTAAATAACAGAGGGCCCAGCACTGAACCTTGGGGTCACCACTTATAACCTGGGACCATTCTGAATAGGAATCATTGACCACAACTCTCTGGACACGGTCCTTCAGCCAGTTTTCAATCCAATTACTGACTATACTTTCAAAGCCTATAGGCTTGGAAATCATAGTCTGTAATTGGATTGAAAACTGGCTGAAGGGCAGTGTCTAGAGAGTTGTGGTCAATGATTCCTATTCAGAATATAGTGAGGCGAGTAGAAGTCTGGACAGAGGGGCGGCTGTGGATGTAGTGAGGTAAGAAGTAGCCTGGACAGAGGGGCGGCTGTGGATGTAATGAGGTGAGTAGTAGCCTGGACAGAGGGGCGGCTGTGGATGTAATGAGGTGAGTAGTAGCCTGGACAGAGGGGCGGCTGTGGATGTAATGAGGTGAGTAGTAGCCTGGACAGAGGGGCGGCTGTGGATGTAATGAGGTGAGTAGTAGCCTGGACAGAGGGGCGGCTGTGGATGTAGTGAGGTGAGTAGTAGCCTGGACAGAGGGGCAGCTGTGGATGTAGTGAGGTGAGTAGAAGCCTGGCAGAGGGGCGGCTGTGGATGTAGTGAAATGAGTAGTAGCCTAGACAGAGGGGCGGCTGTGGATGTAGTGAGGTGAGTAGAAGCCTGGAAAGAGGGGCGACTGTGGATGTAGTGAGGTGAGTAGAAGCCTGGACAGAGGGGCGGCTGTGGATGTAAGGAGGTGAGTAGAAGCCTGGACAGAGGGGTGGATGTAGTGAGGTGAGTAGAAGCCTGGACAGAGGGGTGGTTGTAGTGAGGTGAGTAGTAGCCTGGACAGAGGGGCGGCTGTGGATGTAGTGAGGTAAGAAGTAGCCTGGACAGAGGGGCGGCTGTGGATGTAATGAGGTGAGTAGTAGCCTGGACAGAGGGGTGGCTGTGGATGTAGTGAGGTGAGTAGTAGCCTGGACAGAGGGGCAGCTGTGGATGTAGTGAGGTGAGTAGAAGCCTGGCAGATGGGCGGCTGTGGATGTAGTGAGGTAAGTAGTAGCCTAGACAGAGGGGCGGCTGTGGATGTAGTGAGGTGAGTAGAAGCCTGGAAAGAGGGGCGACTGTGGATGTAGTGAGGTGAGTAGAAGCCTGGACAGAGGGGCGGCTGTGGATGTAAGGAGGTGAGTAGAAGCCTGGACAGAGGGGTGGTTGTAGTGAGGTGAGTAGTAGCCTGGACAGAGGGGCGGCTGTGGATGTAGTGAGGTAAGAAGTAGCCTGGACAGAGGGGCGGCTGTGGATGTAATGAGGTGAGTAGTAGCCTGGACAGAGGGGCGGCTGTGGATGTAGTGAGGTGAGTAGTAGCCTGGACAGAGGGGCGGCTGTGGATGTAGTGAGGTGAGTAGTAGCCTGGACAGAGGGGCGGCTGTGGATGTAGTGAGGTAAGTAGAAGCCTGGACAGAGGGGCGGCTGTGGATGTAGTGAGGTAAGAAGAAGCCTGGACAGAGGGGCGGCTGTGGATGTAGGGAGGTGAGTAGTAGCCTGGACAGAGGGATGGATGTAGTGAGGTGAGTAGTAGCCTGGACAGAGGGGTGGCTGTGGATATAGTGAGGTGAGTAGTAGCCTGCACAGAGGGGCGGCTGTGGATATAGTGAGGTGAGTAGTAGCCTGCACAGAGGGGCAGCTGTGGATGTAGTGAGGTGAGTAGTAGCGTGGACAGAGGGGCGGCTGTGGATGTAGTGAAATGAGTAGTAGCCTGGACAGAGGGGCGGCTGTGGATGTAGTGAGGTAAGAAGAAGCCTGGACAGAGGGGCGGCTGTGGATTTAGGGAGGTGAGTAGTAGCCTGGACAGAGGGGCGGCTGTGGATGTAGTGTTTATGGATTTTGCAGAGGCTTTTGATCCTGTCCCTCATAGAGGTAAAGTAAGGTCTATGGGCCTTTTAGGTGAAATAAAGTGAAAAGTTTTAACTTAGCATAGTGGAAATAGGCAACTGTCCAAATGTCAAAGTACTCCCTGCTCCAGGGCACTACAACTACTACTGACCTCACTACATCCACTGCCGTCCCTCTGTCCAGGCTTCTACTCACCTCACTACATCCACAGCCGTCCCTCTGTCCAGGCTTCTACTCACCTCACTACATCCACAGCTGTCCCTCTGTCCAGGCTACTACTGACCTCACTACATCCACAGCCGCCCCCCTGTCCAGGCTACTACTGACCTCACTACATCCACAGCTGCCCCTCTGTCCAGGCTACTACTGACCTCACTACATCCACAGCCGCCCCTCTGTCCAGGCTACTACTGACCTCACTACATCCACAGTCGCCCCTCTGTCCAGGCTTCTACTCACCTCACTATATCCACAGCCGCCCCTCTGTCCAGGCTTCTACTCTCTTCACTACATCCACAGCCGCCCCTCTGTGCAGGCTTCTACTCACCTCACTACATCCACAGCCGCCCCTCTGTTCAGGCTTCTACTCTCTTCACTACATCCATAGCCGCCCCTCTGTTCAGGCTTCTACTGACCTCACTACATCCACAGCCGCCCCTCTGTCCAGGCTTCTACTCTCTTCACTACATCCACAGCCGCCCCTCTGTCCAGGCTACTACTGACCTCACTACATCCACAGCCGCCCCTCTGTCCAGGCTACTACTGACCTCACTACATCCACAGCCGCCCCTCTGTCCAGGCTTCTACTTGCCTCACTACATCCACAGCCGCCCCTCTGTCCAGGCTTCTACTCACCTCCTCATAAAAACAAATCCGGTTAGTCTGACAACTTCTGTCCTTGGTAAACCTATGTTGGTTATCACTTATAATATTATTTATAGTCACGAACTCCTGTATATAATTCACACTATCATAGATCCCCAGTAAAATGATCCCAAAGCCTAACCGGAATACTCAATAATTAATAATATTTCACACACAAATGAGTACCATAAAATTCCTAGAGAAAAATCCCCTTTTATTGAACACAAAAAGATTAGTAAATGATTACAGTAGGGATACAAATAACTAGCGTCATCTCTCATGTAAAATAGTCAATGAATATTCATTGGAATGATCCTGCAATACTGAGGAAAGTGTAAATACGACCTAATTATTTTCATGTATTTCTATTCTATATGGAGTTAAATCACCATTAAATAATCTCAAAATGAGTTTCCTTATTCACTGGCCTAAATCTGGGGAACAGTAATAACCGTGCATCGGCTGCAAAGTATCGCCTTAGATAACTGGCCTCCCACACCTCTCTTATATACCCACGTGCATTGAAATTATGTTATGGAATAACTAGGAACCAATAGCTCAGTATACTAATCAATAGTACAATGGCACACCGGTGCTGTAATAATATCGCCTGATGGCGTCCCCTCAACGCACGTTTTGCGTGTTGCTCCTTCAGGAGGAGAGGCTTAAGGGGAAATCCAGGGATGGTTTTACAGTAGTGGTGGCCAATGAGAGACTGCGTATAACAGCACGTGATTGCTGCATCATTATGGCGCACGGCCGATCATAATGTGCCACGTATGTATCGCTTCTGCCCGTCCCCTGAGACTGATGCCAATAAGGGCAACCTCACGCACCATGGTGACGCAAACTGGCGTTGTTGGCATCTCTGTCTCCTTGGAGATAGGTAGAAGCGTCGCGGCCATAAGATCGGTCATGTGCACAAGGCCGTTATGGGAATTAGCTATGGAGGAACATAAAATGACTTTTGACCCTGGCACATACTGAGGTGCTTACTATATAAAAAATACAAGTGCCTGCGTGAAGCTGAAGTGCTAACCAGTATAAGCGCCACGGCCTTAGGGCCAGTAATGCGCACATCACCACTATATACATTAATTATAAAGGACTAATAAATGGAAAGATCATGAAAAACCTTACGATTTCCAAGGTCCCTGTCCTATAAAAACCTACGTGTATAATATAAAATACATACTTAGAGTAAAGTGCTGTAGTGCTACATACAACTAATATAAATATATTAAAACTTATAAGTTCATTATGTGAACTAATTAATTTCAAGTTAAAAATAGAAAGAAAAAAAAATACCGTGATTAAAATAAAATAACTTTACAAACATGTAAATAATGAATAAATTCTGTCCCCTATTATAGGGGAGAAAAACACCTCCCACGGCCTATTGCGCGATCTTCCTTGGTCGTTGACATGTCCTCCTTTTAGAGCTTCCTTCTTGTAGAGACAATTTCTATAGATGTGTGTTGTCACAGTTTCAAATTGGAACCGCTCTCCACACCTTAGTGAACTCTATGGAAATCATAATATAATCAATTAAAAACAATTATTGCTACATAGAGGTATATCCCCTTCTCCAACCACACCACTACTTTAGAGGAAAGCACTAGACCCCTAGGTGCCACTCCTGTATATAGTCCCTTAAGAGTCCTTCAAACATTTTCCCACAACAGAAGTTAAACTAACTGGTCTATAATTACCTGCGGAGGACCTTGATCCCTTTTTGAATATTGGGCACCACATTTGCCTTGCACCAGTCACTTCGCACTGTACCAGTCCTTAGAGAATCTTCAAAAATGATAAACAGGGGCACAGCAATGACTGAACTGAGCTCTTTAAGCGCTCTTGGGTGTAATCCATCTGGACCCGGAGCCTTGTTCACATTTACCCTATTTAACCACCTCCGGACCGCCTAACGCAGGATCGCGTTCCGGAGGTGGCAGCCCTGCGCACAGTCACGCATATACGCGTCATCTTGCGAGACGCGAGATTTCCTGTGAACGCGCGCACGTTCACAGGATCGGAAGGTAAGAGAGTTGATCTCCAGCCTGCCAGCGGTGATCGTTCGCTGGCAGGCTGGAGATGTGATTTTTTTAACCCCTAACAGGTATATCAGACACTGTTTTCATAACAGCGTCTAATATACCTGCTACCTGGTCCTCTGGTGGTCCCTTTTGTTTGGATCGACCACCAGAGGACACAGGCAGCTCTGTAATAAGTAGCACCAAACACCACTACACTACACCCCCCCCCCTGTCACTTATTAACCCCTTATTCACCCTTGATCACCCCATATAGACTCCCTGATCACCCCCTGTCATTGATCACCCCCCTGTAAGGCTCCATTCAGACATTTTTTTGGCCCAAGTTAGCGGAATTTTTTTTTTTTTCTTACAAAGTCTCATATTCCACTAACTTGTGTCAAAAAATTAAATCTCACATGAACTCACCATACCCCTCACGGAATCCAAATGCGTAAAAATTTTTAGACATTTATATTCCAGACTTCTTCTCACGCTTTAGGGCCCCTAGAATGCCAGGGCAGTATAAATACCCCACATGTGACCCCATTTCGGAAAGAAGACACCCCAAGGTATTCGCTGAGGGGCATATTGAGTCCATGAAAGATTGAAATTTTTGTCCCAAGTTAACAGAAAGGGAGACTTTGTGAGAAAAAAAAATAAATCAATTTCCGCTAACTTGTGCCAAAAAAAAATAAAAATTCTATGAACTCGCCATGCCCCTCATTGAATACCTTGGGGTGTCTTATTTCCAAAATGGGGTCACATGTGGGGTAGTTATACTGCCCTGGCTTTTTAGGGGCCCTAAAGCGTGAGAAGAAGTCTGGGATCCAAATGTCTAAAAATGCCCTCATAAAAGGAATGTGGGCCCCTTTGCGCATCTAGGCTGAAAAAAAGTGTCACACATGTGGTATCACCGTACTCAGGAGAAGTTGGGAAATGTGTTTTGGGGTGTCTTTTTACATATACCCATGCTGGGTGAGATAAATATCTTGGTCAAATGCCAACTTTGTATAAAAAATGGGAAAAGTTGTCTTTTGCCAAGATATTTCTCTCACCCAGCATGAGTATATGTAAAAAGACACCCCAAAACACATTGCCCAACTTCTCCTGAATACGGCGATACCACATGTGTGACACTTTTTTGCAGCCTAGGTGGGCAAAGGGGCCCACATTCCAAAGAGCACCTTTCGGATTTAATCGGCCATTTTTTTACAGATTTTGATTTCAAACTACTTACCACACATTAGGGCCCCTAGAATCCCAGGGCAGTATAACTACCCCACAAGTGACCCCATTTTGAAAAGAAGACACCCCCAGGTATTCCGTGAGGGGCATAGTGAGTTCATGGAAGTTTTTATTTTTTGTCACAAGTTAGTGGAATATGAGACTTTGTAAGAAAAAAAAAGAAAAAATCATCATTTTCCGCTAACTTGTGACAAAAAATAAAAAGTTCTATGAACTCACTATGCCCATCAGCGAATACCTTAGGGTGTCTACTTTCCGAAATGGGGTCATTTGTGGGGTGTTTGTACTGTCTGGCCATTGTAGAACCTCAGGAAACATGACAGGTGCTCAGAAAGTCAGAGCTGCTTCAAAAAGCGGAAATTCACATTTTTGTACCATAGTTTGTAAACGCTATAACTTTTACCCAAACCATTTTTTTTTTTACCCAAACATTATTTTTATCAAAGACATGTAGAACTGTAAATTTTGAGAAAAATTTATATATGGATGTTGTTTTTTTTGCAAAATTTTACAACTGAAAGTGAAAAAAAATCTTTAAATTTCGATTAATAACAAAAAAAAGTAAAAATGTCAGCAGCAATGAAATACCACCAAATGAAAGCTATATTAGTGAGAAGAAAAGGAGGTAAAATTCATTTGGGTGGTAAGTTGCATGACCGAGCAATAAACGGTGAAAGTAGTGTAGGTCAGAAGTGTAAAAAGTGGTCTGGTCATTAAGGGGGTTTAAGCTAGGGGGGCTGAGGGGGTTAACTTCTCTTGGAGTATATCTACAGTTAGCCAATTAAGTATATCACTGGATGTACTAACAGCCCCAGCACCACAGATATCGGCTCCTTTCTCTTCTTTTGTATATACAGAGCTAAAAAAAACATTTAGTAACTCTGCCTTTTCCTTATCTTCAGTGACTACCCCCCCCCCCCCCTCTACCGTTATTTAGGGGACCTACCTGCTCAGACCTTGGTTTTTTAGCATTTATATACTTAAATAATTTTTGGGGATTTGTTTTCCTCTCTTTTGCCACCTTCTGTTCATTTTGTATTTTTTCAAATTTTTATCTCCTTTTTACAGATTTTATTAACCCCTTTGTAAACTTCAAACGCTACAGTTGACTCCTCAGATTTGTATTTTTTAACACTGCAGTCCTGATATGACACCCCGGGTACAGTAATATCCATGATATTATCCAAAAATACACTGCTATCCTGATATGACACCCCGGTACATGTAATATCCATCACATCACTCACATGATACTAGTATCCTGTAAAACATGGAGAGACAGCCTACTGTAGAGCAGATAATACAAGTCTGTTTAACATGGAGAGACAGTCTACTGTAGAGCAGATAATACATGTCTGTTTAACATGGAGAGACAGTCTACTGTAGAGCAGATAATACAAGTCTGTGTAACATGGAGAGACAGTCTACTGTAGAGCAGATAACACATGTTTGTGAAACATGGAGAGACAGTCTACTGTAGAGCAGATAATACAAGTCTGTTTAACATGGAGAGACAGTCTACTGTAGAGCAGATAATACATGTCTGTTTAACATGGAGAGACAGTCTACTGTAGAGCAGATAATACATGTCTGTTTAACATGGAGAGACAGTCTACTGTAGAGCAGATAACACATGTTTGTGTAACATGGAGAGACAGTCTATTGTAGAGCAGATAATACAAGTCTGTTTAACATGGAGAGACAGTCTACTGTAGAGCAGATAATACAAGTCTGTTTAGCATGGAGAGACAGTCTACTGTAGAGCAGATAATACAAATCTGTTTAGCATGGAGAGACAGTCTACTGTAAAGCAGATAATACATGTCTGTTTAACATGGAGAGACAGTCTACTGTAAAGCAGATAATACATGTTTGTGTAACATGGAGAGACAGTCTACTGTAAAGCAGATAATACAAGTCTGTGTATCATGGAGAGACAGTCTACTGTAGAGCAGATAACACATGTCTGTGTAACATGGAGAGACAGTCTACTGTAGAGCAGATAATACAAGTCTGTGTATCATGGAGAGGTATATTCTATATACCACAAGTCCATTTAATTAACTATCTTTATAAGTATATTTGGCATTTCTTATGATTTGACGACATCTGGACAGGCAGGATTTGCAGATTACAGGCTGATGGGCTCATGGTAAAGAACAATTTGTTTGTAAGGCCTCTGGCAGGGGAAGGGTTAACCGTCGAGTATAACTGGTAATGGTTAGAGAGATATGGCATTTCCATGCAGTCATCCTGTACGGGATGGAGGAAGAGGAAGAACATTGTGGGTAATGAGCTGCTTAGTCTGGATGTTATGAGTCGTATATTCCCGTTAATCACAACTTTATGAGCGTTCAGAGACTCCCATCATCCACAAGACAACTCAGGTCATAATCACTGCGGGCCTAGGTATGAAATACTGGTGTCCATAGTGAGAGGCAAAGTACTGCCAACTGGAGCAATAAAAGAGATATGAGGAATATGAAGGACGTTTCCTGTACTAGAGCTGTTATATCAGGATGGCAGTGTCATGTGCATGATATGGCTGATAACAGGTGGCAATAGACTGTATTCTCCTGTCCTACAGTCATCCTCTCCCCTGAAATGGCTGATAACAGGAGGCAATAGACTGTATTCTCCTGTCCTACAGTCATCCTCTCCTCTGAAATGTCTGATAACAGGGGGCAATAGATTGTATTCTCCTGTCCTACAGTCATCCTCTCCTCTGAAATGGCTGATAACAGGGGGCAATAGACTGTATTCTCCTGTCCTACAGTCATCCTCTCCCCTGAAATGGCTGATAACAGAGGGCAATAGACTGTATTCTCCTGTCCTAAAGTCGTCCTCTCCTCTGAAATGGCTGATAACAGGGGGCAATAGACTGTATTCTCCTGTCCTACAGTCATCCTCTCCCCTGAAATGGCTGATAACAGGGAGCAATAGACTGTATTCTCCTGTCCTACAGTCATCATCTCCCCTGAAATGGCTGATAACAGAGGGCAATAGACTGTATTCTCCTGTCCTACAGTCATCCTCTCCCCTGAAATGTCTGATAACAGGGGGCAATAGACTGTATTCTCCTGTCCTACAGTCATCCTCTCCCCTGAAATGGCTGATAACAGGGAGCAATAGACTGTATTCTCCTGTCCTACAGTCATCCTCTCCCCTGAAATGGCTGATAACAGGGAGCAATAGACTGTATTCTCCTGTCCTACAGTCATCCTCTCCCCTGAAATGGCTGATAACAGGGGGCAATAGACTGTATTCTCCTGTCCTACAGTCATCCTCTCCCCTGAAATGGCTGATAACAGGGGGCAATAGACTGTATTCTGTCCTACAGTCATCCTCTCCCCAGAAATGGCTGATAACAGGGAGCAATAGATTGTATTCTCCTGTCCTACAGTCATCCTCTCCCCTGAAATGGCTGATAACAGGTGGCAATAGACTGTATTCTCCTGTCCTACAGTCATCCTCTCCCCTGAAATGGCTGATAACAGGGGGCAATAGATTGTATTCTCCTGTCCTACAGTCATCCTCTCCTCTGAAATGGCTGATAACAGGGAGCAATAGACTGTATTCTCCTGTCCTACAGTCATCCTCTCCTCTGAAATGGCTGATAACAGAGAGCAATAGACTGTATTCTCCTGTCCTACAGTCATCCTCTCCCCTGAAATGGCTGATACCAGGGGGCAATAGACTGTATTCTCCTGTCCTACAGTCATCCTCTCCCCTGAAATGGCTGATAACAGGGGGCAATAGATTGTATTCTCCTGTCCTACAGTCATCCTCTCCCCTGAAATGGCTGATAACAGGTGGCAATAGACTGTATTCTCCTGTCCTACAGTCATCCTCTCCCCTGAAATGGCTGATAACAGGGGGCAATAGATTGTATTCTCCTGTCCTACAGTCATCCTCTCCTCTGAAATGGCTGATAACAGGGGGCAATAGATTGTATTCTCCTGTCCTACAGTCATCCTCTCCCCTGAAATGGCTGATAACAGGGGGCAATAGACTGTATTCTCCTGTCCTACAGTCATCCTCTCCCCTGAAATGGCTGATAACAGGGGGCAATAGACTGTATTCTCCTGTCCTAAAGTCGTCCTCTCCTCTGAAATGGCTGATAACAGAGAGCAATAGACTGTATTCTCCTGTCCTACAGTCATCCTCTCCCCTGAAATGGCTGATAACAGGGAGCAATAGACTGTATTCTCCTGTCCTACAGTCATCCTCTCTCCTGAAATGTCTGATAACAGGGGGCAATAGACTGTATTCTCCTGTCCTACAGTCATCCTCTCCTCTGAAATGGCTGATAACAGAGGGCAATAGACTGTATTCTCCTGTCCTACAGTCATCCTCTCCCCTGAAATGGCTGATAACAGGGGGCAATAGACTGTATTCTCCTGTCCTACAGTCATCCTCTCCCCTGAAATGGCTGATAACAGGGGGCAATAGACTGTATTCTCCTGTCCTACAGTCATCCTCTCCCCTGAAATGGCTGATAACAGGGGGCAATAGACTGTATTCTCCTGTCCTACAGTCATCCTCTCCCCTGAAATGGCTGATAACAGGGGGCAATAGACTGTATTCTCCTGTCCTACAGTCATCCCCCCCCCTGAAATGGCTGATAACAGGGGGCAATAGACTGTATTCTCCTGTCCTACAGTCATCCTCTCCCCTGAAATGGCTGATAACAGGGGGCAATAGACTGTATTCTCCTGTCCTACAGTCATCCTCTCCCCTGAAATGTCTGATAACAGGGAGCAATAGACTGTATTCTCCTGTCCTACAGTCATCCTCTCCTCTGAAATGGCTGATAACAGGGGGCAATAGACTGTATTCTCCTGTCCTACAGTCATCCTCTCCTCTGAAATGGCTGATAACAGGGGGCAATAGACTGTATTCTCCTGTCCTACAGTCATCCTCTCCTCTGAAATGGCTGATAACAGGGGGCAATAGACTGTATTCTCCTGTCCTACAGTCATCCTCTCCCCTGAAATGGCTGATAACAGGGGGCAATAGACTGTATTCTCCTGTCCTACAGTCATCCTCTCCCCTGAAATGGCTGATAACAGGGGGCAATAGCCTGTATTCTCCTGTCCTACAGTCATCCTCTCCCCTGAAATGGCTGATAACAGGGGGCAATAGACTGTATTCTCCTGTCCTACAGTCATCCTCTCCCCTGAAATGGCTGATAACAGGGAGCAATAGATTGTATTCTCCTGTCCTACAGTCGTCCTCTCCCCTGAAATGGCTGATAACAGGGGGCAATAGACTGTATTCTCCTGTCCTACAGTCATCCTCTCCTCTGAAATGGCTGATAACAGGGGGCAATAGACTGTATTCTCCTGTCCTACAGTCATCCTCTCCCCTGAAATGGCTGATAACAGGGGGCAATAGACTGTATTCTCCGGTCCTACAGTCATCCTATCCCCTGAAATGGCTGATAACAGGGGGCAATAGACTGTATTCTCCTGTCCTACAGTCATCCTCTCCTCTGAAATGGCTGATAACAGGGGGCAATAGATTGTATTCTCCGGTCCTACAGTCATCCTATCCCCTGAAATGGCTGATAACAGGGGGCAATAGACTGTATTCTCCTGTCCTACAGTCATCCTCTCCCCTGAAATGGCTGATAACAGGGAGCAATAGACTGTATTCTCCTGTCCTACAGTCATCTTCTCCCCTGAAATGGCTGATAACAGGAAGCAATAGACTGTATTCTCCTGTCCTACAGTCATCCTCTCCCCTGAAATGGCTGATAACAGGGAGCAATAGACTGTATTCTCCTGTCCTACAGTCATCTTCTCCCCTGAAATGGCTGATAACAGGAAGCAATAGACTGTATTCTCCTGTCCTACAGTCACCCTCTCCCCTGAAATGGCTGATAACAGGGGGCAATAGACTGTATTCTCCTGTCCTACAGTCATCCTCTCCCCTGAAATGGCTGATAACAGGGGGCAATAGACTGTATTCTCCTGTCCTACAGTCATCCTCTCTCCTGAAATGGCTGATAACAGGGGGCAATAGACTGTATTCTCCTGTCCTACAGTCATCCTCTCCCCTGAAATGGCTGATAACAGGGAGCAATAGACTGTATTCTCCTGTCCTACAGTCATCCTCTCCCCTGAAATGGCTGATAACAGGGGGCAATAGACTGTATTCTCCTGTCCTACAGTCATCCTCTCCCCTGACATGGCTGATAACAGGGGGCAATAGACTGTATTCTCCTGTCCTACAGTCATCCTCTCTCCTGAAATGGCTGATAACAGGGGGCAATAGACTGTATTCTCCTGTCCTACAGTCATCCTCTCCCCTGAAATGGCTGATAACAGGGAGCAATAGACTGTATTCTCCTGTCCTACAGTCATCCTCTCCCCTGAAATGGCTGATAACAGGGGGCAATAGACTGTATTCTCCTGTCCTACAGTCATCCTCTCCCCTGACATGGCTGATAACAGGGGGCAATAGACTGTATTCTCCTGTCCTACAGTCATCCTCTCCCCTGAAATGGCTGATAACAGGAGGCAATAGACTGTATTCTCCTGTCCTACAGTCATCCTCTCCCCTGAAATGGCTGATAACAGGAGGCAATAGACTGTATTCTCCTGTCCTACAGTCATCCTCTCCCCTGAAATGGCTGATAACAGGGGGCAATAGACTGTATTCTCCTGTCCTACAGTCATTCTCTCCCCTGAAATGGCTGATAACAGGGGGCAATAGACTGTATTCTCCTGTCCTACAGTCATCCTCTCCCCTGAAATGGCTGATAACAGGGAGCAATAGACTGTATTCTCCTGTCCTACAGTCATCCTCTCCCCTGAAATGGCTGATAACAGGGAGCAATAGACTGTATTCTCCTGTCCTACAGTCATCCTCTCCCCTGAAATGGCTGATAACAGGGGGCAATAGACTGTATTCTCCTGTCCTACAGTCATCCTCTCCCCTGAAATGGCTGATAACAGGGGGCAATAGACTGTATTCTCCTGTCCTACAGTCATCCTCTCCTCTGAAATGGCTGATAACAGGGAGCAATAGACTGTATTCTCCTGTCCTACAGTCATCCTCTCCCCTGAAATGGCTGATAACAGGGGGCAATAGACTGTATTCTCCTGTCCTACAGTCATCCTCTCCTCTGAAATGGCTGATAACAGGGGACAATAGACTGTATTCTCCTGTCCTACAGTCATCCTCTCCTCTAAAATGGCTGATAACAGGGAGCAATAGACTGTATTCTCCTGTCCTACCGTCATCCTCTCCCCTGAAAGGGCGGATAACAGGGGGCAATAGACTGTATTCTCCTGTCCTACAGTCATCCTCTCCCCTGAAATGGCTGATAACAGGGAGCAATAGACTGTATTCTCCTGTCCTACAGTCACCCTCTCCCCTGAAATGGCTGATAACAGGGGGCAATAGCCTGTATTCTTCTGTCCTACAGTCATCCTCTCCCCTGAAATGGCTGATAACAGGGAGCAATAGACTGTATTCTCCTGTCCTACAGTCATCCTCTCCCCTGAAATGGCTGATAACAGGGGGCAATAGATTGTATTCTCCGGTCCTACAGTCATCCTATCCCCTGAAATGGCTGATAACAGGGGGCAATAGACTGTATTCTCCTGTCCTACAGTCATCCTCTCCCCTGAAATGGCTGATAACAGGGAGCAATAGACTGTATTCTCCTGTCCTACAGTCATCTTCTCCCCTGAAATGGCTGATAACAGGAAGCAATAGACTGTATTCTCCTGTCCTACAGTCACCCTCTCCCCTGAAATGGCTGATAACAGGGGGCAATAGACTGTATTCTCCTGTCCTACAGTCATCCTCTCCCCTGAAATGGCTGATAACAGGGGGCAATAGACTGTATTCTCCTGTCCTACAGTCATCCTCTCCCCTGAAATGGCTGATAACAGGGGGCAATAGACTGTATTCTCCTGTCCTACAGTCATCCTCTCCCCTGAAATGGCTGATAACAGGGAGCAATAGACTGTATTCTCCTGTCCTACAGTCATCCTCTCCCCTGAAATGGCTGATAACAGGGGGCAATAGACTGTATTCTCCTGTCCTACAGTCATCCTCTCCCCTGACATGGCTGATAACAGGGGGCAATAGACTGTATTCTCCTGTCCTACAGTCATCCTCTCTCCTGAAATGGCTGATAACAGGGGGCAATAGACTGTATTCTCCTGTCCTACAGTCATCCTCTCCCCTGAAATGGCTGATAACAGGGAGCAATAGACTGTATTCTCCTGTCCTACAGTCATCCTCTCCCCTGAAATGGCTGATAACAGGGGGCAATAGACTGTATTCTCCTGACCTACAGTCATCATCTCCCCTGACATGGCTGATAACAGGGGGCAATCGACTGTATTCTCCTGTCCTACAGTCATCCTCTCCCCTGAAATGGCTGATAACAGGATGCAATAGACTGTATTCTCCTGTCCTACAGTCATCCTCTCCCCTGAAATGGCTGATAACAGGAGGCAATAGACTGTATTCTCCTGTCCTACAGTCATCCTCTCCCCTGAAATGGCTGATAACAGGGGGCAATAGACTGTATTCTCCTGTCCTACAGTCATTCTCTCCCCTGAAATGGCTGATAACAGGGGGCAATAGACTGTATTCTCCTGTCCTACAGTCATCCTCTCCCCTGAAATGGCTGATAACAGGGAGCAATAGACTGTATTCTCCTGTCCTACAGTCATCCTCTCCCCTGAAATGGCTGATAACAGGGAGCAATAGACTGTATTCTCCTGTCCTACAGTCATCCTCTCCCCTGAAATGGCTGATAACAGGGGGCAATAGACTGTATTCTCCTGTCCTACAGTCATCCTCTCCCCTGAAATGGCTGATAACAGGGAGCAATAGACTGTATTCTCCTGTCCTACAGTCATCCTCTCCTCTGAAATGGCTGATAACAGGGGGCAATAGACTGTATTCTCCTGTCCTACAGTCATCCTCTCCTCTGAAATGGCTGATAACAGGGAGCAATAGACTGTATTCTCCTGTCCTACAGTCATCCTCTCCCCTGAAATGGCTGATAACAGGGGGCAATAGACTGTATTCTCCTGTCCTACAGTCATCCTCTCCTCTGAAATGGCTGATAACAGGGGACAATAGACTGTATTCTCCTGTCCTACAGTCATCCTCTCCTCTAAAATGGCTGATAACAGGGAGCAATAGACTGTATTCTCCTGTCCTACCGTCATCCTCTCCCCTGAAAGGGCGGATAACAGGGGGCAATAGACTGTATTCTCCTGTCCTACAGTCATCCTCTCCCCTGAAATGGCTGATAACAGGGAGCAATAGACTGTATTCTCCTGTCCTACAGTCACCCTCTCCCCTGAAATGGCTGATAACAGGGGGCAATAGCCTGTATTCTTCTGTCCTACAGTCATCCTCTCCCCTGAAATGGCTGATAACAGGGAGCAATAGACTGTATTCTCCTGTCCTACAGTCATCCTCTCCCCTGAAATGGCTGATAACAGAGAACAATAGATTGTATTTTCCTGTCCTACAGTCATCCTCTCCCCTGAAATGGCTGATAACAGGGGGCAATAGACTGTATTCTCCTGTCCTACAGTCATCCTCTCCCCTGACATGGCTGATAACAGTGGGCAATAGACTGTATTCTCCTGTCCTACAGTCATCCTCTCCCCAAAAATGTCTGATAACAGGAGGCAATAGACTGTATTCTCCTGTCCTACAGTCATCCTCCCCCTGAAATGGCTGATAACAGGGAGCAATAGACTGTATTCTCCTGTCCTACAGTCATCCTCTCCCCCCTGAAATGGCTGATAACATGGGGCAATAAACCGTATTCTCCTGTCCTACAGTCATCCTCTCCCCTGAAATGGCTGATAACAGGGGGCAATAGACTGTATTATCCTGTCCTACAGTCATCCTCTCCTCTGAAATGGCTGATAACAAGGGGCAATAGACTGTATTCTCCTGTCCTACAGTCATCCTCTCCCCTGAAATGGCTGATAACAGGGAGCAATAGACTGTATTCTCCTGTCCTACAGTCATCCTCTCCCCTGAAATGGCTGATAACAGGAGGCAATAGACTGTATTCTCCTGTCCTACAGTCATCCTCTCCCCTGAAATGGCTGATAACAGGGAGCAATAGACTGTATTCTCCTGTCCTACAGTCATCCTCTCCTCTGAAATGGCTGATAACAGGGGGCAATAGACTGTATTCTCCTGTCCTACAGTCATCCTCTCCCCTGAAATGGCTGATAACAGGGGGCAATAGACTGTATTCTCCTGTCCTACAGTCATCCTCTCCCCTGAAATGGCTGATAACAGGGAGCAATAGACTGTATTCTCCTGTCCTACAGTCATCCTCTCCTCTAAAATGGCTGATAACAGGGAGCAATAGACTGTATTCTCCTGTCCTACAGTCATCCTCTCCCCTGAAATGGCTGATAACAGGGGGCAATAGACTGTATTCTCCTGTCCTACAGTCATCCTCTCCTCTGAAATGGCTGATAACAGGGGACAATAGACTGTATTCTCCTGTCCTACAGTCATCCTCTCCTCTGAAATGGATGATAACAGGGGGCAATAGACTGTATTCTCCTGTCCTACAGTCATCCTCTCCCCTGAAATGGCTGATAACAGGGGGCAATAGACTGTATTCTCCTGTCCTACAGTCATCCTCTCCTCTAAAATGGCTGATAACAGGGAGCAATAGACTGTATTCTCCTGTCCTACCGTCATCCTCTCCCCTGAAAGGGCGGATAACAGGGGGCAATAGACTGTATTCTTCTGTCCTACAGTCATCCTCTCCCCTGAAATGGCTGATAACAGGGAGCAATAGGCTGTATTCTCCTGTCCTACAGTCATCCTCTCCCCTGAAATGGCTGATAACAGGGGGCAATAGCCTGTATTCTTCTGTCCTACAGTCATCCTCTCCCCTGAAATGGCTGATAACAGGGAGCAATAGACTGTATTCTCCTGTCCTACAGTCATCCTCTCCCCTGAAATGGCTGATAACAGAGAACAATAGATTGTATTTTCCTGTCCTACAGTCATCCTCTCCCCTGAAATGGCTGATAACAGGGGGCAATAGACTGTATTCTCCTGTCCTACAGTCATCCTCTCCCCTGACATGGCTGATAACAGTGGGCAATAGACTGTATTCTCCTGTCCTACAGTCATCCTCTCCCCAAAAATGTCTGATAACAGGAGGCAATAGACTGTATTCTCCTGTCCTACAGTCATCCTCCCCCTGAAATGGCTGATAACAGGGAGCAATAGACTGTATTCTCCTGTCCTACAGTCATCCTCTCCTCTGAAATGGCTGATAACAAGGGGCAATAGACTGTATTCTCCTGTCCTACAGTCATCCTCTCCCCTGAAATGGCTGATAACAGGGAGCAATAGACTGTATTCTCCTGTCCTACAGTCATCCTCTCCCCTAAAATGGCTGATAACAGGGAGCAATAGACTGTATTCTCCTGTACTACAGTCATCCTCTCCCCTGAAATGGCTGATAACAGGGAGCAATAGACTGTATTCTCCTGTCCTACAGTCATCCTCTCCCCTGAAATGGCTGATAACAGGGGGCAATAGACTGTATTCTCCTGTCCTACAGTCATCCTCTCCCCTGAAATAGCTGATAACAGGGGGCAATAGATTGTATTCTCCTGTCCTACAGTCATCCTCTCCCCTGAAATGGCTGATAACAGGGAGCAATAGATTGTATTCTCCTGTCCTACAGTCATCCTCTCCCCTGAAATGGCTGATAACAGGGAGCAATAGACTGTATTCTCCTGTCCTACAGTCATCCTCTCCCCAGAAATGGCGGATAACTGGGGGCAATAGACTGTATTCTTCTGTCCTACAGTCATCCTCCCCCCTGAAATGGCTGATAACAGGGGGCAATAGACTGTATTCTCCTGTCCTACAGTCATCCTCTCCCCTAAAATGGCTGATAACAGGGAGCAATAGACTGTATTCTCCTGTCCTACACTCATCCTCTCCCCTGAAATGGCTGATAAAAAGGGGCAATAGATTGTATTCTCCTGTCCTACAGTCATCCTCTCCCCTGAAATGGCTGATAACAGAGAGCAATAAACTGTATTCTCCTGTCCTACAGTCATCCTCTCCCCTGAAATGACTGATAACAGGGGGCAATAGATTGTATTCTCCTGACCTACAGTCATCCTCTCCCCTGAAATGGCTGATAACAGGAGGCAATAGATTGTATTCTCCTGTCCTACAGTCATCCTCTCCCCTGAAATGGCTGATAACAGGGGGCAATAGACTGTATTCTCCTGTCCTACAGTCATCCTCTCCCCTGAAATGGCTGATAACAGGGGGCAATAGACTGTATTCTCCTGTCCTACAGTCATCCCCTCCCCTGAAATGGCTGATAACAGGGAGCAATAGACTGTATTCTCCTGTCCTACAGTCATCCTCTCCCCTGAAATGGCTGATAACAGGAGGCAATAGACTGTTTTCTCCTGTCCTACAGTCATCCTCTCCCCTGAAAGGGCGGATAACAGGGGGCAATAGACTGTATTCTCCTGTCCTACAGTCATCCTCTCCCCTGAAATGGCTGATAACAGGGAGCAATAGACTGTATTCTCCTGTCCTACAGTCATCCTCTCCCCTGAAATGGCTGATAACAAAGGGCAATAGACTGTATTCTCCTGTCCTACAGTCATCCTCTCCCCTGAAATGGCTGATAACAGGGGGCAATAGACTGTATTCTCCTGTCCTACAGTCGTCCTCTCCCCTGAAATGGCTGATAACAGGGAGCAATAGACTGTATTCTCCTGTCCTACAGTCATCCTCTCCTCTGAAATGGCTGATAACAGGGGGCAATAGACTGTATTCTCCTGTCCTACAGTCATCCTCTGCCCTGAAATGGCTGATAACAGGGGGCAATAGACTGTATTCTCCTGTCCTACAGTCATCCTCTCCCCTGAAATGGCTGATAACAGGGGGCAATAGATTGTATTCTCCTGTACTACAGTCATCCTCTCTCCTGAAATGGCGGATAACAGGGGAAATAGATTGTATTCTCCTGTCCTACTGTCATCCTCTCCCCTGAAATGGCGGATAACAGGGGAAATAGATTGTATTCTCCTGTCCTACTGTCATCCTCTCCCCTGAAATGGCTGATAACAGGGGGCAATAGACTGTATTCTCCTGTCCTACAGTCATCCTCTCCCCTGAAATGGCGGATAACAGGGGAAATAGATTGTATTCTCCTGTCCTACTGTCATCCTCTCCCCTGAAATGGCTGATAACAGGGGGCAATAGACTGTATTCTCCTGTCCTACAGTCATCCTCTCCCCTGAAATAGCTGATAACAGGAAGCAATAGACTGTATTCTCCTGTCCTACAGTCATCCTCTCCCCTGAAATGGCTGATAACAGGAGGCAATAGACTGTATTCTCCTGTCCTACAGTCATCCTCTCCCCTGAAATGGCTGATAACAGGGAGCAATAAACCGTATTCTCCTGTCCTACAGTCATCCTCTGCCCTGAAATGGCTGATAACAGGGAGCAATAGATTGTATTCTCCTGTCCTACAGTCATCCTATCCCATGAAATGGCTGATAACAGGGGGCAATAGACTGTATTCTCCTGTCCTACAGTCATCCTCTCCCCTGAAATGGCTGATAACAGGGGGCAATAGACTGTATTCTCCTGTCCTACAGTCATCCTCTCCTCTGAAATGGCTGATAACAGGGGACAATAGACTGTATTCTCCTGTCCTACAGTCATCCTCTCCCCTGAAATGTCTGATAACAGGAGGCAATAGACTGTATTCTCCTGTCCTACAGTCATCCTCTCTCCTGAAATGGCTGATAACAGGGGGCAATAGACTGTATTCTCCTGTCCTACAGTCATCCTCTCCCCTGAAATGGCTGATAACAGGGAGCAATAGACTGTATTCTCCTGTCCTACAGTCATCCTCTCCCCTGAAATGGCTGATAACAGGGGGCAATAGACTGTATTCTCCTGTCCTACAGTCATCCTCTCCCCTGAAATGGCTGATAACAGGGAGCAATAGACTGTATTCTCCTGTCCTACAGTCATCCTCCCCCTGAAATGGCTGATAACAGGAGGCAATAGATTGTATTCTCCTGTCCTACAGTCATCCTCTCCCCTGAAATGGCTGATGACAGGCGGCAATAGACTGTATTCTCCTGTCCTACAGTCATCCTCTCCCCTGAAATGGCTGATAACAGGGGGCAATAGACTGTATTCTCCTGTCCTACAGTCATCCTCTCCTCTGAAATGGCTGATAACAGGGGGCAATAGACTGTATTCTCCTGTCCTACAGTCATCCTCTCCCCTGAAATGGCTGATAACAGGGGGCATTATACTGTATTCTCCTGTCCTACAGTCATCCTCTCCTCTGAAATGGCTGATAACAGGAAGCAATAGATTGTATTCTCCTGTCCTACAGTCATCCTCTCCCCTGAAATGGCTGATAACAGGGGGCAATAGACTGTATTCTCCTGTCCTACAGTCATCCTCTCCCCTGAAATGGCTGATAACAGGGGGCAATAGACTGTATTCTCCTGTCTGGATCGAGGTCCTGTGATTACACTGCCCGTCGTCTGTGAAGTCTCGGCTGTGCAGTTTTTTCACTAGACTGGGTCGGGGTCCTGTGATTACGCTGCACTTCGTCTCTGAAGTAATTGTAATGGTACTTTATTTACTTGTGGCAGTTACTATAACGGTACGGTAGGTACATGTGGCTGTCACTTTAATGGTACAGTAGGTACTTGTGGCTTTCACTATGACAGTACGGTAGGTACTTGTGGTGGTCACTACCTAAAACGGTACCACCACATGTACTGTTATAGTGACCACTACACATACCTACAGTACCGTTAGAGTTACCGCCACACGTACCTACCGTACCGTTATAGTGACCGCCACCATACGATAGGTACATATGGCGGTCTCTATGACAGTACGATAGGTACATGTGGCGGTCAGTATGACAGTACGGTAGGTACGTGTGGTGGTCACTATGACAGTACGATATGTACGTGTGGCGCTCAGTATGACAATACGATAGGTACGTGTGGCGGTCACTATGACAGTACGGTAGGTACGTGTGGCGGTCACTATGACAGTACGATAGGTACAGGTGGCGGTCACTATGACAGTACGATAGGTACGTGTGGCGCTCACTATGACAGTACGATAGGTATATGTAACGGTTGCGTACACACACACACAGGGGGGAGGGAAGTGACCACTACGCTCCACCCTCACCCCTGGCCCTGCCTACTTGCCTCGCGAGTCCTAATGACAGGGGACAACTGGACGGCAATCCCTAACTTGGAGTAAGTGCAGGGATGACAGACAGACAAACAACAGGACGTGAACGGACCGAGTCAATACCAGGAAAGCTGCAAAGTACAAATGGAGCAAGCAGAGAATTGTCAGGAGAAGCCGGGGTCATAAATACCAGGAGAGCAGAGAAGTACAAGAGGAGTCCTAAGAGAGTAGTCAGGTGGGAGCTGAGGTCACAATACCAGGACGGAAGCGCAGTACAGGAGGATCAGGCAAAAGGATGGTCAGGGAACAGGATCAGGTAAGTATTCAGCAGTCCAACAAATACCAGGAACCTAGAAATTAACAGGCAACCTGTAGCCAGCAGGCTGCCTGTATTTATAGTGGGGAGTGAGGGTCATGTGACGTGGCCAGCGTCACATGACCGACAGACCAACCAGTCGAGCACCGAGTGATCAGCTCGGCGCTCAAGGCAGACTAGGAGCAGGGAGCCACCCAGCTAGTAAAGCCGCCCTGGGAATGAGGTCAAACACAGAACCTCATTCCAAAAGCTAAGCAACAGGTCTGCGGGCAATGGGGGACCGAGTGCACCTTTGGAACCCCGTGACAGTATATGTGGCGCTCAGTACGATAGGTACGTGTGGCGGTCACTATGACAGTACCATAGGTACGTGTGGCGGTCACTATGACAGTACCATAGGTACGTGTGGCAGGTCACTATGACAGTACCATAGGTACGTGTGGCGGTCACTATGACAGTACCATAGGTACGTGTGGCAGGTCACTATGACAGTACCATAGGTACGTGTGGCGGTCACTATGACAGTACCATAGGTACGTGTGGCGGTCACTATGACAGTACCATATGTACGTGTGGCGGTCACTATGACAGTACGGTAGGTATGTGTGGCGGTCACTATGACAGTACCATAGGTACGTGTGGCGCTCAGTATGACAGTACGATAGCTACGTGTGGCGATCAGTACGATAGGTACGTGTGGCGGTTACTATGATAGTACGATAGGTACGTATGGCGCTCAGTATGACAGTACGGTAGGTACGTGTGGTTGTCACTATGACAGTACCATAGGTACGTGTGGCGGTCACTATGACAGTACGGTAGGTACGTGTGGCGGTCACTATGACAGTATGGTAGGTACGTGTGGCGGTCTCTATGACAGTACGGTGGGTACGTGTGGTGGTCACTATGACAGTACGGTAGGTATGTGTGGCGGTCACTATGACAGTACGGTAGGTACGTGTGGCGGTCACTATGACAGTATGGTAGGTATGTGTGGCGGTCACTATGACAGTACGGTAGGTACGTGTGGCGGTCTCTATGACAGTACGGTAGGTACGTGTGGCGGTCTCTATGACAGTACGGTGGGTACGTGTGGTGGTCACTATGACAGTATGGTAGGTACGTGTGGCGGTCACTATGACAGTACCATAGGTACGTGTGGCGGTCACTATGACAGTACGGTAGGTACGTGTGGCGGTCACTATGACAGTACGTGTGGCAGGTCACTATGACAGTACCATAGGTACGTGTGGCGGTCTCTATGACAGTACGGTAGGTACGTGTGGCGGTCTCTATGACAGTACGATAGGTACGTGTGGCGGTCACTATGACAGTACGGTAGGTACGTGTGGCGGTCTCTATGACAGTACGATAGGTACGTGTGGCGGTCACTATGACAGTACGGTAGGTACGTGTGGCGGTCTCTATGACAGTACGATAGGTACGTGTGGCGGTCTCTATGACAGTACGGTAGGTACGTGTGGCGGTCACTATGACAGTACGATAGGTACGTGTGGCGGTCACTATGACAGTACGGTAGGTACGTGTGGCGGTCACTATGACAGTACGGTAGGTATGTGTGGCGGTCACTATGACAGTACGGTAGGTACGTGTGGCGGTCACTATGACAGTACGGTAGGTATGTGTGGCGGTCACTATGACAGTACGGTAGGTACGTGTGGCGGTCAATATGACAGTACGGTAGGTACGTGTGGCGGTCACTATGACAGTACGGTAGGTACGTGTGGCAGGTCACTATGACAGTACGGTAGGTACGTGTGGCAGGTCACACCCTGTTATAACATTTCCCCGCCGCTTGCTGCTCTTGACGTTAATGAGTTGGTTTTGTGACGTGATCGTTTTTGCGCACGACCTCGTCCTGTGTCACACATTCCCCACAGAACATGAAAGGCCGGCGAGCAGCAGGACACTGTGGCCCTTTGACTTGTAAACACCGGGCCCCTGAACACTTTGCCCTCCGCTCGGCAGGATCCTGGCTCGTCTGTCGAAAGAGCGAAAACTCCTTGTGAAGCTGCACAAAACTCACACACAGACGGCAGTACTAGATACATACATGTACGCAGCATATATACATACATGTACGCAGCATATACATACATGTACGCAGCATATATACACATCATACACATGTAAACAATATATATATACACATGTACACACAATATATATACACTGCGTGCAGAATTATTAGGCAGATGAGTATTTTGACCACATCATCCTCTTTATGCATGTTGTCTTACTCCAAGCTGTATAGGCTCGAAAGCCTACTACCAATTAAGCATATTAGGTGATGTGCATCTCTGTAATGAGAAGGGGTGTGGTCTAATGACATCAACACCCTATATCAGGTGTGCATAATTATTAGGCAACTTCCTTTCCTTTGGCAAAATGGGTCAAAAGAAGGACTTGACAGGCTCAGAAAAGTCCAAAATAGTGAGATATCTTGCAGAGGGATGCAGCACTCTTAAAATTGCAAAGCTTCTGAAGCGTGATCATCGAACAATCAAGCGTTTCATTCAAAATAGTCAACAGGGTCGCAAGAAGCGTGTGGAAAAACCAAGGCGCAAAATAACTGCCCATGAACTGAGAAAAGTCAAGCGTGCAGCTGCCAAGATGCCACTTGCCACCAGTTTGGCCATATTTCAGAGCTGCAACATCACTGGAGTGCCCAAAAGCACAAGGTGTGCAATACTCAGAGACATGGCCAAGGTAAGAAAGGCTGAAAGACGACCACCACTGAACAAGACACACAAGCTGAAACGTCAAGACTGGGCCAAGAAATATCTCAAGACTGATTTTTCTAAGGTTTTATGGACTGATGAAATGAGAGTGAGTCTTGATGGGCCAGATGGATGGGCCCGTGGCTGGATTGGTAAAGGGCAGAGAGCTCCAGTCCGACTCAGACGCCAGCAAGGTGGAGGTGGAGTACTGGTTTGGGCTGGTATCATCAAAGATGAGCTTGTGGGGCCTTTTCGGGTTGAGGATGGAGTCAAGCTCAACTCCCAGTCCTACTGCCAGTTTCTGGAAGACACCTTCTTTAAGCAGTGGTACAGGAAGAAGTCTGCATCCTTCAAGAAAAACATGATTTTCATGCAGGACAATGCTCCATCACACGCGTCCAAGTACTCCACAGCGTGGCTGGCAAGAAAGGGTATAAAAGAAGAAAATCTAATGACATGGCCTCCTTGTTCACCTGATCTGAACCCCATTGAGAACCTGTGGTCCATCATCAAATGTGAGATTTACAAGGAGGGAAAACAGTACACCTCTCTGAACAGTGTCTGGGAGGCTGTGGTTGCTGCTGCACGCAATGTTGATGGTGAACAGATCAAAACACGGACAGAATCCATGGATGGCAGGCTTTTGAGTGTCCTTGCAAAGAAAGGTGGCTATATTGGTCACTGATTTGTTTTTGTTTTGTTTTTGAATGTCAGAAATGTATATTTGTGAATGTTGAGATGTTATATTGGTTTCACTGGTAAAAATAAATAATTGAAATGGGTATATATTTGTTTTTTGTTAAGTTGCCTAAAAATTATGCACAGTAATAGTCACCTGCACACACAGATATCCCCCTAAAATAGCTAAAACTAAAAACAAACTAAAAACTACTTCCAAAAATATTCAGCTTTGATATTAATGAGTTTTTTGGGTTCATTGAGAACATGGTTGTTGTTCAATAATAAAATTAATCCTCAAAAATACAACTTGCCTAATAATTCTGCACTCCCTGTATATATATATACACATGTACACACAATACACATACATGTACACACTATATATATACACATCATACACATGTTCACACTATACACATACATGTTCACGCTATACACATACATGTTCACACTATACACATACATGTTCACGCTATACACATACATGTTCACGCTATACACATACATGTTCACACTATACACATACATGTTCACACTATACACATACATGTTCACACTATGCACATACATGTTCACACTATACACACACATGTTCACGCTATACACACATACATGTTCATGCTATACACCTACATGTTCGCGCTATACACATACATGTTCACACTATGCACATACATGTTCACGCTATACACACACATGTTCACACTATACACATACATGTTCACGCTATACACACACATGTTCACACTATACACATACATGTTCACGCTATACACACACATGTTCACGCTATACACACATACATGTTCACGCTATACACACACATGTTCACACTATACACATACATGTTCACGCTATACACACACATGTTCACGCTATACACACATACATGTTCACGCTATACACACACATGTTCACACTATACACATACATGTTCACGCTATACACACACATGTTCACACTATACACATACATGTTCACGCTATACACATACATGTTCGCGCTATACACCTACATGTTCACACTATACACATACATGTGCACACTATACACACACATACATGTTCACACTATACACATACATGTTCACGCTATACACATACATGTTCACGCTATACACACATACATGTTCACACTATACACATACATGTTCACGCTATACACACACATACATGTTCACGCTATACACATACATGTTCACACTATACACATACATGTTCACGCTATACACACACATACATGTTCGCGCTATACACCTACATGTTCACGCTATACACACACATGTTCACACTATACACATACATGTTCGCGCTATACACCTACATGTTCACACTATACACATACATGTTCACACTATACACATACATGTTCACGCTATACACATACATGTTCACGCTATACACACACATGTTCACACTATACACCTACATGTTCACACTATACACATACATGTTCACGCTATACACCTACATGTTCACACTATACACATACATGTTCACACTATACACATACATGTTCACACTATACACATACATGTTCACACTATACACATACATGTTCACGCTATACACACACATGTTCACACTATACACACACATGTTCACACTATACACATACATGTTCACACTATACACATACATGTTCACACTATACACATACATGTTCACGCATTACACATACATGTTCACGCTATACACATACATGTCTACACTATACACATACATGTTCACGCTATACACACACATACATGTTCACGCTATACACATTCATGTTCACGCTATACACACATACATGTTCACGCTATACACACATACATGTTCACGCTATACACACATACATGTTCACACTATATACACATACATGTTCACACTATACACATACATGTGCACGCTATACACATACATGTTCACACTATGCACATACATGTTCACACTATACACATACATGTTCACACTATACACATACATGTGCACGCTATACACATACATGTTCACACTATGCACATACATGTTCACACTATACACCTACATGTTCACACTATACACATACATGTTCACACTATACACATACATGTTCACACTATGCACATACATGTTCACACTATACACCTACATGTTCACACTATACACACACATGTTCACACTATACACACATACATGTTCACGCTATACACATACATGTTCACGCTATACACACACATACATGTTCACGCTATACACATTCATGTTCACGCTATACACACATACATGTTCACACTATACACATACATGTGCACGCTATATACACATACATGTTCACGCTATATACACATACATGTTCACACTATACACATACATGTGCACGCTATACACATACATGTTCACACTATACACCTACATGTTCACACTATACACCTACATGTTCACACTATACACACACATGTTCACGCTATACACACATACATGTTCACACTATACACATACATGTTCACACTATGCACATACATGTTCACACTATACACCTACATGTTCACACTATACACCTACATGTTCACACTATACACACACATGTTCACGCTATACACACATACATGTTCACGCTATACACATACATACATGTTCGTGCTATACACCTACATGTTCGCGCTATACACATACATGTTCACGCTATACACACACATGTTCACACTATACACATACATGTTCACGCTATACACACACATGTTCACGCTATACACACACATGTTCACACTATACACATACATGTTCACACTATACACATACATGTTCACACTATACACATACATGTTCACGCTATACACATACATGTTTACGCTATACACATACATGTCTACACTATACACATACATGTTCACGCTATACACACACATACATGTTCACGCTATACACATTCATGTTCACGCTATACACACATACATGTTCACGCTATACACACATACATGTTCACACTATATACACATACATGTTCACACTATACACATACATGTGCATGCTATACACATACATGTTCACACTATGCACATACATGTTCACACTATACACCTACATGTTCACACTATACACATACATGTTCACACTATACACATACATGTTCACACTATGCACATACATGTTCACACTATACACCTACATGTTCACACTATACACACACATGTTCACACTATACACACATACATGTTCACGCTATACACATACATGTTTACGCTATACACACACATACATGTTCACGCTATACACATTCATGTTCACGCTATACACACATACATGTTCACACTATACACATACATGTGCACGCTATATACAAATACATGTGCACGCTATATACACATACATGTTTACGCTATACACACACATACATGTTCACGCTATACACATTCATGTTCACGCTATACACACATACATGTTCACACTATACACATACATGTGCACGCTATATACACATACATGTTCACACTATATACACATACATGTTCACACTATACACATACATGTGCACGCTATACACATACATGTTCACACTATGCACATACATGTTCACACTATACACACACATGTTCACGCTATACACACATACATGTTCACGCTATACACATACATGTTCACACTATACACATACATGTTCACACTATGCACATACATGTTCACACTATACACCTACATGTTCACACTATACACACACATCTTCACGCTATACACACATACATGTTCACGCTATACACATACATACATGTTCGTGCTATACACCTACATGTTCGCGCTATACACCTACATGTTCACACTATACACATACATGTTCACACTATACACATACATGTTCACACTATGCACATACATGTTCACACTATACACCTACATGTTCACACTATACACACACATGTTCACACTATACACACATACATGTTCACGCTATACACATACATGTTTACGCTATACACACACATACATGTTCACGCTATACACATTCATGTTCACGCTATACACACATACATGTTCACACTATACACATACATGTGCACGCTATATACAAATACATGTGCACGCTATATACACATACATGTTCACACTATATACACATACATGTTCACACTATACACATACATGTGCACGCTATACACATACATGTTCACACTATGCACATACATGTTCACACTATACACCTACATGTTCACACTATACACACACATGTTCACGCTATACACACATACATGTTCACGCTATACACATACATGTTCACACTATACACATACATGTTCACACTATGCACATACATGTTCACACTATACACCTACATGTTCACACTATACACACACATGTTCACGCTATACACACATACATGTTCACGCTATACACATACATACATGTTCGTGCTATACACCTACATGTTCGCGCTATACACATACATGTTCACACTATACACCTACATGTTCATACTATACACATACATGTGCACGCTATACACACATACATGTTCACACTATACACATACATGTTCACACTATGCACATACATGTTCACGCTATACACCTACATGTTCACACTATACACATACATGTTCACACTATACACATACATGTTCACGCTATACACACATACATGTTCACACTATACACATACATGTTCACGCTATACACACACATGTTCACGCTATACACACATACATGTTCACACTATACACATACATTTTCACGCTATACACATACATGTTCACCCTATACACATACATGTGCACGCTATATACACATACATGTGCACGCTATACACATACATGTGCACACTGGATCCACTGAATGGCCACAATATTAGAGAGGCAGCGCGTTGTACCTCCTCAGCCATTTGTGGTGGCATAGGTTCCACTAGGTGATGAGATGGTTGTGCAGGAATATCGGCCATATGAGGTCCTGACGTGCTCTGAATGGCCGCTTCTACCTCCTCCCAGAGATGCTTTATAGGATAGAATCTGAGGTGATCTGTGGCATGGGGCATTGTCCTTCTGCCGTAGTGTACACGTGATGAGGAGACCCTATCTGGGTATAGGTGTATTCAACAAAACTCCCAAAACATCCCATGTAGGCCAACGACCCAGCGTGACCCGGATATGTTTAGCTATGTTAAATGTAACTTTTATTTGCTCTGTATTAAATATAAAAATGTGAGCTAACCAAAGAGATAATAAAAATAGCTGCCCCCCCGCCCCCCTAGTTTTAGGAATCTGTCGACTGTTGTCCTCGGTCTAGTCCCCTGCAGCAGTAATGATTATACTAGGGTGATCCATCTTCTTAGTAAACCAGTGAATCAACTGGCCATAAGTTGAGTTGTTAGCATCACCTAAGGGGTAGTGTAGGGAGTGTGCCCATCCCTACCACCATAGAATCACTCACATCTGAAAGACGAGCGAGTTTGGGACACAGTCAACAGCTATTTTTATTATCTCTTTGGTTAGGTCACATTTTTATTTTTAATATAAAGCAAATAAAAGTTACATTTTAACATAGCTAAAGATATCTGGGTCAAGCTGGGTAGTTGGCCTACATAGGCTGTTTTGTGAAAACATGGTTGACCACAGTGCTTAGGTCACCCTACTGTCCACAGGTCCATCCACAGGTATCAGAGGACCTCGAATGAGCCAAGAAAACCTCCTCCACCTTACTCCACCACCTGACAGGAAGGCTTCAGCCATGCACCGCCTGCTTTCTTGCATGGATGCTAGCTTTCAGATGGACAAAAAGTCTTGCATGTATGACTTGTTGTCTAGCTGAAAACTGGTGTTTTGCTGGAATGTGGCCAGGTCCTATTATAGTCAATGGGCAGTATCCGATTATTACAGGAGCCCGATCCGGCAGAGGAATTTGAACGCATATGTGATCCTACCTTTAGAGACATTTTCTTGCATCTTGTATTCTGGGGTGGGTCTTACTGGAAGTGGTGGTCTCCTCTTGACACCTCTCTTTAGTGGTCCCCTCGTGCACGGTGTAGTAGACCTCAGTAGTGGTGAGATCTTCCTGTAGGGATCAGGATAAAGTTTCTTAGAGATGTCTTGTATTCTGGGGCTGGTCTTCCTGGACAATGGTGGTCCCCCTTTCCTGTAGATGTCATGTGTGCCCCTATCTTTAATGCTCGCCTCCTGTGCTGTGGCCTCAGTAGTGGTGAGGGCTTCCTGTAGGTCTAGGGATAATGTTCTGGCTCCTTAAAGATGTCTTGTTCCTGGTCAGTGGTGGTCTCCTCCTGGCACCTGTCATGTAGATGTCATATGTGCCCCTCTCTTTAATGCTCGCCTCCTGTGCTGTGGCCTCAGTAGTGGTGAGGGCTTCCTGTAGGTCTAGGGATAATGTTCTGGCTCCTTAAAGATGTCTTGTTCCTGGTCAGTGGTGGTCTCCTCCTGGCATCTGTCATGTAGATGTCATATGTGCCCCTCTCTTTAATGCTCGCCTCCTGTGCTGTGGCCTCAGTAGTGGTGAGGGCTTCCTGTAGGTCCCAAGGTGAAATTCTGGCTTCTTACAGACATCTTCCAGCATCTTACGTTCTCAATCTGATCTTCCTGGGACAACGTGATCTGGAGTCTTCTATATTGAAGATGATCCTTTGGACAGTGTCAAAATTGATGCTAATTTTTGGTGTCATTATAAATCCCTCCCTAGTCATCAGCATCTAGAACCTTTGATGTGAAACGTTAGAGCCCGACGATACCGAACATCTCACCAACATGGAGAAAACCCACCACCTCTCTGCTGACCAGGTTCCCATGATTGCACCTCCTAATGTCAGGTTTATAAGGTAGAGATATGGTACATGAAGGGCCCCATGAGGGGGCAACTTTTGTGGTATAAACCATTCAACAAGCAAAAAGCTGTAATACAACAACCCCCAGGGTGTGAGACGCGATCTGTGTTTGATCTTCCTGTAGCTGCTGTGAGGTCCCCATGTGCTGCTTCAGTGCAGATGTGCAGAGAGTGTGTGCTCCACCAGAAATGACTGCATAATGGTGGGCAGCCCCATAGGGACCCACTGAGAAGCATTCTCTGTTTTGCTAGGTCCTACGGATGAGTATACATAACCAGATCTCGTGGAATCCTGCTGAGCGGTTTCTGATAATGTTAGGACTGTTCGTCAACTTTTGTTGTATGTCCATCTTGCACTTTAGCACTGGCTGCATGTCAACTAATGACAGTGAAGTGGGTTGTGTTGTGACCCATGAGTGGCTGCAACCAGGACACAATAGGTGCAAGAAATCACATTGTGGTTGCTGCAACTTGCAGGTTGTAAAATGACCCCATTGACCTCCAGAGGCTGCCATGCACACAGCGCCATCTTTAACCATGTAGCCCTAGCCTTATGCAGAATGGAATACATTTTTCACATCCGCCCCATATGATGTTTGTGCAGGTGTCGGGCTTACGGACACTTATGGTTTGTGCCCCCAATGTCATCCATACCATGGCTGCGGAGATGTTCCTCTGCCCGTGTAACCTACTGCCTTTCTTTTGTTTGTTCACGTTCTGTGTGTGACTGTGTGAGTGGGGGTGGGGGTCAGGGAAGGAGGATCAGGGAAGGATGAGCCGGACATGTTGGGGCCGGTCTCTGGAATGCCCCCCTCCCCACCCTCATTAGCTCCCTGTTGATCAATAATCTCCTAATAACATTAATTAAGGATCAGTGGATATGGAGCCGGCGGTGCCAGGATAGAGCCGGAGTGTCAGGAGCCCTGAGGACAATGCACGTACGCTGCACTAAAGCCACATCATTCTCCACTTCTAGTCCTTTACTACTCTACTGTTCCCACACACGCGGAACGCCCCCTGCCCATTATAATATCATGGTATAGAAAAGCCAGTTATGGCGTACTGATACAAAGTGTCAGTCAGTAATGTGATTGTTCTGTCTTCATACACGTCCACACAGTGTGCAGTCTGACAATCAGCATAAACCATCCTGTCTTCCAAATAAGAGGACTGCTCTTTGTAGTCTAACTTGTTCATTGGCAAAACAGGATTTTTTTTGTAAAACTACAAGAATATAAATAGCAAGTATATTTATTTATATATATTTAGATGAACAGCTCTGCAACACACAACATCCCTGAAACAAAGGTAGATCTCTCACCAGATATGATTTCACAATGATGGAGTTTGAGAAGGAGGTATGCAAAAGGACAGCTATGCTGAGGTGTCCTGGTGACTGGAGGCTTCTCTTTCCCAGGATGCTTTGCACTCCCACAATGCAGTAGTCTTTGTAACAGGAAAAACAAATTGTAATACAACTTAACACCGCTAGATGGTGCTATCACCACACTAATCACTACAGAAAGACCAAGACTGAGGCAGCCGTGATCTGAAATCACTCTCAAACTCGGCTGGGCAGAACACTCCCCGTCTGGAGTCAATAGACGCCACTACTAGGTCCTCCATTCTTAGCAACCCATTTTGGTCAATGATAGGATCAAGCTTTCTCAAAGCGCTATCCTTGGAGACTGTTTGGCCTTTGCTGAGGTAGTCTATTTCTTTAGCATAACATTTGTGTTGGATAGTGCGAATTATTATGTTTTTTTACTTTTCCAGATTAGGAGCGGTAAAGGCATGTTTGCAGTGATGCCAACCTTTGCAGGACTTCTGGCTCACAGGTAATGTTGATTTGTAAGACTGAGCTATATGAACTAGACAGGCTATAGCATGAACGAGTGACATCCAGGTGGAGAATCTGTCGAAACGATGAGATTTGAGTTGGTGGTTCGAAGTCACCGTATATAGAACAGATACTTCAGGTGGGATTTCTTCATCTGCATCTGGGTCTACCAATTCAAATGTGTCAGCTCTGGTACTGCAAGACATTGAACGATACAGAAATGCAGGACCCATAAACCATGTTGTGTCCTTAAGGTGGCTTGGTGTGACAGATCTAGTCTGTTTCACAAAGCCGTTTACATTCTCTGCAGTAGCCCCCACCCTAACTGCCACTGTGGTGGTAAGCACTTAGACATTCTGCCCTTCCACATCACCTCAAGTAGCTGGTCACCGGCAAGTGCAGAGGAAGCTCCTCTCTCCAAATGGTTGGTCACCAGCAGTTGTCGGAATCCCACTCTGTTCTGTCCCACAAGCACCTGTGTTTGCAGCATGGAGGGATTTAAAAAGGGGCACACGGGTGTAAAAACTCTGGGTTTCCTTTGATACCCTTTGTGTAGGTGTAGTGGCCGGGTTTGGGGTGGCCCCAACGCCACGCTGGGTCCTCCAGACACCATCAAGGTGTCACCACCTGTTGGTGCTCTCTGGAAGGGATTGTAAAACGTGGTGCGGGGTGGGAAATAAGTCCAGAGAGTCAGGGTCTGCAGTAACCAGGGGGCTTATTTTCTGGAGGGATTCAGGTACAAAACAATACAGGCTCGGCATTGGGCTGGCTTCTCCAGTCTCCTCCCTGGCAGAAGAAGAGTTTGATGCTGAGGAAAGGCCTGAGCTAGCTGTTCCCCTCTCAGAAGGCTGCGTCAAGGGCCCACGGTCTGTAGCTCAGTAATCCGGGTGGCTCCTTGGTCTCAGGGCTGGTGACCCAGGGTCTGTGTCTCAGCGTCCCCATCTCAGCGTCTTCTAGTGCTGCTGTAGGGCTTATATTTAAGCCCTACTCCCAAAACCCTGCAAAATAGGGCTAGGTCTTATTTTCGGGGTAGGGCTTAATTTCGGGGAAACACGGTATGTTACCCTTAATATTGACATAGTAAAAAAGCCTTCTGTCCGATCCTACAGCTGCAGGTGCCATCCACTCAACCCTTGTGTAAGCTGAGTTAAAACTTATTACTTTATTTCTTTTGAAAGGGTTAATTTATACTTTTTAATACTATGTACCTGCAATTTTTATGTTGTGATATATATCCTGTTCATTGTTACTGTATTTACATGGCTCTGTGGAAAGGGTTAATGAATACTGAGAGACTGTTAGGGCTTTGCTTGAGAAGCTGGTAATTTTCCACAGCTGCCATAGGGTTTAAAGAAGATCATGTTTTGGAGGGAAAAGCCAGACATTGTTTACCAGCAAAAAGCAGACAGTCTGACCTTTTAAATGTCTGGTTTATCTCTGTTGTTATGTCTGGAAACTTGTTATTGTCTGGAAAACCTGCTGTGTCACTGCTATTGAGTATCATTGAAGTTCTAATGTAAGTCTATGAGAGACGGGAAGTGTAACATTGTATCTGTTTGTGCTGAGCTTCTCCACTCCACCCGTCCAATAGAAGGTTCTAGTCTAGCAAAAACTGCATATAAGGAGAGCAGTCAGAGCCCCTCGTGTGCTGAAGTTAGGGACCAGTGCTTGGAAGAGGAGACTCTGACAGACTACTGAGTGACCAGAAGAAGACGCTGAGCCGGGGATGCTGAGCCACAGACCATGGGTCACCAGCCCTGAGACCAAGGAGCCACCCGGATTACTGAGCTACAGACCGTGGGCCCTTGACGCAGCCTTCTGAGAGGGGGACAGCTAGCTCAGGCCTTTCCTCAGCATCAAACTGTCGTCATCAGGAGAATGACTCTCAATCTCCTCATCTTCTTCCTCCTCTTCTGCCCACCCATGCTGAACAGATGGAATTAAACTTCCATGGGTACTACCCTCTGTAACGGAGGCAACCGTCTCCTGCTCCTCCTCCTCTTCATCATCATCCAATTCGCGCTGAGAAGACGATGGTGATGGATCATGTGATGAGCGCAGTGATGTCACCACAGGTCCTTTTCCTCACAGATGAAGACAGAAGAGAAGCCGGGCTGCATGAACAAGTGGATTAAGGTGAGTTAAATTATTTTTTTTATTTTTTTTAACCCCTCCAGCCCTAATTTACATAGCATTCTGTATTAAGAATGCTATTATTTTCCCATGTAACCATGTTATAAGGGAAAATAATACAATCTACAGAACACCTAACCCAAACCTGAACTTCAGTGAAGAAGTTTGGGTCTGGGTACCACATTCAGTTTTTTATCACGCGCGTGCAAAACCCATTGCACCCGCGCGATAAAAACTGAACAACGGAACGCAATCACAGTCAAAACTGACTGAAATTGCATATCTACTCGCGCGGGTTTGCCAAAATGCACCCGGGACGCATCCTGAGCCAAAACGTGACGCCCGTGTGAAAGAGGCCTAAGTCAACTTCTCTCCTGTTTATCTGCTTTCATGTGTGATTTTTATATTGCCCCACCTGTTACGTGCCCCAGGTGAGTCTAAAGGAGCCTCACATGCTGGAAACAATCTCATTTATCCACAATTTTGAAAGGGTGCCAATAATTTTGTCCGGCCCATTTTTGGAGTTTGGTGACATTATGTCCAATTTAGCTTTTTTTCCTCCCTTTTTTGGTTTTGTTCCAATACACACAAAGGGAATAAACATGTGTATAGCAAAACTTGTGTTACTGCAATACTTTTCTGTTAGAAATACTTGATTTTCTTGAAAAATTTCAGGGGTGCCAACATTTACGGCCATGACTGTATACTATGTTACTACGTTAGTATGTTATTACCATGTTTCTCCGAAAATAAGACAGGGTCTTATATTATTTTTTTTCTCTGAAAAAAGGGTTAGGACTTCTTATCGGGGTAGGGCTTATTTTGGCTCCATGAACAACAATCACACATTTATGCTTGAACAAAAAACCAGGGAGATCTGGCGTGAGAGATGACAGGGTGCTGATTGGTGGAGGCGGGGGAGGGAGCAGGACACGCTCACCACCAATCAGCACCTCCAGCTCCAGGCAGCAGAGAGGAGAAGGACATTCTCCTGCTGCCTCATTGTTAGAACGTGCGTTCTGGCGGCAGTACTAGGTAGAGAAGCCATCCAGCCCGCTCGGCGATGTCCCAGCACGGTAGATGGAAGCGCGGCTGCCGGCATAATTTTGCATTTAGTGAAGCCGCCAGCCGCGATGTATGCGCGGGCTAGCGGCTTCACTGAAGGCTAAGTGCTGGCAGCCTGCGCTGCTGAAACTCCTGCCCGCCTCCGATCAGCTGGGAGAGCGCCGAGGTCCTGCCCGCCTGCCCTGGCAGCTCAGGAGCCATTAGTGAGCGATGCTGAGCTGCTGAATCACCCACACTTCCATAAATATTAAATTTATCTAGGGCTTATTTTTGGAGTAGGGCTTATATTTAAGCCCTACTCCCAAAACCCTGCAAAATAGGGCTAGGTCTTATTTTCGGGGTAGGGCTTAATTTCGGGGAAACACGGTATGTTAACAGATAAGCGCATCCGCCTGTCAACTGACAATGCTGACCGGTTGACTCTTATAAAATTGAACAAGGCCTGGATTGCCCCTGACTTCTCTACTCCACCAGAGGGAAGCGGCTGAACATAAAGGCACTTTACATGTGTTGTTTGTAATGTACTGAATGCACTGTATTCCCTGCACCCCTTCCACCACAAACAAGGGTATATGGTTCAATATTCCTTTTCTCATCCTCCTCCTCTTCCATCATATCAACATGCTTATTTGTCACATATAATGCCCTCGCATATTTGCCCATCGCATATAATCTTTTACAGGGTCAGCTCACCAGCAGGCGTGCACCTAAAATCTTTTACAGGGTCAGCTCACCTAATTATACCTAATAGATCCGAATGGATCGTCGCCGTCACGGGGACGTGCAATCGGCCCCAGGTTATCTAGAGTCACCAAAGCGGCAGCAGGCCCTCGCCCATAATGTTTTAGAGACTCACCAGCAGGCCCTTGCTCCTAATGTTTTTGAGGGTCACCAGCAGGCCATCAGTCATAATTTTTCAAGGATGTGTACGATCCCCTCCTTTATGTGTAGCAAAAGGTGTATTGGAGTGACGGTTCCTTGTAATTTTTGGCAGCACTGTGGCAGGCGCAGCACTATGAAGTGCCTTTTGTGCTGTGGCATTAGAAGAATTCTGATATCTCTGACTTTTAGTCTAACCAGACTGTCTGTTACTCTGTAATTCCTCTAGCGCCGTTCTATGGAAACAGTAGGCTTAAAGAGCACACCAAATGCTTGAAATAACTTCTTTATTAACTTCAACTTTTCTTCATATATAACACTGCCGCCTCCGCAGCAGATAGTCCATGTACATAACACGTGTTGAAAAGATATCACAAAATGGCGGTATGCATAAGATGGTGGTTAAACTGTTCAATCTTGTCATTCAACATAAACTGGTGGATATATTTCTCTCTTTAGTATCTGTACTCTCACTTTAAGTTATTTTATCACATTATGATCTCTCTGAGAGGTATATCTGAGGTCTAACTAATAGTTCACTTGCTGAATTTGGTCGCAATTTGCAGTATGCAGTTAGCAGTAACTATTTTCAGATTGGTTGAGTATGATCTGGTATGGTTGTATGCAATTTGAATTGCAATATGGAATTTGGATTGTGAACTTTGTAGTTTGCAATTGGTGGAACTGTAAGTCAACACACATATAACTTGTTCAGTATACAGTTCTAATCACTATATTAACAGTAGGAACATTATATAACTGTTTTAAATACCTATTTTGGCCTCTCTGCTTCCATAAACCACAGCTCTTAGTGGAGTCAATGTCTGTTTAGCTCCTCTCCTCTGGGGTAATGATTCTAGCTGCTCCTGCTAGGGAATTTCCCACACAGGCTGTGTGTGAGGCTGGCTGTGATTGGTCAAAACTCCTGCTGTGTGTGAGGCTGACTGTGATTGGCCAAGACTCCTGCTGTGTGTGAGGCTGGCTCTGATTGGTGAATACTCTTGCTGTGTGAGAAGCTGGCTGTGATTGTTCTAGACTCCTGCCCAGCAACAACAGTTTAACTCTATGCTTTCTGTTGTTTCTGCTGTGTCATTGAGCTTACCTTACATTATATAATAAATCTTAAAGGCGTATTATCTTTTCTGCTTCTGTGAACATAATATATAATAGTCATATGACATCCAAACATGAAGTCACTGTAAAAAACTCTGCTTTTGTCTTTAACACATAAACATAGGAACTGTATTAAGGCTATTGGCAGGTTTAGCTGTATACACATATAAGCTATACTAGCAACCTCGGACAGGTCCTAGCTGGCCAGCTACACTCCCACGAAAATTACCTATAATTCTGTGTTCTTAGTGGTAGGACTTGAACATGAATTTGAGGAATTTTCCATCATGTTCTCAACTTCCAAGTGTCTTTTATCACTCTCAAGTAGAACAACTAATTTCTGTATAGGACTTTCCAACCTGAGTGGAGTAGTGAGACATTTTCCTTTTTTGTCAAGTTTTGAGTCTCCTATTTGTAACAACACTCTTCTTACTAGTTTGTCTTTATCCTTTTGAACTTCTAGAACTTTGTCCAATTTCCATTGCCTTCTAGGTAAATCTTCTTCTTTCACTAACACTATGTCACCAACTTAGACATTTCTTCTGGGTGTTTGCCATTTACTTCTTAGCATAAGATTGGCTAAGTACTCTTTCCTTCATCTATTCCAAAACGGTTCTGATAGATATTGACCTCTTCGCCATCTTCTTTTGGCATATAGGTCCTCTTTGGTGAACTTGCCAGGCGGTGACTGTATGTAATCCAACTTAAGGTGAAGTAGATGGTTGTGAGTTAAAGAGTCCAAACTTGTTGGGTCGTTGATGTTATCAACTGTAAGTGGACGACTGTTAACATTAGACATTACTTCATAGAATAGGGTCCTAAGTGAAGCATCTTCTATTCTTCCGGCGTTCTTTTTCAACACTGAACTTAACACATTTCTCACAGTTCTGAGTTCCCAAACTCCTCCTGTGTGGCTTGCATGTGGAGCATTCATATGAAAATCACACTGTTTCTCTAACAAATACTCAGTTACTTTTTCTTTATCGATCTTAGCTGAGAAGAATTATGATATAGCCAACAGGGAACTTTTAGCTATTAAATTAGCGTTTGTGGAATGGCGTCACTTTTTGGAGCGGGCGGCTCATCCCGCCACAGTGATTACAGATCATACAAACCTGTTATACCTTGAGTCTTGTAAACGTCTTACCCCTAGACAAGCTCAGTGGTCTTTGTTTTTTACCAAGTTTAATTTTATCATCACCTATCGTTCGTATACCAAAGCTGATTTGTCATCCTGAAGTTTTCCTGGAGGGGGTGATGTTGACGATCCGGTGCCGATTTGACAAAAGGGGGTGGTTGTCTCTGCGTTACACTTAGACCTGGAAGGGATGGTGTTGGAGGCTCAGGGGGACGCCCGGTCTCCTGCCCCCCCCCCCAGGAAAGTTGTTTGTGCCTTCGAATTTTCACCTTGAAATATTAAAAGAACATCATAACTCTGCACTCGCTGGGCACCCAGGTAGTAGGGCAACCTCGGAGCTATTGTCTCGTCGTTTTTGGTGGCCGAGGTTGCACCAGGATATAGTTGATTTTGTGTCCTCCTGTACAGCCTGTGCACGCGCTAAAGTCTCTCATACTGGTCAGACAGGGTCTCTGCTGCCACTGGTCATTCCCAACAGACCTTAGACACATCTGTCAATGGGATTTTATTACTGGCCTACCTGTATCTGCGGGTAAAACTGTTATCTTGGTAGTAGTAGACAGGTTCAGTAAAATGGCGCATAGCCCGCGTTTCCAAATGCTAGAACCCTGACTCAGGTTTTTATCAGTGAAATAGTGAAGCTTAACGGGGTCCCTTCTGATGTTGTTTTGGATCGGGGAACCCAGTTTATTTCTAAATAGCTTTTTGTTCTCGTCTCGGGGTACATTTGTCCTTTTCCTCAGCCTTAGATCCGCAGTTGGACGGTCAAACCGAACAGTCAAACCAAACCTTTATACAGAGTTTGCTATAAATTATCGCCATCAAGAATCAACTGGTAAGTCACCATTTTTGGTGCAAATGGTTTTCATCCCTGAAGAAGAACGGTTTATGTCATGTCTCTTTTCTGTATGGCAAAAGGTTCAAGGCAACTTGAAAAATATGGGAGGCAGATATAAACGTATGGCTGATAAAAAATGTTTGCCAGGTCCAGACCTAGGGGTGAATGACTGCGTGTGGTTGTCGACTAGGAATATTAAGTTAAAGGTTCCCTCTTAAAGGGGTTGTCCGGGATCAAAACATTTTTTTAAAATAAGTTTACTCACTCTTAATAGCCGATTCAAGGTCCCCACATATGTTTTTTTGTATTTTCTCCTCTTCTACAGGGCTCCGACAGTCCCCCACTCATTGTTGACATCAATGTTTATGTTAGCGCTAACTTCCTGCCGCACATCGTCACCTCCTCTGTGCATCCGCCAACCTGAATCATTCTTTCTCCAGCCTGCTGCAGCATTTGCCTGTGTTTTACATAGGAGGCGTTTACTATGCTATGTAGCATAGTGCTCTGCCTCCTTCATTGAGAACAAAGCGCACTGCCCGGTGACGTCACCGGACCAGAGGGGCGGGGTTTAGCGTCATGTGTTGCCACCTAGTTTACACTGAGCGCACTGAGGCTGACGGTGACGTCACCGGACCAGAGGGGCGGGGTTTAGCGTCATGTGTTGCCACCTAGTTTACACTGAGCGCACTGAGGCTGACGGTGACGTCACCGGACCAGAGGGGCGGGGTTTAACGTCATGTGTTGCCACCTAGTTTACACTGAGCGCACTGAGGCTGACGGTGACCTCACCGGACCAGAGGGGCGGGGTTTAGCGTCATGTGTTGCCACCTAGTTTACACTGAGCGCACTGAGGCTGACGGTGACGTCACCGGACCAGAGGGGCGGGGTTTAGCGTCATGTGTTGCCATCTAGTTTACACTGAGCGCACTGAGGCTGACGGTGACGTCACCGGACCAGAGGGGCAGGGTTTAGCGTCATGTGTTGCCACCTAGTTTACACTGAGCGCACTGAGGCTGACAGTGACCTCACCGGACCAGAGGGGCGGGGTTTAGCGTCATGTGTTGCCACCTAGTTTACACTGAGCGCACTGAGGCTGACGGTGACGTCACCGGACCAGAGGGGCGGGGTTTAGCGTCATGTGTTGCCACCTAGTTTACACTGAGCGCACTGAGGCTGACGGTGACATCACCGGGCTCCCTGCGAAGCGGAAGCAGAGGCTTCGCTCTGCAGTAAGGGACCCGGTACGTCACTGAATCTTTGAAAAGCGGCACTTCCGGCAGAGGATTTAAGACATGGAAACGGGGCATTAGAAAAGTCTGGCAAAGGTAGGACAGGAATTTATGTAATATTTATGTGCTTGGTGTTCACTTGTAGCAATGTCCCCAATCCCGGACAACACCTTTAAAAATTCGGTCCTAGGTTTATCGGTCCTTATAAAATAGTCACTGTCATTAACTCAGTGGCATTTCTCCTAGAGCTGCCTCAAACTTTGAAAATTCATTATGTTTTTCATAAATTGTTGCTCAAAAAGTATGTGGCCCCTCCAGAACCATCACCGTTACCGGCCCCTCCAATCATTGTCGATGGCAATCGGGAGTTTCAGGTGGCAAGAATTGTACATTCTCGTTTTGTCCATCGCTCCCTTCAATATCTGGGGCATTGGAGGGGTTACGGTCCAGAACAAAGAATGTAGGTGCCAGCGTCGGAAGTAAATGTCAGAAGATTAATTTGTTCTTTCCACGTTTCTCATCCCGAGAGACCTGGTCCTGAGTGTCCGGTGGCACCTCGTAGAAACGGAGGTATTGTCACGAAAGTGTCACGACTTATTGCTGACCCTTTTGTGCCTTGGGTCAGAAGGTCGCAGCGGTTGGCTATGCGCTCAGTTTCAAGAGATCGCTCTATGACCTAGTGGTGAGAATAGATTCCGGTCCAGGTTTTCCTGCTTAGGTTTGCGATCCTTTTTGTCGCATTTTGGAATCTGTAACTTTTCCTTTCAGCTGTTCTCGGTTTTGCAGCGACTGGGCCTCAGGGGCAATATGTGAGTGTTGGTGGGTCGATGGGGGTAGTAGTTGTTTACTCACGGTTAGCAGAGCTCAATGGACCGGCGTGCAGTGAATGGAAGGACAGCACCAGTTCCTTTGGGGCACACTCTGTTGTCCAGGGACTCCCGCCAGATGGTGGCTGAGGTGCCCTTGGTGGATTGGTTTAAGGTGCCGTGGATACAAAAAAGAAGATATACCACGGCACTCTCGTGTCTTCATCATTCCAACGTTTAATCACCAAATCACAGCGACGTTTCGACCGGTGTGGTCTTTTTCAAGCAGTGTACATAATGAATGAGGTGCAACATTTATACCATCCAATACTAATCACATGATGCAGTTGAGCCCCTCCCCCAACATCAGTAAATGTTATCTTATATCCATAGACAATCACCATATATATGTGCTTACATTAATTGGGAAACCTGGTGGGCATAATTCTCCTACTGTGGTTCCGATCCCTTCTGCGCTCCCGCAGCGAGCGCGCTTACTTCGGCGTGCCTTCAGATCCAGTGCGCAGGCGCGCCAGGCGCCTGTGTATACATAACACAGCGTCTCTATAGAAACTATGTGCCTGCGCAGTCGCTCGTTCAGAGGCGGCTAGTATTCAGGGAATTGCCCACACCGTTTCTGCGCATGCTCTGCCTATCGCTGACTCTGCAGCAATACCATCGATCACTTCCTACTTATACTATTTACCACAGACAGAGCGGATGTCAGTGGTAGATCTATTCCGAAACCATTGTATATAGAAAGTGTAACTATTTCCAGAGCTTCCGTTGTTAATCCACACCTATTGGCATTAGAAGATAAAACGCTACATTAATCTTACTCCTACTGCTCCAGGTCATATACTATGACCAGTGGTCGGGGCTCCGTCATTCAAACACAATACACGGGGGTACTCCCTCTTCTCATACTCAAAGGGGACGTCCCCAAACCATATATCACAAGCCTTCAGATAGAGGTGCGACAAGTCCCTTAAAAAGGGAGAACCGTACTCTCCTTCCTAGAAGGTACCATCCATATCAATGGTGGGAGGCACATCCTACAACCCCCGACCCTTTCATGTCAGACAGTCACGATGGTCCCAGTAAGGTGCATTTTGCCCCTAAAACCATCTCTCATACCATAGCTCTACGCAACCACTGTAAGCAGTATAGGTGGGAGATAGAAACTCCATTTTTGCCAGGTAGGAACGACTAAGGGCACGCTAGGTGGCTCAATCGACCAAATCCAACTACATACCACTCAGTCCCCAGCCGTCCTGTGAGTCCCTTGCCCCTTGAGAAAAGTGGGTTGATGTTATATCTGCAGTCCAGAAAGGATCCACTCCACAGAATAGGCCACCAGGTTCCTCAAAGGGTGAATTCTACCTATAAAGAGATAAAAACAATCACAACCAATGAGGCTGGGCCCCATACTTACATAGAAACATTCCAGGTATAACTTACACCTCTAGTGAGGAAGCTAAAGCGACGCTGTCTGACTCAATAGAGCGAGGAGCCCATCCTGAAGTCCCTATTAAGGCCCTTTGGTTCCAGCGTTTGCAATCCAAAGATCCATCTTAATTCTAGTCTCCTTAGGAGTCTTTCTCTGTCACCTGCTCTCCTTTGTGGGGGGACACCATCTATTATGTGAAAGACATAATAGACATAAATGTTCTGGTAGCGGTAACTCTAACCTTTCCATCCCCCGAGAGTAGTTTCCGTATCTGATAGCGATTCTGATTGAACCTGTTGTGGAATTCTTGTGCCGTTTCACCTACGTATAATGATCCACACGGACATTGTAACACATAGATGACATATTCTGATTTACATGTGAAAAAACCTTTTATCTGGTACTTTTTGTCTGTCCTAGGGTGTGTAAAAAAGCGGCCTTTCAGCATTGCAACAGCCTCGACATGGACGCCACCCCTTCTTTTTCCCCTCAGGCATCCCCTGTCTTCCCACATCAGCATGTATTCATCTTTCGCTCAAATGACGTGATCGTCTATAAGACATTAAAGGGGCAGCCCGGAATTCCTCTATATTGGGGAAAGACTGAGTATGTGCCAATTGGTTTTTAAGACCTGTGCTATCCGTCTACTCAGGGTAGAATAAGTGGAAACAAAGGGAATCTTTTTAGCCTTTTGTCGTTCCCTACCACCACTAAAAAAGTCAGTACCTTTTAGTTTGCCTACCCCATGCCTATGTCTCTGTACCATGTCTTAAGGATAGCCTCGCAAATAAAATCTATTGCACATCTCTTCTAATCTCTCATCCAGTCTTGTCTCATTTGAACCTATCCGTTTTACTCTCACGACCTGACTATATGGAAGCGATTCTTTCATGAATTTTGGATGATCACTATTAAAAGTCATGTTATTTCGGTCCGTGGGCTTTATAAATAGATCTGTACATAAAGTACCCTCCACACTATACACTGTCGTGTCCAGAACCTGTAGCGCTGTCTGTGAGTACACTAAGGTAAGTTGTAGTTCGCTATAGATGGAATTAAGTACTGTTTGAACTCAAGGAGTTATTCCAATGTGCCTGTCCAGACAAAGAAGATATCGTCTATATACCGCATCCAACCCCCCACAAAATTGTAGAGGTTGGATGCGTATATAAAAGATTCCTCGAACCTATTCATGTACAAAATAGCATAAGTTTGGGCCACATTTGACCCCATTGCGGTCCCCCGCTGCTGCACATAAAATGTGTCTTTGAAAAGGAAATAGTTGCCGGTTTGTACTATTTCCAACAAGGAGAGGATAAATCGTGCCTGTCTGTTTTCCACACCATTTTAGTGTAAAGTCCATTCTATGGCTTGTAGGCCTTTCTCATGCTCTATACTCGTGTAGAGGCTTACCACCTCAAAAGATGCAATATAATCACCCTCGTGATACTCCAATGCCTATAACTTATTAAGAACATCAGTGGTATCCTTTATAAATGATTTAGATGACATAACCTCTGAGGAACCTGTCAAGGACCTTACTGGGACCATCGTGACTGTCTGACATGAAAGGGTCGGGGGTTGTAGGATGTGCCTCCCACCATTGATATGGATGGTACCTTCCAGGAAGGAGAGTACAGTTCTCCCTTTTTAAGGGACTTGTCGCACCTCTATCTGAAGGCTTGTGAAATATGGTTTGGGGACGTCCCCTTTGAGTATGAGAAGAGGGAGTACCCCCGTGTATTGTGTTTGAATGACGGAGCCCCGACCACTGGTCATAGTATATGACCTGGAGCAGTAGGAGTAAGATTAATGTAGCGTTTTATCTTCTAATGCCAATAGGTGTGGATTAACAACGGAAGCTCTGGAAATAGTTACACTTTCTATATACAATGGTTTGGGAATAGATCTACCACTGACATCCGCTCTGTCTGTGGTAAATAGTATAAGTAGGAAGTGATGGATGGTATTGCTGCAGAGTCAGCGATAGGCAGAGCATGCGCAGAAACGGTGTGGACAATTCCCTGAATACTAGCCGCCTCTGAACGAGCGACTGCGCAGGCACATAGTTTCTATAGAGACGCTGTGTTATGTATACACAGGCGCCTGGCGCGCCTGCGCACTGGATCTGAAGGCACGCCGAAGTAAGCGCGCTCGCTGCGGGAGCGCAGAAGGGATCGGAACCACAGTAGGAGAATTATGCCCACCAGGTTTCCCAATTAATGTAAGCACATATATATGGTGATTGTCTATGGATATAAGATAACATTTACTGATGTTGGGGGAGGGGCTCAACTGCATCATGTGATTAGTATTGGATGGTCTAAATGTTGCACCTCATTCATTATGTACACTGCTTGAAAAAGACCACACCGGTCGAAACATTGCTGTGATTTGGGGATTAAACGTTGGAATGATGAAGACACGAGAGTGCCGTGGTATATCTTCTTTTTTGTATTTGCTACAGACTGGCACCTGACACCGCGGGCACCACCACTGAAGGATCCGACTGTTGTGCTGCTACATCTCCCTTTCTGGCGGTAGGGTCCCTGGTGCTTGTGACGCCATCACCGTTAGGTGCAAAGGAAGGTGGTAGAAAGGATGAGGAGTCAATGGTTGTGAACAACGGAACCTTTTACAATTGCCTTGAGGTAGTCAGTGCGAGGGGGACAACCCATATGATGCAGACACGACTTAGCTGTAGTCCTAGCAACAGGCCTGGCAATAGGGGCAGTGAGATTTTCATCTGGTTGGTATGGGAGAGTTCCTTTCTAACTGTCCTCCCTTTGTCCACACTCTAGCTGCCAGATATTGGATATAATAAGGACTCTTACTTGTGTTTGGCAACCCACAGGGCGGTCGCCCTAACGGCAGGCAGGAATCCTCTGCTCCATTGTTTGCACTGGTCCACAATGTCCATAGAGGTATGTGGTAATGGACAACCTTCCACCTAGTCGCCCGACTGTGTCCGTGTGCTTTTAGGCTTCTCACGGTCACTGGTGCTGCGTAGTCCATAAGCTAATGCTGCTTCTATCTCCACTACACTTTCCTTTATATCCACAGTTTACTCTGGTCTGGGCAAGGTAGCAAGAATCTTGCGTATCTTCAAACAGCACAGTGTCTAAATCCTCGCCAAGCCAGGTGGGCACTCTTCTTTTCTCGTTTTAATTTTAAGTTACACTTCCGCCCAGTGGAAGGCAGATGTTCTGTCCCGGTCGTTTGATTCCTCGGACCAGCAAGAGGAACCCCAATACATTGTCAAGCCCGCTCGCCTGATCACAGTGGCTCCTGTCGAGTGCAAGGACATTCCTCCCAGGAGGACCTTCATGCCATCTGCCAAAAGGAGACACATACTAGCCTGGGAGCACCACTAAAACTCAAACTGACTGGTAATCCAGGCATCGGCAAAACTTTAGAACTTTTATCACACCACTACTGGTTGCCCACACTTCCAAAAGATGTGCATGATTATGTGTATGCCTGCACCATCTGTTCTCAGAATAAAATCACCAGGACCAAACCACTCGGGCTGTTGTTACCTTTTCCTGTTCCTGATGCCCTTTGACAACATATGCCATGGATTTTGTCTCCGAGCTTCCACCCTCTGCCGGATGTACAGCTATTTGAGTGGTTGCGAACCAGTTCTTCAAGAAGGCTCACTTTGTCTCTCTATCCTCTATGTGCCCGTAGCCACATAGCTTGCGAAATTGTTCATACAGCACATATTCCATTTACATGTTAAAATCAGGAAGTCACCCATATTGCCATGCACACAGTCAATTAGCAGATAGCTAGCCCCTGTGATGTCACAGCCCTATAAAAAGTCTCCTCATGCCCGGTCTCCACCATTTTCCAGTGAACAGTTCAGGGAGAGACGTTACAGGCACCAGGGACAGTGATTAGGAAAGACTTTATTCACGAAATATTAATACTTAGCTGTTGATGATTTATAGTGTAGGGAAAGGGTAGGGAGGCATTATCCACACTATAGGGACAGAGCAGGGACAGCTTAGAGATAGTGTAGGGATATAATAGGGAGGTTTTATCCACACTGTAGGGAGAGAGCAGGGACAGCTTAGAGATAGTGTAGGGATATAACAGGGAGGCTTTATCCACACTATAGGGAGAGAGCAGGGACAGCTTAGAGGTAGTACCTAGGGATATAATAGGGAGGCTTTATCCACACTGTAGGGACAGAGCAGGGACAGCTTAGAGATAGTGTAGGGATATAATAGGAAGGTTTTATCCACACTATAGGGAGAGAGCAGGGACAGCTTAGAGATAGTGTAGGGATATAATAGGGAGGCTTTATCCACACTGTAGGGACAGAGCAGGGACAGCTTAGAGATAGTGTAGGGATATAATAGGGAGGCTTTATCCACACTATAGGGAGAGAGCAGTGACAACTTAGAGATAGTGTAGGGATATAATAAGGAGGGACTATTCACACTATAGGGAGAGAGCAGGGACAGCACAGAGATAGTGTAGGGATATAATAGGAAGGTTTTATCCACACTGTAGGGACAGAGCAGGGACAGCTTAGAGATAGTGTAGGGATATAATAGGAAGGTTTTATCCACACTATAGGGAGAAAGCAGGGACAGCTTAGAGATAGTGTAGGGATATAATAGGGAGGTTTTATCCACACTATAGGGAGAGAGCAGGGACAGCTTAGAGATAGTGTAGGGATATAATAGGGAGGTTTTATTCACACTGTAGGGAGAGAGCAGGGACAGCTTACAGAAAGTGTAGGGATATAATAGGAAGGTTTTATCCACACTATAGGGAGAGAGCAGGGACAGCTCAGAGATAGTGTAGGGATATAATAGGGAGGCTTTATCCACACTATAGGGAGAAAGCAGGGACAGCTTAATGATAGTGTAGGGATATAATAGGGAGGCTTTATCCACACTATAGGGAGAGCGCAGGGACAGCTTAGAGATAGTGTAGGGATATAATAGGAAGGTTTTATCCACACTATAGGGAGAGAGCAGGGACAGCTTAGAGATAGTGTAGGGATATAATAGGGAGGTTTTATCCACACTATAGGGAGAAAGCAGGGACAGCTTAGAGATAGTGTAGGGATATAATAGGGAGGTTTTATCCACACTATAGGGAGAGAGCAGGGACAGCTTAGTGATAGTGTAGGGATATAATAGGGAGGTTTTATTCACACTGTAGGGAGAGAGCAGGGACAGCTTAGAGATAGTGTAGGGATATAATAGAGAGGTTTTATCCACACTATAGGGAGAGTGCACGGACAGCTTAGACATAGTGTAGGGATATAATAGGGAGGCATTATCCACACTATAGGGAGAGAGCAGGGACAGCTTAGAGATAGTGTAGGGATATAATAGGAAGGTTTTATCCACACTATAGGGAGAGAGCAGGGACAGCTTAGAGATAGTGTAGGTATATAATAGGGAGGCTTTATCCACACTATAGGGAGAAAGCAGGGACAGCTTAGAGATAGTGTAGGGATATAATAGAGAGGTTTTATCCACACTATAGGGAGAGTGCACGGACAGTTTAGAGATAGTGTAGGGATATAATAGAGAGGCTTTATCAACACTATAGGGAGAGAGCAAGGACAGCTTAGAGATAGTGTAGGGATATAATAGGGAGGTTTTATCCACACTATAGGGAGAGTGCACGGACAGCTTAGAGATAGTGTAGGGATATAATAGAGAGGTTTTATCCACACTATAGGGAGAGAGCAGGGACAGCTTAGAGATAGTGTAGGGATATAATAGGGAGGTTTTATTCACACTGTAGGGAGAGAGCAGGGACAGCTTAGAGATAGTGTAGGGATATAATAGGGAGGTTTTATCCACACTGTAGGGAGAGTGCAGGGACCGCTTAGAGATAGTGTAGGGATATAATAGGGAGGCTTTATCCACACTATAGGGAGAGAGCAGGGACAGCTTAGAGATAGTGTAGGGATATAATAGGGAGACTTTATCCACAGCAGGGACAGCTTAGAGATAGCATAGGGATATAATAGGAAGGCATTATTCACACTATAGGGAGATTGCAGGGACAGCTTATTGATAGTGTAGGGATATCATAGGGAGGCATTATCCACACTATAGGGAGATTACAGGGACAGCTTAGAGATAGTATAGGGATATTATAGGGAGTCTTTTTCCACATTATAAGGAGAGACCAGGGACAGCTTAGAGATTTTGTAGGGATATAATGGGGAGGCTTTATCCACACGATAGGGGGAGAGCAGGGACAGCTTAGAGATAGTGTAGGGATATAATAGGAAGGTTTTATCCACACTATAGGTAAAGAGCATGTATAGCTTAGAGATGGTGTAGGGATATGATAGGGAGGCTTCATCCCCACTATAGGGAGATCGCAGGGACAGCTTATTGATAGTGTAGGGATATACAGTCCTGATCAAAAATCCTATTTAGCATGGCTGGATCTTAACCAGGTTCCAAGTAGAGCTTCAACATGCAACAAGAAGAAATGGGAGTGAGACAAAACATTTTTTGAGCATTCAATTTAATGAAAACAACAAATAAACTGAAACAGGCTGTTTTTCAGCTGATCAAAAGTTTAGGACCACACCTCCAAAAAAAAACTAAACCCCCCCAAAACAGAAATCCAACTTCCAAACATGAACTCAGTAATGAGTAGCTCCGCCGTTATTGTTTATCACTTTCAAAATTCGTTTCGGCATGCTTGATGCAAGCGTTTCCATGAGGTGAGTGGGAACATTTCTGGTGAAGACGGCCGCACGAAGGCCATCTACTGTCTGGAACTGTTGTCCATTTTTGTAAACTTCCCTTGCCATCCATCCCCAAAGGTTCCCAATTGGATTTAGATCAGGGGAACACACAAGATGGGCCAAAAGAGTGATGTTATTCTCCTGGAAGAAGTCCCTTGTCCTGCAGGCATTGTGTACTGTAGCATTGTCCTGTTGAAAAACCCAGTCGTTACCCCACAGACGAGGGCTCTCAGTCACGAAGAATGCTCTCTGCAACATCTGGACACAGCCAGCGGCCGTTTGACGCCCCTGCACTTCCTGAAGCTCCATGGTTCCACTGAAGGAAAAAGCCCCCCAGACCATTATGGCGCTCCCTCCACTGTGGCGCATTGAAAACATCTCCGGTGGGATCTGCTTATCATGCCAGTAACGTTGGAAACCATCAGGACCATCAAGGTTACATTTTTTCTCATCAGAGAATAAAACTTTCTTCCACCTTTGAATGTCCCATGTTTGGTGCTCTCTTGCAAAGTCCAAATGAGCAGTTCTGTGGCGTTCAAGGAGACGAGATCTTTGAAGATGTTTTTTGTTTTTGAAGCCCTTTAGTCTCAGGTGCCATCTGATGGTTATGGGGCTGCAGTCAGCACCAGTAAGGGCCTTAATTTGGGTCGAGGATCGTCCAGTGTCTTGACGGACAGCCAATTAAAATCCTCCGGCTCAGTGCTGATGAAATGTTTTTGGGTCTTCCACTTGACTTTTTTGTTCCATAACCCTCTGGATCATTTAAGAAATTCCAAATGACTGTCTTACTGCATCCCACCTCAGCAGCGATGGCGCGCTGTGAGAGACCCTGCTTGTAACGGATCCGCTTCTGTTAATGGACGCTTCCTAGCTTGCGCCGAGGACCACAAGCACCGCACTGGACACCACAACCACCGCAGACTCCACAACCGCCGTAGCTTAACTGGAGCCGCGCCGTCTTCCTTCCACCCTGAATGAACCTCCAGCATTCAGGACCGTGTGGGGCAGATCTTTCCTCCAGGAGAGGGTATCAGGGACAAGAAGAAAGAGATTAATGCTCCAGGGAATATGCAGAGCATAGCAATCCCCAGCGTGATACAGCAATTCCCTCCAATAACGAGACAAGGCTACGTCTTGAGGGATCAAGAAGAACTGAACACTTTATTGATGCTACCCGCCCGTATTTATGCAGGTCCCCATCTGGTGTACACGCCCCTAGGGGACCAGAAGGAGGACTGTGACACAGGACAGATACGTAGCACTCAGGATATACAGACACCACACATCCCCACAATGCATCATGGTTTCCTCCTCTCTGTCCTGGAGACACCCGAAGAGCAATTAAATTATCTCTCAGGACAAAGGGAAATCACCAATACACATGTGGGAACAACAGGACAGGAATCCCCACCCAAACACACAATGTCACACCCTCCCAGCAAACACAGACATTTAACCTATTCCCAGATAGCTCAAGTCTGAGGGCATATCATTAGGGGAATGCCGCTCAGAGTACACAAATACAATAAAATTAGCTATCTGGGTGCCATTTTTTAATCCATCCGGATGGGTCTGTCACAAATTCCAACCGCGTTCGGTTTTATTCACAGTCCAGACATGCGGAATAGTTCTGTTACACTGTTCTTGAAGGGTAATATGTCCCGGGGCCATAGTCGTAGGGCAGGAGGCTAGCCATAAGTTTTCTACAATGCCCAGTGGCAAATGGCAGTTTGTCACACATCTCCCCTTTGGGGGGAAGACTAACCAGGCACCTGACCTTCTGTCGATCAGTGCCTCAGTTAGTCGATCCACCAACCCACAGTAACCAAATGCCCGAGTAGCCCACCCACAACAAACAGGTACAAGGGTGACCCACCCACAAGAAACAGTTACTGCACCTGGGTATTTTGCTGTGGGGACTTGAGTTAAATATGTCACAGGCCTAGTCCATTGTGTTTGTTAAATATATCACAGGCAATGCCATTGTGTTGTTAATTGCATCACAGGCAATGCCTATTCTGTTATTAATTGCGTCACAGGCAATGCCATTGTGTTTGTTGAATGTATAGTTTTTGTGTTTAAACTGTAAAACTGTAAAGGATTGGCTGCTATGTCATGTCCTCAGTTTCCAACAAGGTCCACGCGGGTGGTAACCTTGTTGAAAAATGTGTATAAAAGGCAATGCTTGTATTCACCATAGAGCCTCGTCTCATGTGTGTGGGGATTGCTATACGCTGTATACTCCCCTGGCTATAACCCCTAGCTCTTGTAAGAGCTGTTCCTGTTCCTTGGTCCTGCATCGCTCTCTGAAGGAAGAGAGGTTCACCCACTAGAACCTGGAAGCCTTGTCGTAGGTCCAGGGTGGGTAGGAGACAGCGGGACTCCAACCAAGCTGAGGTGGTTTTTGGGGTCGGCAGTGCTTACGGTGTCAAGTGGAGTCCTTGTAGTCCTCTGGAAGCACTAGGAGCATCCATCAATGGAGGCACCCAGTCGGGGTGCCAGGCATTCCGTTACAGGGTCCACTTAGACAACGTCCTTAGAGGAATTTGGTCACGTGGCACAATGGGTTCATACCTGCTGTTTCGTGACAAATTGAAAGATAAAAAGATAGATAGATAGATAGATAGATAGATAGATATAAGATGCGGCGGCTCAGCACCAGGTCTCACCCTCCAAAACACCCAGGTGAAGTTTCTGCTTTATGCATATGATCTTCTGCTACTATCATCAACCAAGAAAAGTCTCCAGGAAAACCTGGAAATTCTGGAGAAATTCTGCACCACGTAGGCACTGCCAATCAATCCAAAAAAAATCCAACATTATGGTGTCCAGAATAGAAACCAGAAACCAGCCAGGTTTCCTCTATTCCTGCTAAACAACTGTCCCCTTTCATAAACTGACAGCTACACCTACCTGGGAGTAGAAATTAGTCCGTCCGGGAGCTTTAAGACAGTCATAGTAACACTGAAAGACAAGGTGTGCAAAAACCTTCTATTCCATCAGAAGGCGTCTGTATCATCTAATGGCACCAGTGACCACCTGGTTTAAAATTCTTGATACCATCATCACCCCAATCCTCCTGTATGGCAGCGAACTCGGGGGTCCGAATACTTTGCGCTAGCAGAAATATTCCATCTATAATTCTTCAAACACCTCCTCCAGGTCCATTGGAGCACCTCTAACAGCGCTTGTCGAGTATAGCTCGGCAGATTCCTACTTTACCTTGCTGTCCAGAAGAGGGCGCTATCATTCAGAGCCCATCTGCATAGCAGCAGTCCCAGCTCCTATCATCACAAAGCCTTGCTGCACCAACCAGTAGAGCCTGACCAAGCCACTGACCAATACAGCCTGACCAAGCCACCGACCAGTACGGCCTGACCAAGCTATCGATCAGTACAGCCTGACCAAGCCACCGACCAGTACAGCTTGACCAAGCCACCGACCAGTATAGGCTGCCCAATCCACCGACCAGTACAGCTTGACCAAGCCACTGACCAGTATAGGCTGCCCAAGCCACCACGGGTACAGTCTGACCAAGCCACTGACCAATACAGTCTGACTAAGCCCCCAACCAATACAGTCTTACCTAGCCAACAACCAGTACAGCCTGACCAAGCCACCGACCAGTGCAGCCTTACCAAGCCAACAACCAGTATAGCCTGACAAAGCTATCGACCAGTACAGCCTGAACAAGCCACCAACCAGTATAGCCTGATCAAGCCACCGACCAGTACAGCTTGACAAAGAGGAAAATCCAGAAAACAATACACAAGAGCAGAGGGGAGTATATCATCGTCTGGAGGAATGACATAAGAACATCACAGAAGCTGACAGTATACCAGGGCCTGCAAAGGGAGTACAAACTGCCCCATATCTGGAGAAACTTCCCAATCCAAGCGACCGAGACAGATCCTGAGCCAATACAGACTGAGTGCCCACAGACTGCTCATCGAATCCGGGTGGCACTGACAGAGGTACATGCCCAGGGAGAGCAGACTGTGCCAGCAGTGCGACCAGGAGGCCATGGAGGATGAGGCCCACTTTCTGCTGTGGTGCCCCAGATATTCAGCAGTGAGGGACAACCGCTCCAGGAGACTGTCTGATCTCTGCCCAGACTTCACCTCCTTGGAGGAGGAAGAGAGACTCTCCATACTGCTGGGGGAAGAGAACAACTCTCCATACTGCTGGGGGAAGGAGAACAACTCTCCATTCTGCTGCGGGAAGAGAACAACTCTCCATACTGCTGTGGGAAGGAGAACAACTCTCCATACTGCTGGGGGAAGAGGAGAACAACTCTCCATACTGCTGGGGGAAGGAGAACAACTCTCCATACTGCAGGGGGAAGGAGAACAACTCTCCATACTGCTGGGGGAAGAGGAGAACAGCTCTCCATACTGCTGGGGGAAGAGAACAACTCTCCATACTGCTCGGGGAAGAGAAGAACAACTCTCCATACTGCTGGGGGAAGAGAACAACTCTCCATACTACTGGGGGGAGGAGAACAGCTCTCCATACTGCTGGGGGAAGAGGAAAGCAACTCTCCATACTGCTGGGGGAAGGAGAACAACTCTCTATACTGCTGGGGGAAGAGGAGAACAGCTCTCCATACTGCTGGGGGAAGAGAACAACTCTCCATACTGCTCGGGGAAGAGAAGAACAACTCTCCATACTGCTGGGGGAAGAGAACAACTCTCCATACTGCTGGGGGGAGGAGAACAACTCTCCATACTGCTGGGGGAAGAGAACAACTCTCCATACTGCTGGGGGAAGGAGAACAACTCTCCATACTGCTGGGGGAAGGCGAACAACTCTCCATACTGCTGGGAGAAGAGAAGAACAACTCTCCATACTGCTGGGGGAAGGAGAACAACTCTCCATACTGCTGGGGGAAGAGGAGAACAACTCTCCATACTGCTGGGGGAAGAAAGCAACTCTCCATACTGCTGGGGGAAGAGAAGAACAACTCTCCATACTGCTGGAGGAAGGAGAACAACTCTCCATACTGCTGGGGGAAGAGGAGAACAACTCTCTATACTGCTGGGGAAGAGAACAACTCTCCATACTGCTGGGGGAAGAGAACAACTCTCCATACTGCTGGGGGAAGAGAACAACTCTCCATACTGCTGGGGGAAGAGGAGAACAACTCTCCATACTGCTGGAGGAAGGAGAACAACTCTCCATACTGCTGGGGGAAGAGAACAACTCTCCATACTGCTGGGGGAAGGAGAACAACTCTCCATACTGCTGGGGGAAGAGAAGAACAACTCTCCATACTGCTGGGAGAAGAGAACAACTCTCCATACTGCTGGGGGAAGGAGAACAACTCTCCATACTGCTGGGGGAAGGAGAACAACTCTCCATACTGCTGGGGGAAGAGAAGAACAACTCTCCATACTGCTGGGGGAAGGAGAACAACTCTCCATACTGCTGGGGGAAGAGAAGAACAACTCTCCATACTGCTGGGGGAAGAGAACAACTCTCCATACTGCTGGGGGAAGAGAAGAACAACTCTCCATACTGCTGGGAGAAGAGAACAACTCTCCATACTGCTGGGGGAAGAGGAGAACAACTCTCCATACTGCTAGGGGAAGAGAACAACTCTCCATACTGCTGGGGGAAGAGGAGAACAACTCTCCATACTGCTGGGGGAAGAGGAGAACAACTCTCCATACTGCTGGGGGAAGAGAAGAACAACTCTCCATACTGCTGGGGGAAGAGAACAACTCTCCATACTGCTGGGGGAAGAGAACAACTCTGCATACTGCTGGGGGAAGAGAACAACTCTCCATACTGCTAGGGGAAGAGAACAACTCTCCATACTGCTGTGGGAAGAGAACAACTCTCCATACTGCTGGGGGAAGAGAACAACTCTCCATACTGCTGGGGGAAGGAGAACAACTCTCCATACTGCTGGGGGAAGGAGAACAACTCTCCATACTGCTGGGGGAAGGAGAACAACTTTCCATACTGCTGAGGGAAGGAGAACAACTCTCCATACTGCTGGGGGAAGGAGAACAACTCTCCATACTGCTGGGAGAAGAGAAGAACAACTCTCCATACTGCTGGGGGAAGGAGAACAACTCTCCATACTGCTGGGAGAAGAGAACAACTCTCCAAACTGCTGGGGGAAGAGAACAACTCTCCATACTGCTGGGAGAAGAGAACAACTCTCCATACTGCTGGGGGAAGAGAACAACTCTCCATACTGCTGGGAGAAGAGAACAACTCTCCATACTGCTGGGGGAAGAGAACAACTCTCCATACTGCTGGGAGAAGAGAACAACTCTCCATACTGCTGGGGGAAGAGAACAACTCTCCATACTGCTGGGGGAAGAGAACAACTCTCCATACTGCTGGGGGAAGAGAACAACTCTCCATACTGCTGGGGGAAGAGAACAACTCTCCATACTGCTGGGGGAAGAGAACAACTCTCCATACTGCTGGGGGAAGGAGAACAACTCTCCATACTGCTGGGGGAAGGAGAACAACTCTCCATACTGCTGGGGGAAGGAGAACAACTCTCCATACTGCTGGGGGAAGGAGAACAACTCTCCATACTGCTGGGGGAAGGAGAACAACTCTCCATACTGCTGGGAGAAGAGAAGAACAACTCTCCATACTGCTGGGGGAAGGAGAACAACTCTCCATACTGCTGGGAGAAGAGAACAACTCTCCATACTGCTGGGAGAAGAGAACAACTCTCCATACTGCTGGGGGAAGAGAACAACTCTCCATACTGCTGGGAGAAGAGAACAACTCTCCATACTGCTGGGAGAAGAGAACAACTCTCCATACTGCTGGGAGAAGAGAACAACTCTCCATACTGCTGGGGGAAGAGAACAACTCTCCATACTGCTGGGGGAAGGAGAACAACTCTCCATACTGCTGGGGGAAGAGAACAACTCTCCATACTGCTGGGGGAAGAGAACAGCTCTCCATACTGCTGGGGGAAGGAGAACAACTCTCCATACTGCTGGGGGAAGAGAACAACTCTCCATACTGCTGGGGGAAGAGAACAACTCTCCATACTGCTGGGGGAAGGAGAACAACTCTCCATACTGCTGGGGGAAGAGAACAACTCTCCATACTGCTGGGAGAAGAGAACAACTCTCCATACTGCTGGGAGAAGAGAACAACTCTCCATACTGCTGGGAGAAGAGAACAACTCTCCATACTGCTGGGGGAAGAGAACAACTCTCCATACTGCTGGGAGAAGAGAACAACTCTCCATACTGCTGGGAGAAGAGAACAACTCTCCATACTGCTGGGGGAAGAGAACAACTCTCCATACTGCTGGGGGAAGGAGAACAACTCTCCATACTGCTGGGGGAAGAGAACAACTCTCCATACTGCTGGGAGAAGAGAACAACTCTCCATACTGCTGGGGGAAGGAGAACAACTCTCCATACTGCTGGGGGAAGAGAACAACTCTCCATACTGCTGGGGGAAGAGAACAACTCTCCATACTGCTGGGGGAAGGAGAACAACTCTCCATACTGCTGGGGGAAGGCGAACAACTCTCCATACTGCTGGGAGAAGAGAAGAACAACTCTCCATACTGCTGGGGGAAGGAGAACAACTCTCCATACTGCTGGGGGAAGAGGAGAACAACTCTCCATACTGCTGGGGGAAGAAAGCAACTCTCCATACTGCTGGGGGAAGAGGAGAACAACTCTCCATACTGCTGGAGGAAGGAGAACAACTCTCCATACTGCTGGGGGAAGAGAACAACTCTCCATACTGCTGGGGGAAGAGAAGAACAACTCTCCATACTGCTGGAGGAAGGAGAACAACTCTCCATACTGCTGGGGAAAGGAGAACAACTCTCCATACTGCTGGGGGAAGAGGAGAACAACTCTCTATACTGCTGGGGAAGAGAACAACTCTCCATACTGCTGGGGGAAGAGAACAACTCTCCATACTGCTGGGGGAAGAGAACAACTCTCCATACTGCTGGGGGAAGAGGAGAACAACTCTCCATACTGCTGGAGGAAGGAGAACAACTCTCCATACTGCTGGGGGAAGAGAACAACTCTCCATACTGCTGGGGGAAGGAGAACAACTCTCCATACTGCTGGGGGAAGAGAAGAACAACTCTCCATACTGCTGGGAGAAGAGAACAACTCTCCATACTGCTGGGGGAAGGAGAACAACTCTCCATACTGCTGGGGGAAGGAGAACAACTCTCCATACTGCTGGGGGAAGAGGAGAACAACTCTCCATACTGCTGGGGGAAGGAGAACAACTCTCCATACTGCTGGGGGAAGAGAAGAACAACTCTCCATACTGCTGGGGGAAGAGAACAACTCTCCATACTGCTGGGGGAAGAGAAGAACAACTCTCCATACTGCTGGGAGAAGAGAACAACTCTCCATACTGCTGGGGGAAGAGGAGAACAACTCTCCATACTGCTGGGGGAAGAGAACAACTCTCCATACTGCTGGGAGAAGAGAACAACTCTCCATACTGCTGGGGGAAGAGAACAACTCTCCATACTGCTGGGAGAAGAGAACAACTCTCCATACTGCTGGGGGAAGAGAACAACTCTCCATACTGCTGGGGGAAGAGAACAACTCTCCATACTGCTGGGGGAAGAGAACAACTCTCCATACTGCTGGGGGAAGAGAACAACTCTCCATACTGCTGGGGGAAGGAGAACAACTCTCCATACTGCTGGGGGAAGGCGAACAACTCTCCATACTGCTGGGGGAAGGAGAACAACTCTCCATACTGCTGGGGGAAGGAGAACAACTCTCCATACTGCTGGGGGAAGGAGAACAACTCTCCATACTGCTGGGGGAAGGAGAACAACTCTCCATACTGCTGGGAGAAGAGAAGAACAACTCTCCATACTGCTGGGGGAAGGAGAACAACTCTCCATACTGCTGGGAGAAGAGAACAACTCTCCATACTGCTGGGAGAAGAGAACAACTCTCCATACTGCTGGGGAAGAGAACAACTCTCCATACTGCTGGGAGAAGAGAACAACTCTCCATACTGCTGGGAGAAGAGAACAACTCTCCATACTGCTGGGAGAAGAGAACAACTCTCCATACTGCTGGGGGAAGAGAACAACTCTCCATACTGCTGGGGGAAGGAGAACAACTCTCCATACTGCTGGGGGAAGAGAACAACTCTCCATACTGCTGGGGGAAGAGAACAGCTCTCCATACTGCTGGGGGAAGGAGAACAACTCTCCATACTGCTGGGGGAAGAGAACAACTCTCCATACTGCTGGGGGAAGAGAACAACTCTCCATACTGCTGGGGGAAGGAGAACAACTCTCCATACTGCTGGGGGAAGAGAACAACTCTCCATACTGCTGGGAGAAGAGAACAACTCTCCATACTGCTGGGGGAAGAGAACAACTCTCCATACTGCTGGGAGAAGAGAACAACTCTCCATACTGCTGGGGGAAGAGAACAACTCTCCATACTGCTGGGAGAGGAGAACAACTCTCCATACTGCTGGGAGAAGAGAACAACTCTCCATACTGCTGGGGGAAGAGAACAACTCTCCATACTGCTGGGGGAAGGAGAACAACTCTCCATACTGCTGGGGGAAGAGAACAACTCTCCATACTGCTGGGAGAAGAGAACAACTCTCCATACTGCTGGGGGAAGGAGAACAACTCTCCATACTGCTGGGGGAAGAGAACAACTCTCCATACTGCTGGGGGAAGAGAACAACTCTCCATACTGCTGGGGGAAGGAGAACAACTCTCCATACTGCTGGGGGAAGGCGAACAACTCTCCATACTGCTGGGAGAAGAGAAGAACAACTCTCCATACTGCTGGGGGAAGGAGAACAACTCTCCATACTGCTGGGGGAAGAGGAGAACAACTCTCCATACTGCTGGGGGAAGAAAGCAACTCTCCATACTGCTGGGGGAAGAGGAGAACAACTCTCCATACTGCTGGAGGAAGGAGAACAACTCTCCATACTGCTGGGGGAAGAGAACAACTCTCCATACTGCTGGGGGAAGAGAAGAACAACTCTCCATACTGCTGGAGGAAGGAGAACAACTCTCCATACTGCTGGGGAAAGGAGAACAACTCTCCATACTGCTGGGGGAAGAGGAGAACAACTCTCTATACTGCTGGGGAAGAGAACAACTCTCCATACTGCTGGGGGAAGAGAACAACTCTCCATACTGCTGGGGGAAGAGAACAACTCTCCATACTGCTGGGGGAAGAGAAGAACAACTCTCCATACTGCTGGAGGAAGGAGAACAACTCTCCATACTGCTGGGGGAAGAGAACAACTCTCCATACTGCTGGAGGAAGGAGAACAACTCTCCATACTGCTGGGGGAAGAGAAGAACAACTCTCCATACTGCTGGGAGAAGAGAACAACTCTCCATACTGCTGGGGGAAGGAGAACAACTCTCCATACTGCTGGGGGAAGGAGAACAACTCTCCATACTGCTGGGGGAAGAGAAGAACAACTCTCCATACTGCTGGGGGAAGGAGAACAACTCTCCATACTGCTGGGGGAAGAGAAGAACAACTCTCCATACTGCTGGGGGAAGAGAACAACTCTCCATACTGCTGGGGGAAGAGAAGAACAACTCTCCATACTGCTGGGAGAAGAGAACAACTCTCCATACTGCTGGGGGAAGAGGAGAACAACTCTCCATACTGCTAGGGGAAGAGAACAACTCTCCATACTGCTGGGGGAAGAGGAGAACAACTCTCCATACTGCTGGGGGAAGAGGAGAACAACTCTCCATACTGCTGGGGGAAGAGAAGAACAACTCTCCATACTGCTGGGGGAAGAGAACAACTCTCCATACTGCTGGGGGAAGAGAACAACTCTCCATACTGCTGGGGGAAGAGAACAACTCTCCATACTGCTGGGGGAAGAGAACAACTCTCCATACTGCTGTGGGAAGAGAACAACTCTCCATACTGCTGGGGGAAGAGAACAACTCTCCATACTGCTGGGGGAAGGAGAACAACTCTCCATACTGCTGGGGGAAGGAGAACAACTCTCCATACTGCTGGGGGAAGGAGAACAACTTTCCATACTGCTGGGGGAAGGAGAACAACTCTCCATACTGCTGGGGGAAGGAGAACAACTCTCCATACTGCTGGGAGAAGAGAAGAACAACTCTCCATACTGCTGGGGGAAGGAGAACAACTCTCCATACTGCTGGGAGAAGAGAACAACTCTCCATACTGCTGGGGGAAGAGAACAACTCTCCATACTGCTGGGAGAAGAGAACAACTCTCCATACTGCTGGGGGAAGAGAACAACTCTCCATACTGCTGGGAGAAGAGAAGAACAACTCTCCATACTGCTGGGGGAAGGAGAACAACTCTCCATACTGCTGGGAGAAGAGAACAACTCTCCATACTGCTGGGAGAAGAGAACAACTCTCCATACTGCTGGGGGAAGAGAACAACTCTCCATACTGCTGGGAGAAGAGAAGAACAACTCTCCATACTGCTGGGGGAAGGAGAACAACTCTCCATACTGCTGGGGGAAGAGAACAACTCTCCATACTGCTGGGGGAAGAGAACAACTCTCCATACTGCTGGGGGAAGGAGAACAACTCTCCATACTGCTGGGGGAAGAGAACAACTCTCCATACTGCTGGGAGAAGAGAACAACTCTCCATACTGCTGGGAGAAGAGAACAACTCTCCATACTGCTGGGAGAAGAGAACAACTCTCCATACTGCTGGGAGAAGAGAACAACTCTCCATACTGCTGGGAGAAGAGAACAACTCTCCATACTGCTGGGGGAAGGAGAACAACTCTCCATACTGCTGGGGGAAGAGAACAACTCTCCATACTGACTTACTAGGATGGAAGAATTATCCTCCGGCTGGCCTTACCAAACCCCTTCCTTTCCAATAACCACACAGAAACCTTCTTGGTTTGGTAAAATGACCATTACGGCCAACTTTATTATACACACACAATAATAATAATAACAATAATACTAACAAGCATTTTAACACATACTTCAACCTTATGAGCCACTATACCGTAACAAGGATCCTGGAGGGCAACCCAAACAAGCGGTATCTTCCTTAAACTTCTCTCCTTATACTTCAAGGTTACCCTTGGCCGCACTCACCGACCCAAGGGCACCAAATCCTTGAAGTATCCATGTATCTCCTCCTGTAGGCCTTTTAGCCCAAACAGGAGCCCCATCCTCGGCAATCACCATCCACATGAGACACAGGCTCCAACATGTCCTGCATCTCTTAAACCATTGTATTGCTCCTCCAGGATCCCATATCAATCAGCCACCATTCCACCTTCATCCCTTATACCCCCCTTTAACCCAATCAAGGGCGGGCGGGCGGGAAACACTCCAACTTACACTGGCAACTGACTCACAAACTCCACCCCCAACCTATATACTACCCGCGAACTTCCTACTCCACCCCATTCACCTGAACCCAACCCCCAACACACTTCCAACCAGTAACCCTTTCCTAGACTGCGGTCTTCCCCCTAAGTCAAGACGCACTCCACTATGTCTGCGCCTCGTTCCATTGCTATTATGCTGGGAGAAGAGAACAACTCTCCATACTGCTGGGGAAAGGAGAACAACTCTCCATACTGCTGGGGGAAGAGAACAACTCTCCATACTGCTGGGGGAAGGAGAACAACTCTCCATACTGTTGGGATAAGAGAACAACTCTCCATACTGCTGGGGGTAGAGAACAACTCTCCATACTGCTGGGGGAAGGAGAACAACTCTCCATACTGCTGGGGGAAGGAGAACAACTCTCCATACTGCTGGGGGAAGGAGAACAACTCTACATACTGCTGGGGGAAGAGAACAACTCTCCATACTGCTGGGGGAAGGAGAACAACTCTCCATACTGCTGGGGGGAGGAGAACAACTCTCCATACTGCTGGGAGAAGAGAACAACTCTCCATACTGCTGGGGGAAGAGAACAACTCTCCATACTGCTGGGGGAAGGAGAACACAGCGGCCACAGCAGCACAATATATGCCATAGATTGAGAGGAGAGTGATATGTCACAGACTCTTATACCCCCACTATGGATATGTTGCCACCCCCACCCCCAAACCTACCCTATATTCGCACACTGGACGTGTCCCCATCCCTCAACCCTACACATTTATTTCCCACTTTCTTTGGCAATGCTAAAATGTATTTAGTCCTGATTTGAATTTAAATTGTTAAATTGATAGATAGATATAATATAGATAGATAATAGATACGTGATAGATATGAAATAGATAGATAGATATATAGATATAATATAGATAGATATAATATAGATAGATATAATATAGATAGATATGAGATAGATATGAGATAGATAGAGATATACAGATATAATATAGATAGATATGAGATGTAATTTCTTTCTGCTTGGATAGATGTCTCGGAGGTGCATGTTCTATAGGTAGAGCACGGGGCCCTGGCCCCCCTCGGGGTGTTAATCAGATTGGGCAGTAATCCGCAGGGTGTGTCTGTGCACTGGGATCGTATTAAGCGTTACACACAACACGTATTGTTCTCCACTGACGAGAAGTCGCATTCCCGGGATCTGATAACACAACACGAGCGGAGGAATGTGCAGACACCAGGCAGGAATGCTTCGAGCCATGGTGTTCTGGAGACATCACTGGCTCGGGAGTGGGGACATGGTGATCACGTTCTGACTGAGAATACACTGACGGACAAACCCCCCCAAGAAGGAGAGGGCAATATGGAGCGTTGTGTGACAAATGACAGTGAGAGGTCACAATATCAGAGGGAAGGAAAAGGTTAGATGAGATACAGCCTCTAGGTTTGATACGGGATAAGATAAAGCTTCTAGCTTAGATACAAGATGAGATACAACCTATAGCTTAGATACAAGATGAGATAAAGCCTCTAGCCTAGATAAAAGATGAGATACAGCCTCTAGCCTGAATATAAGATAAGATATGACCTCTAGCCTAGATACAAGATGAGATATGGCCCAAAGCCTGGGTATAAGATGAGATATGGCCCATAGCCTGGATACAAGATGGGATGTGGCCCATAGCCTGGATACAAGATGAGATGTGGACTCTAGACCCGACACAAGATGAGATACGGCCTCTAGCCTAGGTGCAAGATGAGATAAAGCCTCTATCCTAGGCACAAGATTAAAGATGGCCTTTAGCCTGGATAAAAGATGAGATACAGTCTCTAGCCTAGATACCAGATGAGATACAGTCTCTAGCCTGGATACAAGATGAGATACAGTCTCTAGCCTGGATACAAGATGAGATACTGCCTTTAGCCTGGATAAAAGATGAGATACAGTCTCTAGCCTGGATAAAAGATGAGATAGCTAGCCTAGAGATAAGATGAGATATGACCTCTAGACTGGATATAAGATGAGATATCACCTCTAGCCTAGATACAAGATGAGATACGGCCCATAGCCTGGATACAAGATGAGATGTGGACTCTAGAGACGACACAAGATGAGATACGGCCTCTAGCCTAGATACCAGATGAGATAAAGCCTCTAGCCTGGATACAAGATGAAATACAGTCTCTAGCCTGGATACAAGATGAGATACTGCCTCTAGCCTGGATACAAGATGAGATATATCTGGTGCTGTACATGTAACATCCCAGAGTATGTCACTAAACTTCTGTTCCCCTTCTTCATAATGTTAAGTGTATGCATATTGTCATCTGGTATAAGTTTGCATCACTCTCTCCATAATGTCCATTTTCCAGGCTTGTATTGTATATTTGCTGTAATTCTCAATGTACACCAGCAGGTGACAGCAATATGTAAGCAGACCATGGTTAGTTAATAGATCTAGGCTGGAATAGTTCATTCCAGGCTAGCTCCCCCCTTTCTGAGGAGGAGTGGAATGTTCCCACATCCTACTTCAGGGGGAGGAAAGAAAGTTCTAGTCAGTGTAACCAGCCCCCCTGCTGGGGTAGGCTGTGTTAGTAGGAGCTCCCCAGAAACAGGGATCCCAACCTAGGATCCAAGCCTCGGCTGAGGCCCAAGATCAACCTTCCCAGCCTGAGTCCCTTACCTCAGCTGGTAGACCAAGAAAGCAGCCTTTCACAGAACTATCAGATCTCCAGGAAGAAACCACCATACCCTGCGAGCAGTCCTGTAAGTAAAGATCCTAAGACAAAGAGAAGATAAGTACCTCTTCAGCTAGTCAGGCCCAAACTAAGCAGAACATAGACAGAGCAGAAGATAGATACCTGCCAGTTTCTCTAGGCATATGATCAGATGCAGAATCCAGAGGGGAAACAAACCAGGCTGGTGTAGTGAGCTGCATTTATATTTATATAAGGAGATATATAACGCGAGTTTGACCGCGACGCGTGGTTGATTAAGTGTGGTTGCGTAAGTGTGTGATTTAAGATTAAGTGACTTCAGTGGGGGACTGCAATTAGCCTGTATCTTATTACTACATTGTATTGTATTTTTTGCTTTTGTGGTGCAATCCCCATTTAGTATGAGTTGCACAATTGACAACGCAGTCCAGTGCACATCTTGCATGATGTATGCAGTCCTGGAACAGCCGTTCAAGGGTGTATATCTTTGTTCAAGATGTGAGCAAATTACCCGTTTGGAATCGCTAATCGAGTCTCTAAACGGGCGAGTTGCAGCACGGAGAGGCATTGACAATTTGCAAAAAAGTTTGCTTCTCACCGAGCAAGCGCTCTTTGGGGTAGATGAGGGGGAGGGTGACAGAGAGGAGGCTGAGGGAAGTGAGGTAGCTAGCTGGGTAACAGTTAGAAAGCGGGGTAGAGGCAAGAGTGCCAGGGAGGCTAGCCCTGATCTGACACAAGGTTGGCAGATGAGGGGGATATCAGTCCAGGGACGGCACTGCCGCAGCCGGACACTTCCTCTGACAGTCAGGGGAATGTCAGCTCCGGTAAGCAGGGGACCAGGAGAGCAGGGCAGACAGGTGCTGGTAGTGGGAGACTCCATTATTAGGGGAACAGATAGGGAAATCTGTCACAAAGACCGTGATCGCCGAACAGTGCGCTGTCTTCCTGGCGCTAGAGTTCGACATATCGCGGATCGGGCTGACAGATTACTGGGAGGGGCTGGAGACGATCCAGCGGTCATGGTCCATATCGGAACCAATGTCAAAGTTAGAGGAAGGTGGAGAGTCCTTAAAAATGATTTCAGGGATTTAGGTCACAAGCTCAAGGCAAGGACCTCAAAGGGAGTATTTTCCGAAATACCACGAGCCACACAAGAAAGGCAGCGGGAGATTAGGGAGGGGAACAAGTGGCTCCAGAACTGGTGTAGGAAGGAGGGGTTTGGGTTCCTGGAGAACTGGGCGACTTCTCTATCGGCTACAGGCTCTATCGTAGGGACGGGCTGCACCTCAATGGGGAAGGGGCAGCTGTGCTGGGGGAGAAGATGGCTAGAAGGTTGGAGGAGGGTTTAATCTAGGGACTGGGGGGAGGGGAAATTACATTATAGGAGGGGAGGATAGTGCAGATAGAGACCGGGGGCAGGTAGTGGGACTGGGGGGTAATTACATTATAGGAGGGGAGGATAGTGCAGATAGAGACCGGGGGGGAGGTAGTGGGACTAGGGGGTAATTACATTATAGGAGGGGAGGATAGTGCAGATAGAGACCGGGGGCAGGTAGTGGGACTGGGGGGTAATTACATTATAGGAGGGGAGGATAGTGCAGATAGAGACCGGGGGCAGGTAGTGGGACTGGGGGGTAATTACATTATAGGAGGGGAAGATAGTGCAGATAGAGACCGGGGGCAAGGTAGTGGGACTGGGGGGGTAATTACACTATAGGAGGGGAGGATAGTGCAGATAGAGACCGGGGGCAGGGTAGTGGGACTGGGGGGGTAATTACATTATAGGAGGGGAGGATAGTGCAGATAGAGACCGGGGGCAGGTAGTGGGACTGGTGGGTAATTACATTATAGGAGGGGAGGATAGTGCAGATAGAGACCGGGGGCAGGTAGTGGGACTGGGGGGTAATTACATTATAGGAGGGGGGGATAGTGCAGATAGAGACCGGGGGCAGGTAGTGGGACTGGGGGAGGAATTACATTATAGGAGGGGAGGATAGTGCAGATAGAGACCGGGGGGGGGGGGGGGGGTAAAGGGACTGGGGGAGGAATTACACTATAGGAGGGGAGGATAGTGCAGATAGAGACCGGGGGCGAGGTAATGGGACTGGGGGGGTAATTACACTATAGGAGGGGAGGATAGTGCAGATAGAGACCGGGGGCAGGGTAGTGGGACTGGGGGGGGTAATTACATTATAGGAGGGGAGGATAGTGCAGATAGAGACCGGGGGCAGGTAGTGGGACTGGGGGGTAATTACATTATAGGAGGGGAGGATAGTGCAGATAGAGACCCGGGGCAGGTAGTGGGACTGGGGGGTAATTACATTATAGGAGGGTAGGATAGTGCAGATAGAGACCGGGTGGGGGGGGGGGGAAAGGGACTGGGGGAGGAATTACACTATAGGAGGGGAGGATAGTGCAGATAGAGACCGGGGGCAGGTAGTGGGACTAGGGGGTAATTACATTATAGTAGGGGAGGATAGTGCAGATAGAGACCGGGGGCAAGGTAGTGGGACTGGGGGGGTAATTACATTATAGGAGGGGGGGATAGTGCAGATAGAGACCGGGGGCGAGGTAATGGGACTGGGGGGGTAATTACATTATAGGAGGGGAGGATAGTGCAGATAGAGACCGGGGGCAGGTAGTGGGACTGGGGGGTAATTACATTATAGGAGGGGAGGATAGTGCAGATAGAGACCGGGGGCAGGTAGTGGGACTGGGGGAGGAATTACACTATAGGAGGGGAGGATAGTGCAGATAGAGACTGGGGGCAGGTAGTGGGACTGGGGGGTAATTACATTATAGGAGGGGAGGATAGTGCAGATAGAGACCGGGGGCAGGTAGTGGGACTGGGGGAGGAATTACACTATAGGAGGGGAGGATAGTGCAGATAGAGACCGGGGGGGAGGTAGTGGGACTGGGGGGGTAATTACATTATAGGAGGGGGGAATAGTGCAGATAGAGACCGGGGGGGAGGTAATGGGACTGGGGGGGTAATGGAAGGAGGGACTAGAACAGTTCAGAAGGAAAGGTGTAGGGTAAAAAATATACATAAACCTCTCAAATGTATGTATACTAATGGCAGAAGCCTGACTAATAAACCGGGGAACTGGAATTAGTGATGTGTGAGGAGAACTATGACAGTGGGAATAACTGAGACACGGCTGGATGATGGCTATGACAGTGGGAATAACTGAGACACGGCTAGATGATAGCTATGACAGTGGGAATAACTGAGACACAGCTGGATGATAGCTATGACAGTGGGAATAACTGAGACACAGCTGGATGACAGCTATGACAGTGGGAATAACTGAGACACGGCTGGATGATAGCTATGACAGTGGGAATAACTGAGACACGGCTGGATGATGGCTATGACAGTGGGAATAACTGAGACACGGCTAGATGATAGCTATGACAGTGGGAATAACTGAGACACAGCTGGATGACAGCTATGACAGTGGGAATAACTGAGACACGGCTGGATGATAGCTATGACAGTGGGAATAACTGAGACATGGCTGGATGATAGCTATGACAGTGGGAATAACTGAGACACGGCTGGATGATAGCTATGACAGTGGGAATAACTGAGACACGGCTGGATGATAGCTATGACAGTGGGAATAACTGAGACACGGCTGGATGATAGCTATGACAGTGGAAATAACTGAGACACGGCTGGATGATAGCTATGACAGTGGGGATAACTGAGACATGGCTGGATGACAGCTATGACATAGTGGGAATAACTGAGACACGGCTGGATGATAGCTATGACAGTGGGAATAACTGAGACACAGCTGGATGATAGCTATGACATAGTGGGAATAACTGAGACACGGCTGGATGATAGCTATGACAGTGGGAATAACTGAGACATGGCTGGATGATAGCTATGACAGTGGGAATAACTGAGACACGGCTGGATGATAGCTATGACACTGGGAATAACTGAGACATGGCTGGATGATAGCTATGACAGTGGAAATAACTGAGACATGGCTGGATGATAGCTATGACAGTGGGAATAACTGAGACATGGCTGGATGACAGCTATGACATAGTGGGAATAACTGAGACACGGCTGGATGATAGCTATGACAGTGGGAATAACTGAGACACGGCTGGATGATAGCTATGACAGTGGGAATAACTGAGACACGGCTGGATGATAGCTATGACAGTGGGAATAACTGAGACACGGCTGGATGATAGCTATGACAGTGGAAATAACTGAGACACGGCTGGATGATAGCTATGACAGTGGGAATAACTGAGACACGGCTGGATGATAGCTATGACAGTGGGAATAACTGAGACACGGCTGGATGATAGCTATGACAGTGGGAATAACTGAGACACGGCTGGATGATAGCTATGACAGTGGGAATAACTGAGACACGGCTGGATGATAGCTATGACAGTGGGAATAACTGAGACATGGCTGGATGATAGCTATGACAGTGGTAATAACTGAGACATGGCTGGATGATAGCTATGACAGTGGGAATAACTGAGACACGGCTGGATGATAGCTATGACAGTGGGAATAACTGAGACATGGCTGGATGATAGCTATGAGAGTGGGAATAACTGAGACATGGCTGGATGATAACTATGACAGTGGGAATAACTGAGACACGGCTGGATGATAGCTATGACAGTGGGAATAACTGAGACACGGCTGGATGATAGCTATGACAGTGGGAATAACTGAGACACGGCTGGATGATAGCTATGACAGTGGGAATAACTGAGACACGGCTGGATGATAGCTATGACAGTGGGAATAACTGAGACACGGCTGGATGATAGCTATGACAGTGGGAATAACTGAGACATGGCTGGATGATAGCTATGACAGTGGGAATAACTGAGACATGGCTGGATGATAGCTATGACAGTGGGAATAACTGAGACATGGCTGGATGATAGCTATGACAGTGGGAATAACTGAGAAATGGCTGGATGATAGCTATGACAGTGGGAATAACTGAGACACGGCTGGATGATAGCTATGACAGTGGTAATAACTGAGACATGGCTGGATGATAGCTATGACAGTGGGAATAACTGAGACACGGCTGGATGATAGCTATGACAGTGGGAATAACTGAGACACGGCTGGATGATAGCTATGACAGTGGGAATAACTGAGACATGGCTGGATGATAGCTATGAGAGTGGGAATAACTGAGACATGGCTGGATGATAGCTATGACAGTGGGAATAACTGAGACATGGCTGGATGATAGCTATGAGAGTGGGAATAACTGAGACATGGCTGGATGATAACTATGACAGTGGGAATAACTGAGACACGGCTGGATGATAGCTATGACAGTGGGAATAACTGAGACACAGCTGGATGATAGCTATGACAGTGGGAATAACTGAGACACGGCTGGATAATAGCTATGACAGTGGTAATAACTGAGACACAACTGGATGATAGCTATGACAGTGGGAATAACTGAGACACGGCTGGATGATAGCTATGACAGTGGTAATAACTGAGACATGGCTGGATGATAGCTATGACAGTGGGAATAACTGAGACACGGCTGGATGACAGCTATGACAGTGGGAATAACGGAGACATGGCTGGATCATAGCTATGACAGTGGGAATAACTGAGACACGGCTGGATGATAGCTATGACAGTGGGAATAACTGAGACATGGCTGGATGATAGCTATGACAGTGGTAATAACTGAGACATGGCTGGATGATAGCTATGACAGTGGGAATAACTGAGACATGGCTGGATGATAGCTATGACAGTGGTAATAACTGAGACATGGCTGGATGATAGCTATGACAGTGGGAATAACTGAGACATGGCTGGATGATAGCTATGAGAGTGGGAATAACTGAGACATGGCTGGATGATAACTATGACAGTGGGAATAACTGAGACACGGCTGGATGATAGCTATGACAGTGGGAATAACTGAGACACAGCTGGATGATAGCTATGACAGTGGGAATAACTGAGACACGGCTGGATAATAGCTATGACAGTGGTAATAACTGAGACACAACTGGATGATAGCTATGACAGTGGGAATAACTGAGACACGGCTGGATGATAGCTATGACAGTGGTAATAACTGAGACATGGCTGGATGATAGCTATGACAGTGGGAATAACTGAGACACGGCTGGATGATAGCTATGACAGTGGTAATAACTGAGACACGGCTGGATGATAGCTATGACAGTGGTAATAACTGAGACATGGCTGGATGATAGCTATGACAGTGGGAATAACTGAGACACGGCTGGATGACAGCTATGACAGTGGGAATAACGGAGACATGGCTGGATCATAGCTATGACAGTGGGAATAACTGAGACACGGCTGGATGATAGCTATGACAGTGGGAATAACTGAGACATGGCTGGATGATAGCTATGACAGTGGTAATAACTGAGACATGGCTGGATGATAGCTATGACAGTGGGAATAACTGAGACATGGCTGGATGATAGCTATGACAGTGGTAATAACTGAGACATGGCTGGATGATAGCTATGACAGTGGGAATAACTGAGACATGGCTGGATGATAGCTATGACAGTGGAATAACTGAGACACGGCTGGATGATAGCTATGACAGTGGGAATAACTGAGACATGGCTGGATGATAGCTATGACAGTGGGAATAACTGAGACACGGCTGGATGAAAGCTATGACTAGGCAGTTAATGTACAAGGTTACAGTCTGTTTAGAAAGGATCGTCAAAACCGGAGAGGTGGAGGGGTTCTCCTTTATGTAAAGTCTTGTCTAAAGCCCACACTCCGTGAAGATATAAGTGAGGGACATGAACATGTGGAGTCTCTGTGGGGAGAGATACATGGAGCTAAAAACAACAATAAATTACTAATAGGAGTTTACTATAAACCACCTAATATACCAGAGTCCACAGAAAATCTACTACTAAACGGGACGGACGAGGCGGCAAATCATAATGAGGTGGTTATTATGGGGGAACTCCGCAGATATAGACTGGAAAACTGAGACCTGTACATCTCATAAAGGAAACAGGTTCGTGGCAATAACCAAAGACAATGACCTCTCCCAACTGGTCCAGGACCCGACTAGAGGGACGGCCATACTGGACTTAGTACTAACCAATAGGCCTGACAGAACAACAGACGTGCAGGTCGGGGGACACCTGGGAAATAGTGACCATAAAGTAATAACCTTCCAATTATCATTCAAAAGAGCGTTTCTACAGGGAGGAACAAAAATACCAAACTTCAAAAAAGCTAAATTTAGCTAAGAGAGGCCATAGACCTAACTAACTGGGACAAAGTCCTCAAAAATAAAAATACAGCCACAAAATGGGATATCTTTAAAAACATCCTAAAATCTCATTGTGAGAGGTACATACCGTATGGGAATAAAGGGTTAAGGAACAAAAAGAAACCAATGTGGATAAACAGAACTGTAAAGAAAGCAATAAATGACAAAAAGAAAGCATATAAATCACTAAAACAGGAGGGGTGCGAGGAAGCACTGAAAAACTATAAGGAAAAAAACAGAACATGTAAAAAACAAATAAAAGCGGCCAAACTAGAGACCGAGAGATTAATTGCCAAAGAGAGTAAAACTAACCCTAAAATGTTCTTCAATTATATAAATGTTAAAAAGTATAAATCTGAAGGTGTCGGCCCTTTAAAGAGTAATGAGGGGGGGGGGGGGGTCGCAGAGAGCGACGAGGAGAAAGCAAAGCTGTTAAATATTTTTTTCTCCAGTGTATTCACTGAGGAAAATAAACTGTCAGATGAAATGCTGAATGTTGAAATAAATTCCCCATTAAAAGTGTCCTGTCTGACCCAGGAAGAAGTACAACAGCGACTTAAAAAGATCAAAATAGACAAATCGCCAGGACCAGATGGCATACACCCCCGTATCCTAAGGGAATTAAGTAATGTCATAGCCAGACCCTTATTTCTGATATTTGCAGACTCTATACTGACAGGGAATGTCCCACAGGATTGGCGCGTGGCAAATGTGGTGCCAATATTCAAAAAGGGTCCAAAAACAGAGCCTGGAAACTATAGGCCGGTAAGTTTAACATCTGTCGTGGGTAAACTGTTTGAAGGTTTTCTGAGAGATGCTATATTAGAGCATCTCCACGGAAATAAGCAAATAACGCCATATCAGCATGGCTTCATGAGGGATCGGTCATGTCAAACTAATGTAATCAGTTTCTATGAGGAGGTAAGTTCTAGACTTGATAGCGGCGAATCAATGGATGTCGTGTATCTGGACTTCTCCAAAGCATTTGACACTGTACCACATAAAAGGTTAGTATATAAAATGAGAATGCTCGGACTGGGAGAAAACATCTGTATGTGGGTAAGTAACTGGCTCAATGATAGAAAACAGAGGGTGGGTATTAACGGTACACACTCCGATTGGGTCACTGTCACTAGTGGGGTACCTCAGGGGTCAGTACTGAAGGGGTCACTGTCACTAGTGGAGTACCTCAGGGGTCAGTACTGGAGGGGTCACTGTCACTAGTGGGGTACCTCAGGGGTCAGTACTGAAGGGGTCACTGTCACTAGTGGAGTACCTCAGGGGTCAGTACTGGAGGGGTCACTGTCACTAGTGGGGTACCTCAGGGGTCAGTACTGGAGGGGTCACTGTCACTAGTGGGGTACCTCAGGGGTCAGTACTGGAGAGGTCACTGTCACTAGTGGGGTACCTCAGGGGTCAGTATTGGAGGGGTCACTGTCACTAGTGGGGTACCTCAGGGGTCAGTACTGGAGGGGTCACTGTCACTAGTGGAGTACCTCAGGGGTCAGTATTGGAGGGGGTCACTGTCACTAGTGGAGTACCTCAGGGGTCAGTACTGGAGGGGTCACTGTCACTAGTGGAGTACCTCAGGGGTCAGTATTGGGCCCTATTCTCTTCAATATATTTATTAATAATCTTGTAGAAGGCCTGCATAGTAAAGTATCAATTTTCGCAGATGACACTAAACTGTGTAAAGTAATTAACACTGAAGAGGACAGTATACTGTATATATACTACAGAGGACAGTATACTGTATATATATACTACAGAGGACAGTATACTGTATATATACTACAGAGGACAGTATACTGTATATATACTACAGAGGACAGTATACTGTATATATACTACAGAGGACAGTATACTGTATATATACTACAGAGGACAGTATACTGTATATATATACTACAGAGGACAGTATACTGTATATATATACACTACAGAGGACAGTATACTGTATATACTACAGAGGACAGTATACTGTATATATACTACAGAGGACAGTATACTGTATATATACTACAGAGGACAGTGTACTGTATATATATACACTACAGAGGACAGTATACTGTATATATACTACAGAGGACAGTATACTGTATATATACACTACAGAGGACAGTATACTGTATATATACTACAGAGGACAGTATACTGTATATATACTACAGAGGACAGTATACTGTATATATATACTACAGAGGACAGTATACTGTATATATATACTACAGAGGACAGTATACAGTATATATACTACAGAGGATAGTATACTGTATATATACTACAGAGGACAGTATACTGTATATATACTAGAGAGGACAGTATACTGTATATATACTACAGAGGACAGTATACTGTATATATATTCTACAGAGGACAGTATACTGTATATATACTACAGAGGACAGTGTACTGTATATATATACTACAGAGGACAGTATACTGTATATATACTACAGAGGACAGTATACTGTATATATACTACAGAAGACAGTATACTGTATATATATACCACAGAGGACAGTATACTGTATATATACTACAGAGGACAGTATACTGTATATATATACTACAGAGGACATTATACTGTATATATACTACAGAGGACAGTATACTGTATATATTACAGAGGACAGTATACTGTATATATACTACAGAGGACAGTATACTGTATATATATATATATACTACAGAGGACAGTATACGGTATATATACTACAGAGGACAGTATACTGTATATATACTACAGAGGACAGTATACTGTATATATACTACAGAGGACAGTATACTGTATATACACTACAGAGGACAGTATACTGTATATATACTACAGAGGACAGTATACTGTATATACTACAGAGGACAGTATACTGTATATATACTACAGAGGACAGTATACTGTATATATAAACTACAGAGGACGTATACTGTATATATATACTACAGAGGACAGTATACTGTATATATACACACTACAGAGGACAGTATACGGTATATATACTACAGAGGACAGTATAATGTATATATACACACTACAGAGGACAGTATACTGTATATATACACACTACAGAGGACAGTATACGGTATATATACTACAGAGGACAGTATACTGTATATATATATATATACTACAGAGGACAGTATACGGTATATATACTACAGAGGACAGTATACTGTATATATATATATACTACAGAGGACAATATACTGTATATATACTACAGAGGACAGTATACTGTATATATATATACTACAGAGGACAGTATACTGTATATATATACTACAGAGGACAGTATACTGTATATATATACTACAGAGGACAGTGTACTGTATATATACTACAGAGGACAGTATACTGTATATATACTACAGAGGACAGTATACTGTATATATACACACTACAGAGGACAGTATACGGTATATATACTACAGAGGACAGTATACTGTATATATATATATACTACAGAGGACAATATACTGTATATATATATACTACAGAGGACAGTATACTGTATATATATACTACAGAGGACAGTATACTGTATATATAAACTACAGAGGACAGTATACTGTATATACTACATAGGACAGTATACTGTATATATATATATACTACAGAGGACAGTATACTGTATATATATATACTACAGAGGACAGTATACTGTATATATATACTACAGAGGACAGTATACTGTATATATATACTACAGAGGACAGTGTACTGTATATACTACAGAGGACAGTATACTGTATATATATATATACTTCAGAGGACAGTATACTGTATATATACTACAGAGGACAGTATACTGTATATATATATATACTACAGAGGACAGTATACGGTATATATACTACAGAGGACAGTATACTGTATATATATATATACTACAGAGGACAATATACTGTATATATACTACAGAGGACAGTATACTGTATATATATATATACTACAGAGGACAGTATACTGTATATACACTACAGAGGACAGTACACTGTATATATACTACAGAGGACAGTATACTGTATATATACTACAGAGGGATCTGGATAGATTGGAGGCTTGGGCAGATAAGTGGCAGATGAGGTTTAACACTGACAAATGTAAAGTTCTGCACATGGGAAGGAATAATGCAAGTCACCCGTACATACTAAATGGTAAAACACTGGGTAACACTGACATGGAAAAGGACCTAGGAATTTTAATAAACAGCAAACTAAGCTGCAAAAACCAGTGTCAGGCAGCTGCTGCCAAGGCCAATAAGATAATGGGTTGCATCAAAAGGGGCATAGATGGCGGTGATGAGAACATATTCCTACTACTTTACACATCACTAGTCAGACCACACATGGAGGACTGTGTACAAGGCAGAGATAGCAGAGCTGGAGAGGGTCCAGAGGAGGGCAACTAAAGTAATAACTGGAATGGGGCAACTACAGGACCCTGAAAGATTATCAAAATTAGGGTTATTCACGTTAGAAAAAAGACGACTGAGGGGAGATCTAATTACTATGTATAAATATATCAGGGGTCAGTACAGAGATCACTCCCATCATCTATTTATCTCCAGGACTGTGACTGTGACGAGGGGACATCCTCTGCGTCTGGAGGAAAGAAGGTTTGTACACAAACATAGAAGAGGATTCTTTACGGTAAGAGCAGTGAGACTATGGACTCTTTACTGTAAGAGCAGTGAGACTATGGACTCTATACTGTAAGAGCAGTGAGACTATGGACTCTATACTGTAAGAGCAGTGAGACTATGGACTCTTTACTGTAAGAGCAGTGAGACTATGAACTCTTTACTGTAAGAGCAGTGAGACTATGGACTCTTCACTGTAAGAGCAGTCAGACTATGGACTCTTTACTGTAAGAGCAGTGAGACTATGGACTCTGTACTGTAAGCGCAGTGAGACTATGGACTCTGTACTGTAAGAGCAGTGAGACTATGGACTCTTTACTGTAAGAGCAGTGAGACTATGGACTCTATACTGTAAGAGCAGTGAGACTATGGACTCTTTACTGTAAGAGCAGTGAGACTATGGACTCTTTACTGTAAGAGCAGTGAGACTATGGACTCTTTACTGTAAGAGCAGTGAGACTATGGACTCTTTACAGTAAGAGCAGTGAGACTATGGACTCTTTACTGTAAGAGCAGTGAGACTATGGACTCTTTACTGTAAGAGCAGTGAGACTATGGACTCTTTACTGTAAGAGCAGTGAGACTATGGACTCTTTACAGTAAGAGCAGTGAGACTATGGACTCTTTACTGTAAGAGCAGTGAGACTATGGACTCTTTACTGTAAGAGCAGTGAGACTATGGACTCTTTACTGTAAGAGCAGTGAGACTATGGACTCTTTACTGTAAGAGCAGTGAGACTATGGACTCTTTACTGTAAGAGCAGTGAGACTATGGACTATACTGTAAGAGCAGTGAGACTATGGACTCTTTACTGTAAGAGCAGTGAGACTTTGGACTCTTTACTGTAAGAGCAGTGAGACTATGGACTCTTTACTGTAAGAGCAGTGAGACTATGGACTCTTTACTGTAAGAGCAGTGAGACTATGGACTCTTTACTGTAAGAGCAGTGAGACTATGGATTCTTTACTGTAAGAGCAGTGAGACTATGGACTCTTTACTGTAAGAGCAGTGAGACTATGGACTCTATACTGTAAGAGCAGTGAGACTATGGACTCTTTACTGTAAGAGCAGTGAGACAATGGACTCTTTACTGTAAGAGCAGTGAGACTATGGACTCTACTGTAAGAGCAGTGAGACTATGGACTCTTTACGGTAAGAGCAGTGAGACTATGGACTCTTTACTGTAAGAGCAGTGAGACTATGGACTCTTTACTGTAAGAGCAGTGAGACTATGGACTCTTTACGGTAAGAGCAGTGAGACTATGGACTCTATACTGTAAGAGCAGTGAGACTATGGACTCTTTACGGTAAGAGCAGTGAGACTATGGACTCTTTACTGTAAGAGCAGTGAGACTATGGACTCTTTACTGTAAGAACAGTGAGACTATAGACTCTTTACGGTAAGAGCAGTGAGACTATGGACTCTTTACGGTAAGAGCAGTGAGACTATGGACTCTTTACGGTAAGAGCAGTGAGACTATGGACTCTTTACTGTAAGAGCAGTGAGACTATGGACTCTTTACTGTAAGAGCAGTGAGACTATGGACTCTTTACTGTAAGAGCAGTGAGACTATGGACTCTTTACGGTAAGAGCAGTAAGACTATGGACTCTATACTGTAAGAGCAGTGAGACTATGGACTCTTTACGGTAAGAGCAGTGAGACTATGGACTCTTTACCATAAGAGCAGTGAGACTATGGACTCTTTACGGTAAGAGCAGTGAGACTATGGACTCTTTACTGTAAGAGCAGTGAGACTATGGACTCTTTACGGTAAGAGCAGTGAGACTATGGACTCTGTACTGTAAGAGCAGTGAGACTATGGACTCTTTACTGTAAGAGCAGTGAGACTATGGACTCTTTACGGTAAGAGCAGTGAGACTATGGACTCTATACTGTAGGAGCAGTGAGACTATGGACTCTTTACGGTAAGAGCAGTGAGACTATGGACTCTTTACTGTAAGAGCAGTGAGACTATGGACTCTTTACTGTAAGAGCAGTGAGACTATGGACTCTTTACGGTAAGAGCAGTGAGACTATGGACTCTGTACTGTAAGAACAGTGAGACTATGGACTATTTACTGTAAGAGCAGTGAGACTATGGACTCTTTACGGTAAGAGCAGTGAGACTATGGACTCTTTACTGTAAGAGCAGTGAGACTATGGACTCTTTACTGTAAGAGCAGTGAGACTATGGACTCTTTACGGTAAGAGCAGTGAGACTATGGACTCTTTACGGTAAGAGCAGTGAGACTATGGACTCTTTACTGTAAGAGCAGTGAGACTATGGACTCTTTACTGTAAGAGCAGTGAGACTATGGACTCTTTACTGTAAGAGCGGTGAGACTATGGACTCTTTACTGTAAGAGCGGTGAGACTATGGACTCTTTACTGTAAGAGCAGTGAGACTATGGACTCTTTACAGTAAGAGCAGTGAGACTATGGACTCTTTACGGTAAGAGCAGTGAGACTATGGACTCTATACTGTAAGAGCAGTGAGACTATGGACTCTATACTGTAAGAGCAGTGAGACTATGGACTCTTTACTGTAAGAGCAGTGAGACTATGGACTCTTTACTGTAACAGCAGTGAGACTATGGACTCTATACTGTAAGAGCAGTGAGACTATGGACTCTATACTGTAAGAGCAGTGAGACTATGGACTCTTTACTGTAACAGCAGTGAGACTATGGACTCTTTACTATAAGAGCAGTGAGACTATGGACTCTATACTGTAAGAGCAGTGAGACTATGGACTCTATACTGTAAGAGCAGTGAGACTATGGACTCTTTACTGTAAGAGCAGTGAGACTATGGACTCTTTACTATAAGAGCAGTGAGACTATGGACTCTATACTGTAAGAGCAGTGAGACTATGGACTCTTTACTGTAAAAGCAGTGAGACTATGGACTCTTTACTGTAAGAGCAGTGAGACTGTGGACTCTTTACGGTAAGAGCAGTGAGACTATGGACTCTTTACTGTAAGAGCAGTGAGACTATGGACTCTTTACTGTAAGAGCAGTGAGACTGTGGACTCTTTACTGTAAGAGCAGTGAGACTATGGACTCTTTACGGTAAGAGCAGTGAGACTATGGACTCTTTACTGTAAGAGCAGTGAGACTGTGGACTCTTTACGGTAAGAGCAGTGAGACTATGGACTCTTTACTGTAAGAGCAGTGAGACTATGGACTCTTTACTGTAAGAGCAGTGAGACTGTGGACTCTTTACTGTAAGAGCAGTGAGACTATGGACTCTTTACTGTAAGAGCAGTGAGACTATGGACTCTTTACTGTAAGAGCAGTGAGACTATGGACTCTTTACTGTAAGAGCAGTGAGACTATGGACTCTTTACTGTAAGAGCGGTGAGACTATGGACTCTATACTGTAAGAGCGGTGAGACTATGGACTCTTTACTGTAAGAGCAGTGAGACTGTGGACTCTTTACGGTAAGAGCAGTGAGACTATGGACTCTTTACTGTAAGAGCAGTGAGACTATGGACTCTTTACTGTAAGAGCAGTGAGACTGTGGACTCTTTACTGTAAGAGCAGTGAGACTATGGACTCTTTACGGTAAGAGCAGTGAGACTATGGACTCTTTACTGTAAGAGCAGTGAGACTGTGGACTCTTTACGGTAAGAGCAGTGAGACTATGGACTCTTTACTGTAAGAGCAGTGAGACTATGGACTCTTTACTGTAAGAGCAGTGAGACTGTGGACTCTTTACTGTAAGAGCAGTGAGACTATGGACTCTTTACTGTAAGAGCAGTGAGACTATGGACTCTTTACTGTAAGAGCAGTGAGACTATGGACTCTTTACTGTAAGAGCAGTGAGACTATGGACTCTTTACTGTAAGAGCGGTGAGACTATGGACTCTATACTGTAAGAGCAGTGAGACTATGGACTCTTTACTGTAAGAGCAGTGAGACTATGGACTCTTTACTGTAAGAGCAGTGAGACTATGGACTCTTTACTGTAAGAGCGGTGAGACTATGGACTCTATACTGTAAGAGCAGTGAGACTATGGACTCTTTACTTTAAGAGCAGTGAGACTATGGACTCTTTACTGTAAGAGCAGTGACACTATGGACTCTATACTGTAAGAGCGGTGAGACTATGGACTCTTTACTGTAAGAGCAGTGAGACTATGGACTCTTTACTGTAAGAGCAGTGAGACTATGGACTCTTTACTGTAAGAGCAGTGAGACTATGGACTCTTTACAGTAAGAGCAGTGAGACTATGGACTCTTTACTGTAAGAGCAGTGAGACTATGGACTCTTTACTGTAAGAGCAGTGAGACTATGGACTCTTTACGGTAAGAGCAGTGAGACTATGGACTCTTTACTGTAAGAGCAGTGAGACTATGGACTCTTTACTGTAAGAGCAGTGAGACTATGGACTCTTTACGGTAAGAGCAGTGAGACTGTGGACTCTTTACTGTAAGAGCAGTGAGACTATGGACTCTACTGTAAGAGCAGTGAGACTATGGACTCTATACGGTAAGAGCAGTGAGACTATGGACTCTTTACTGTAAGAGCAGTGAGACTATGGACTCTTTACTGTAAGAGCAGTGAGACTATGGACTCTTTACTGTAAGAGCAGTGAGACTATGGACTCTATACTGTAAGAGCAGTGAGACTATGGACTCTACTGTAAGAGCAGTGAGACTGTGGACTCTTTACTGTAAGAGCAGTGAGACTATGGACTCTTTACTGTAAGAGCAGTGAGACTATGGACTCTTTACTGTAAGAGCAGTGAGACTATGGACTCTTTACTGTAAGAGCAGTGAGACTGTGGACTCTTTACTGTAAGAGCAGTGAGACTATGGATTCTTTACGGTAAGAGCAGTGAGACTATGGACTCTTTACTGTAAGAGAAGTGAGACTGTGGACTCTTTACTGTAAGAGCAGTGAGACTATGGACTCTTTACTGTAAGAACAGTGAGACTATGGACTCTTTACTGTAAGAGCAGTGAGACTATGGACTCTTTACTGTAAGAGCAGTGAGACTATGGACTCTTTACTGTAAGAGCAGTGAGACTATGGACTCTTTACAGTAAGAGCAGTGAGACTATGGACTCTTTACTGTAAGAGCAGTGAGACTATGGACTCTTTACTGTAAGAGCAGTGAGACTATGGACTCTTTACGGTAAGAGCAGTGAGACTATGGACTCTTTACTGTAAGAGCAGTGAGACTATGGACTCTTTACTGTAAGAGCAGTGAGACTATGGACTCTTTACTGTAAGAGCAGTGAGACTGTGGACTCTTTACTGTAAGAGCAGTGAGACTATGGACTCTACTGTAAGAGCAGTGAGACTATGGACTCTATACGGTAAGAGCAGTGAGACTATGGACTCTTTACTGTAAGAGCAGTGAGACTATGGACTCTTTACTGTAAGAGCAGTGAGACTATGGACTCTTTACTGTAAGAGCAGTGAGACTATGGACTCTATACTGTAAGAGCAGTGAGACTATGGACTCTACTGTAAGAGCAGTGAGACTGTGGACTCTTTACTGTAAGAGCAGTGAGACTATGGACTCTTTACTGTAAGAGCAGTGAGACTATGGACTCTTTACTGTAAGAGCAGTGAGACTATGGACTCTTTACTGTAAGAGCAGTGAGACTGTGGACTCTTTACTGTAAGAGCAGTGAGACTATGGATTCTTTACGGTAAGAGCAGTGAGACTATGGACTCTTTACTGTAAGAGAAGTGAGACTGTGGACTCTTTACTGTAAGAGCAGTGAGACTATGGACTCTTTACTGTAAGAACAGTGAGACTATGGACTCTTTACTGTAAGAGCAGTGAGACTATGGACTCTTTACTGTAAGAGCAGTGAGACTATGGACTCTTTACTGTAAGAGCAGTGAGACTATGGACTCTTTACTGTAAGAGCAGTGAGACTATGGACTCTTTACTGTAAGAGCAGTGAGACTATGGACTCTATACTGTAAGAGCAGTGAGACTGTGGACTCTTTACTGTAAGAACAGTGAGACTATGGACTCTTTACTGTAAGAGCAGTGAGACTATGGACTCTTTACTGTAAGAGCAGTGAGACTATGGACTCTTTACTGTAAGAGCAGTGAGACTATGGACTCTTTACTGTAAGAGCAGTGAGACTATGGACTCTTTACTGTAAGAGCAGTGAGACTATGGACTCTATACTGTAAGAGCAGTGAGACTGTGGACTCTTTACTGTAAGAACAGTGAGACTATGGACTCTTTACTGTAAGAGCAGTGAGACTATGGACTCTTTACTGTAAGAGCAGTGAGACTATGGACTCTTTACTGTAAGAGCAGTGAGACTATGGACTCTTTACTGTAAGAGCAGTGAGACTATGGACTCTTTACTGTAAGAGCAGTGAGACTATGGACTCTATACTGTAAGAGCAGTGAGACTATGGACTCTTTACTGTAAGAGCAGTGAGACTGTGGACTCTTTACTGTAAGAGCAGTGAGACTATGGACTCTTTACTGTAAGAGCAGTGAGACTATGGACTCTTTACTGTAAGAGCAGTGAGACTATGGACTCTTTACTGTAAGAGCAGTGAGACTATGGACTCTTTACTGTAAGAGCGGTGAGACTATGGACTCTATACTGTAAGAGCAGTGAGACTATGGACTCTTTACTGTAAGAGCAGTGAGACTATGGACTCTTTACTGTAAGAGCAGTGAGACTATGGACTCTTTACTGTAAGAGCGGTGAGACTATGGACTCTATACTGTAAGAGCAGTGAGACTATGGACTCTTTACTTTAAGAGCAGTGAGACTATGGACTCTTTACTGTAAGAGCAGTGACACTATGGACTCTATACTGTAAGAGCGGTGAGACTATGGACTCTTTACTGTAAGAGCAGTGAGACTATGGACTCTTTACTGTAAGAGCAGTGAGACTATGGACTCTTTACTGTAAGAGCAGTGAGACTATGGACTCTTTACAGTAAGAGCAGTGAGACTATGGACTCTTTACTGTAAGAGCAGTGAGACTATGGACTCTTTACTGTAAGAGCAGTGAGACTATGGACTCTTTACGGTAAGAGCAGTGAGACTATGGACTCTTTACTGTAAGAGCAGTGAGACTATGGACTCTTTACTGTAAGAGCAGTGAGACTATGGACTCTTTACGGTAAGAGCAGTGAGACTATGGACTCTTTACTGTAAGAGCAGTGAGACTGTGGACTCTTTACTGTAAGAGCAGTGAGACTATGGACTCTACTGTAAGAGCAGTGAGACTATGGACTCTATACGGTAAGAGCAGTGAGACTATGGACTCTTTACTGTAAGAGCAGTGAGACTATGGACTCTTTACTGTAAGAGCAGTGAGACTATGGACTCTTTACTGTAAGAGCAGTGAGACTATGGACTCTATACTGTAAGAGCAGTGAGACTATGGACTCTACTGTAAGAGCAGTGAGACTGTGGACTCTTTACTGTAAGAGCAGTGAGACTATGGACTCTTTACTGTAAGAGCAGTGAGACTATGGACTCTTTACTGTAAGAGCAGTGAGACTATGGACTCTTTACTGTAAGAGCAGTGAGACTGTGGACTCTTTACTGTAAGAGCAGTGAGACTATGGATTCTTTACTGTAAGAGCAGTGAGACTATGGACTCTTTACTGTAAGAGAAGTGAGACTGTGGACTCTTTACTGTAAGAGCAGTGAGACTATGGACTCTTTACTGTAAGAACAGTGAGACTATGGACTCTTTACTGTAAGAGCAGTGAGACTATGGACTCTTTACTGTAAGAGCAGTGAGACTATGGACTCTTTACTGTAAGAGCAGTGAGACTATGGACTCTTTACTGTAAGAGCAGTGAGACTATGGACTCTTTACTGTAAGAGCAGTGAGACTATGGACTCTTTACTGTAAGAGCAGTGAGACTATGGACTCTTTACTGTAAGAACAGTGAGACTATGGACTCTTTACTGTAAGAGCGGTGAGACTATGGACTCTTTACGGTAAGAGCAGTGAGACTATGGAACTCTCTGCCTGAGGAGGTGGTGATGGTGAGTACAATAAAGGAATTCAGGAGGGGCCTGGATGTATTTCTGGAGTGTAATAATATTACAGGCTATAGCTACTAGAGAGGGGTCGTTGATCCAGGGAGTTATTCTAAATTGCCTGAATGGAGTCGGGAAGGAATTTTTTATTCCCCTAAAGTGGGGAAAATTGGCTTCTACCTCACAGGGTTTTTTTTTTTTTTGCCTTCCTCTGGATCCACTTGCAGGAGAACAGGCCGAACTGGATGGACAAATGTCTTTTTTCGGCCTTATGTACTATGTTACATATAAATTCCTGCCACATATTGCCAAAACCTGCTGGGACCCTAGACTAAAGCTGTACCTTGTATGGATCAAAGCTGCATATCATATCACCAAGTAAAGACAAGTTGGACCCTATTATCTGTGTGGATTTCCATCATTCCTCAATTACTCCTATTAACAGCACTCAATTTGTTGCATGTGAGCCGGGATACAGGAGTCCAGCCGTACCACAGGTAGGAGACACCGTTGACACTACCATATCTGCTATACAGAGACGTTATCCCCCTCTGTCATTCCTCACCTGGTACGTGAGCTATAACATCTTAAAGTTCCCTGCTACAGTACCTGCGCAAGCTGCAACTGGCGTCACAAACTTATACACATATAAACTGACCCACTGCATAGCATTCCCACTGACCCAGTGTCCTGCTCATTGCATATATAACTATCTATCTGGACACTATGTGGTACTGTGTATCTGGGGCTGTATCCTGATAACTTGACTCTCCTCAGGATGAAGTGACTCTTTACCATAATGTGACTCTCCTTATTATAACGTCACTCTCTTTATGATAATGTGACTCTCCTTAAGAAAATAGGATTTTCCTTATGATAACATGTTTAACTTTATGATAATGTGACTCTCTCTATGATAATGTGACTCTCTCTATGATAATGTGACTCTTATTTGATAACGTAAAACTCCTTATGATAACGTGACTCTCCGTATGATAATGTAACTCCTTAGGATTATGTGACTCTTCTATCACGGTCGGCGTGGCTATCACATACGTGACACAGAGGGAGGGAACGAGGAAGGCCCTGCCCAAGTGAGAGGGAAGATGGTGACCCCTGACTCACCTGGCGGCTGGCACCTGGCTGCCCTGACGTCCCTAGACGGGTTCCTCACCCGTACGCCGATCACGTGCCTAAAGCCCTGGCTTTCCCTGAGCTGAGCCCTAGATAGTGAACAGGGCGATGGGAACACTAGTCCGCACCACTAACTCTAAGGGAAAACACCAAGGGGAGGACAGACAACACAGACTCAACATATATTCCCAGGTGGGCGACAACAGGAGACAACAATAAGCCCAACAGGGATCCGGAGGGTAGCACTCAGGAACGACAACCAGGATTCACCACTCCAGTGGGTCAGTATAGATGTCCAGGCAGGAAGCTCTATAACTGGCAACTAGAGAAGTGTGAGGGGAGAATATAAGGAGGTTGGGAGTGGCAGACAAGAAACAGCTGAGGAGGAGAAGCTACGGATCCCTGAGAGAGACAAAAAGGATAGCAAGGCAAACACAGAAAACAATCACTAAGAAACAACGTGATCTTTAGACATAGAGCGCGCAGCCACCCGCTGCGACTTCCTGACCCCGGGTATAACGGAGTCAGACGTGGCTCTTGATACCCTCGTGACATCTTCTTAGAATAATGTGACTCTCCTTATGATAATTTGACTCTCTTTATGATAATGTGACTCTCCTTAAGAAAATAGGATTTTCCTTATGATAACATGTTTAACTTTATGATAATGTGACTCTCTCTATGATAATGTGACTCTTATTTGATAACGTAAAACTCCTTATGATAACGTGACTCTCCGTATGATAATGTAACTCCTTAGGATTATGTGACTCTTCTATCATGGTCGGCGTGGCTATCACATACGTGACACAAAGGGAGGGAACGAGGAAGGCCCTGCCCAAGTGAGAGGGAAGATGGTGACCCCTGACTCACCTGGCGGCTGGCACCTGGCTGCCCTGACGTCCCTAGACGGGTTCCTCACCCGTACGCCGATCACGTGCCTAAAGCCCTGGCTTTCCCTGAGCTGAGCCCTAGATAGTGAACAGGGCGATGGAAACACTAGTCCGCACCACTAACTCTAAGGGAAAACACCAAGGGGAGGACAGACAATACAGACTCAACATATATTCCCAGGTGGGAGACAACAGGAGACAACAATAAGCCCAACAGTGATCCGGAGGGCAGCACTCTGGAACGACAACCAGGATTCACCACTCCAGTGGGTCAGTATAGATGTCCAGGCAGGAAGCTCTATAACTGGCAACTAGAGAAGTGTGAGGGGAGAATATAAGGAGGTTGGGAGTGGCAGACAAGAAACAGCTGAGGAGGAGAAGCTACGGATCCCTGAGAGAGACAAAAAGGATAGCAAGGCAAACACAGAAAACAATCACTAAGAAACACCATGATCTTTAGATATAGAGCGCGCAGCCACCCGCTGCGACTTCCTGACCCCGGGTATAACGGAGTCAGACGTGGCTCTTGATACCCTCGTGACATCTTCTTAGAATAATGTGACTCTCCTTAAGAAAATAGGATTTTCCTTATGATAACATGTTTAACTTTATGATAATGTGACTCTCTCTATGATAATGTGACTCTCTCTATGATAATGTGACTCTTATTTGATAACGTAAAACTCCTTATGATAACGTGACTCTCCGTATGATAATGTAACTCCTTAGGATTATGTGACTCTTCTATCATGGTCGGCGTGGCTATCACATACGTGACACAAAGGGAGGGAACGAGGAAGGCCCTGCCCAAGTGAGAGGGAAGATGGTGACCCCTGACTCACCTGGCGGCTGGCACCTGGCTGCCCTGACGTCCCTAGACGGGTTCCTCACCCGTACGCCGATCACGTGCCTAAAGCCCTGGCTTTCCCTGAGCTGAGCCCTAGATAGTGAACAGGGCGATGGAAACACTAGTCCGCACCACTAACTCTAAGGGAAAACACCAAGGGGAGGACAGACAATACAGACTCAACATATATTCCCAGGTGGGAGACAACAGGAGACAACAATAAGCCCAACAGTGATCCGGAGGGCAGCACACAGGAACAACAACCAGGATTAACCACTCCAGTGGGTCAGTATAGATGTCCAGGCAGGAAGCTCTATAACTGGCAACTAGAGAAGTGTGAGGGGAGAATATAAGGAGGTTGGGAGTGGCAGACAAGAAACAGCTGAGGAGGAGAAGCTACGGATCCCTGAGAGAGACAAAAAGGATAGCAAGGCAAACACAGAAAACAATAACTAAGAAACACCATGATCTTTAGATATAGAGCGCGCAGCCACCCGCTGCGACTTCCTGACCCCGGGTATAACGGAGTCAGACGTGGCTCTTGATACCCTCGTGACATCTTCTTAGAATAATGTGACTCTCCTTATGATAATTTGACTCTCTTTATGATAACGTGACTCTCTTTATGATTATGTGACTTTCCTTAGAATAATGTGACTCTCTTTAGAAAAACATGAATCTCTTTATGATTACGTGACTCTCCTTAGGATTACTTGACTATTCTTAGGATAACGTGGCTCCTTAGAATAACATGACTCTCCTTAGGATTACTTGACTATCCTTAGAATAACGTGACTCTCCTTAGGATTACTTGACTATCCTTAGAATAACATGACTCTCCTTAGGATTACTTGACTATCCTTAGAATAACGTGACTCTCCTTAGGATTACTTGACTATCCTTAGAATAACATGACTCTCCTTAGGATTACTTGACTATCCTTAGGATAACGTGGCTCCTTAGGATAACGTGGCTCCTTAGGATTACTTGACTATCCTTAGAATAACATGACTCTCCTTAGGATTACTTGACTATCCTTAGGATAACGTGGCTCCTTAGGATTACGTGACTCTCGTTAGGATTACTTGACTATCCTTAGGATTACTTGACTATCCTTAGGATAACGTGGCTCCTTAGGATTACTTGACTATCCTTAGGATAACGTGGCTCCTTAGGATTACTTGACTATCCTTAGGATAACGTGGCTCCTTAGGATAACGTGGCTCCTTAGGATTACTTGACTATCCTTAGGATAACGTGGCTCCTTAGGATAACGTGGCTCCTTAGGATTACTTGACTATCCTTAGAATAACGTGGCTCCTTAGGATTACTTGACTATCCTTAGAATAACGTGGCTCCTTTGGATTACTTGACTATCCTTAGGATAACGTGGCTCCTTAGGATAACGTGGCTCCTTAGGATAACGTGGCTCCTTAGGATAACGTGGCTCCTTAGGATTACTTGACTATCCTTAGAATAACGTGGCTCCTTAGGATTACTTGACTATCCTTAGAATAACGTGGCTCCTTTGGATTACTTGACTATCCTTAGGATAACGTGGCTCCTTAGGATTACTTGACTATCCTTAGAATAACGTGGCTCCTTTGGATTACTTGACTATCCTTAGGATAACGTGGCTCCTTAGGATAACGTGGCTCCTTAGGATTACGTGACTCACTTTTAGGATTTTGTGACTACCCTTAGAATAAAGTGACTCTCCTTAGGGTGACATGACTCCTTTGTGAAGATACCGCTTATTACTTTGGTGTAGAGCAATAATCCCCGGATCCTGTTTTTTCTTCGTTGCCTCCATCACTAGATACGCAGCATTTCTCCCAGTGACAGCAGGAACAGCAGCTCTGGAGCACAACCGGCAGGTCCATCCTTCTCTCCAGTCAGTCTTCTTCTGATTGTACAGCTCTCCTGACTATGTTGGTGTCATGGTGGCTGCTATAAGCCCATCTTGGCTTCACCTGTGCAGAAACTGAGACTGATGTGGGAATGAAGACCAGGCAGAACAATAGAGGAACACGACTCCTGGATGTGGCAATGTGAGGCCATTACGTAATCGTCCGTATCTCATTTCCCATGAGCCCCACATTCCGGAGAATGTGCTGAGCGCGGCGTCCGTTCCTCGTGTTCCTATTATTAGATGTTTTCCTGCGGCTGGTGATAAGATGCTTTGTGCATTATCATCACGGTGCAGGCGATGGAGCGGCAGGGAATGGGTTACACAAATCGCTCTGATTAATTCTCAGCTGCTGATTGAGGAACTGCGGAATTCCAGAGGAAGTGCCCCCCCCCCCCCCCCCCCCCCCCCCCGCGCTCACTCAGCTGGAAATATTAGGATGGGGGGGTTAGTCCTCTGACTGCTCTGCATGGATCCATTATGGCACAGTAGTTTCAGGTGGTGGCTGTGACCACATCTGAAGAGGTTCCAAACGAGCCGCGTCTGTCCCGCCAAGGTCACGTGACCGCACTGCGGGTACCATGTAGTGGAAAGGTGCGCGATACACAAAGGCGAACTCTGCCAACCAAACAGAAAAAGGAGAGAAGAGTAACAATAATATTCACCTCAAAATAAGAGACCACCAGGCGGTGTGGAGTGTGTGCAGCCCGCGACGGCACAGAGACCCTCATCATCTCCTACCTGGGCTACTGCAGCACCCTCCTCTGTGGCCTCCCGACTCCCCCATTACTCCTCTGCCAAACCAGTTCCAGATACTAAAACCGACAGCCGCCCCCAACAACCAGCTCGGGGGAAGCACAGAGGCACAATATGGGCAAACTTTTCCATAGTAGGCCACGACTCTAACTCCACCCAAAACATAATGATGCCCCCACACAGTAATTATTCCCCCTTTTTGCCCCCTCGCAGTAGTTATGGTCCGATATGTGCCCCCCAACAGAAGTTATGGCCAGATATGTGCCCCTCACAGTAGTTATGGTCAGATATGTGTCCCCTCACAGTAGTTATGGCCAGATATGTGCCCCTCACAGTAGTTATGGCCAGATATGTGCCCCTCACAGTAGTTATGCCCAGATATGTGCCCCTCACAGTAGTTATGGTCAGATATGTGCCCCTCACAGTAGTTATGGTCAGATATGTGCCCCTCACAGTAGTTATGGTCAGATATGTGCCCCTCACAGTAGTTATGGCCAGATATGTGCCCCTCACAGTAGTTATGGTCAGATATGTGCCCCTCACAGTAGTTATGGCCAGATATGTGCCCCTCACAGTAGTTATGGTCAGATATGTGCCCCTCACAGTAGTTATGGTCAGATATGTGCCCCTCACAGTAGTTATGGTCAGATATGTGCCCCTCACAGTAGTTATGGCCAGATATGTGCCCCTCACAGAAGTTATGGTCAGATATGTGCCCCTCACAGTAGTTATGCCCAGATATGTGCCCCTCACAGTAGTTATACCAGATATGTGCCTCCTCACAGTAGTTATACCAGATATGTGCCCCCTCACAGTAGTTATGCCCAGATATGTGCCCCACTCACAGTAGTTATGCCAGATATGTGCCCCTCACAGTAGTTATGGTCAAATATGTGCCCCCTCACAGTAGTTATGCCCAGATATGTGCCCCACTCACAGTAGTTATACCAGATATGTTCCCCCTCACAGTAGTTATGCCAGATATGTGCCCCCTCACAGTAGTTATGGCCAGATATGTGCCCCTCACAGTAGTTATGGTCAGATATGTGTCCCCTCACAGTAGTTATGGTCAGATATGTGTCCCCTCACAGTAGTTATGCTCAGATATGTGCCCCCTCACAGTAGTTATGCCCAGATATGTGCCCCACTCACAGTAGTTATACCAGATATGTGCCCCCTCACAGTAGTTATGCCAGATATGTGCCCCTCACAGTAGTTATTGTCAGATATGTGCCCCCTCACAGTAGTTATGCCCAGATATGTGCCCCACTCACAGTAGTTATACCAGATATGTTCCCCCTCACAGTAGTTATGCCAGATATGTTCCCCCTCACAGTAGTTATGCCAGATATGTGCCCCCTCACAGTAGTTATGGTCCGATATGTGCCCCCCAACAGAAGTTATGGCCAGATATGTGCCCCCTCACAGTAGTTATGGTCAGATATCTGCCCCCTCACAGTAGTTATGGTCAGATATGTGCCCCTCACAGTAGTTATGGCCAGATATGTGCCCCCTCACAGTAGTTATGGCCAGATATGTGCCCCTCACAGTAGTTATGGTCAGATATGTGCCCCTCACAGTAGTTATGGTCAGATATGTGTCCCCTCACAGTAGTTATGCTCAGATATGTGCCCCCTCACAGTAGTTATGCCCAGATATGTGCCCCACTCACAGTAGTTATACCAGATATGTGCCCCCTCACAGTAGGTATGCCAGATATGTGCCCCTCACAGTAGTTATGGTCAGATATGTGCCCCCTCACAGTAGTTATGGTCAGATATGTGTCCCCTCACAGTAGTTATGGTCAGATATGTGTCCCCTCACAGTAGTTATGCTCAGATATGTGCCCCCTCACAGTAGTTATGCCCAGATATGTTCCCCACTCACAGTAGTTATACCAGATATGTGCCCCCTCACAGTAGTTATGCCAGATATGTGCCCCCTCACAGTAGTTATGGTCAGATATGTGCCCCCTCACTGTAGTTATGGTCAGATATGTGCCCCTTCACAGTAGTTATGCCCAGATATGTGCCCCACTCACAGTAGTTATACCAGATATGTTCCCCCTCACAGTAGTTATGCCAGATATGTTCCCCCTCACAGTAGTTATGCCAGATATGTGCCCCCTCACAGTAGTTATGGTCCGATATGTGCCCCCCAACAGAAATTATGGCCAGATATGTGCCCCCTCACAGTAATTATGAACAGATGTGTCCCCTCTCACAGTAGTTATACCAGATATGTGCCCCTCACTGTAGTTATAGCCAGATATGTGCCCCTCACAGTAGTTACGGCCAGATATGTGCCCCTCACAGTAGTTACACCCAGAGATGTGCCCCTCACAGTAGTTATACCAGATATGTGCCCCTCACAGTAGTTACACCCAGAGATGTGCCCCTCACAGTAGTTACACCCAGAGATGTGCCCCTCACAGTAGTTATGCCCAGATATTTGCCCCTCATAGTAGTTATACCCAGATATGTGCCCCTCACAGCAGTTATATCAGATATGTGCCCCCTCACAGTAGTTATGGCCAGATATGTGCCCCCTCACAGTAGTTATACCAGATATGTGCCCCCTCACAGTAGTTATGTCAGATATGTGCCCCTCACAGTAGTTATGCCAAAAATGTGCCCCCTCACAGTAGTTATGGACAAATAAGTGACCCCCTCACAGTAGTTATGGCCATATATGTGCCCCCCAACAGTAGTTATGGTCATATATGTGCCTCCTCACAGTAGTAATGATCAGATAAGTGCCCCCTCACAGTAGTTATGGTCAAAAATGTGCCCCTCACAGTAGTTATAGTAAATAATTTGCCCCCCTCACAGTAGTTAATCCCAGGTATGTCCCTCCTAACAGTAGTTATGGACAGATATGTGCCCCCTTACAGTAATTATGCCAGATTTGTGCCCCCTCACAGTAGTTATGGCCAGATATGTTCCCCCCTACAGTAGTTATACCAGATATGTTCCCCCTCACAGTAGTTATATCCAGATATGTGCCCCTCACAGTAGTTATATCCAGATATGTGCCCCCTTACAGTAGTTATATCCAGATATGTGCCCCCTTACAGTAGTTATTCCCAGATATGTGCCCCCTCACAGTAGTTATACCAGATATGTGCCCCCTCACAGTAGTTATGCCCAGATATGTGCCCCCTTACAGTAGTTATGGCCAGATATGTGCCCCCTCACAGTAGTTATAGCCAGATTCATGTCCTCTCCCAGTAGTTGTTCCCATATATGTGCCCTATCACAGTAATTATGGCCAGATATGTGCCCTTTCACTGTACTAATGCCAGATATATGCCCCTTACAGTAGCTATGGCCAGTTATGCCCCCTCTTATGGTAGTTATGCTCAGATATGTAATCCCTCTTAGTAGCTATGCCCAGATTTGTAACCTGTCGCCAGATATGTGTCCCCTAACAATAGTTATGTCCATAAATGTGCCCTTCACAGTAGTAATGGCCAGATATGTATTCCCAGATATGTGTCCCCTCATACGGTAGTAGTTATGTCAGACATGTGCCCACTCATAGTAACACAGTACATAAGGCCGAAAAAAGCCCTCTGTCCATCCAGTTCGGCCTCTTATCCTGCAAGTTTATCCAGAGGAAGGCAAAAAACCCTGTGAGGTAGAAGCCAATTTTCCCCACTTAACCCCTTAACGACACAGGACGAAAATGCTCGTCCTAAATCGCCGGCACTTAGCGCTAGAGGACGAGCGTCCTCGTCCTGCAGTCGTTCCTCCCCCCCCGTGTGCGGTGCTGCGATCAGCGGCAGAGATCCGGCTGTTACTGACCAGCATCGGCGGTGGATTAACCCCTCATATGCCGCGGTCAGCGCTGACCTCGGCATATGGGAGGTTTGCGCTCCCTCACATCATCCATCGGTCCCCGCACTGCTGTGGCGGGGACTCGATGGTTGCCATGGCAGCCCCAAGCATGTACGGAAGCCTAAGAGGCCCAGCCTCCAGGCTGGGTCTCCTAGGCAACTGTTAGCGTCTTACAGTGTCAGACACTAACAGTTCAATACAGCACAATACAGAAGTATCCTGCTGCATAGAAACAGGGATCAGACCCAGAGTGGGACAAATAATAAAGTGGGGAAAAAAAGTTAATAAAATTAAAGTTTTACAAAAAAAATTAAAAGTTTCAAGTAAAAAAAAAAAAAAAGCGTCCTTTTCCAAAAATAAAGTAAAAAATAGGGAAAAGACATAAAGACATATTAGGTTTTGTCGCGTCTATAAACATATCACATGACCTAACCCCTCAGATGAACACCATAAATAATAAAAAATAAAAACTGGGCTAAATAAACAATTTTTTTGTCACCTTACATCACAAAAAGTACAACAGCAAGCGATCAAAAAGGCGTACGCCCACCAAAATAGTAACTACAAATTGGCGTGGTATTAAAAAGCAAGAAGTGCTCAACCCCATATGCAGTGGTTCATCTATACCGGGGGGCAGATCCTGCACTTGTGGTCCGCTGCTAATGGCAATCCCCAGCAAAAATGCATACAATGGAGGATGCCTGCAGCGGACCACAAGTACCACAATGGACATCCTACACAGGATAGCAAATGTGTGGATGTGATAAGAGCGCGAGGTCCGACTCACATGTGAGGCCCGGGCTATATGCGCCAGTCTTGGGTGGGGCTCAGAACTCTGCCTCCTCCCACTGTAAGCACGGTCACATGCTGGAGGTAACTGGGAGATTGCTGGGAGTCGGACCTTGCGCTCCTGTAATTCGCCCACTGGCTCCTGGTATTGCCCACACGGCCCAGGTAGGTTTAGTGTTAGGTCCCGAGCTACTTGAGAAACCTTGGCGCGGTGCTCGGGCTCAGACAAGTCCTCACGTAGGACATGTCGGCTAATCTCTCAATTTTACACCAGTATGAGGGTTAATAAGACCGCAGAGGGCACCTGTCTTTGTTTTTGTTATATTATTTCCACCAAAATAGTATCAATCTAACCGTCACCTCATCCCGCAAAAAATGAGCCCCCACCTGAGACAATCGCCCAAAAAATAAAAAAACTATGGCTCAGAATATGGAGAAAAAAGCTGTTATTGTCCGTATCGACCGGCTCTATAAAAATATCACATGACCTAAACCCTCAGGTGACCACCGTAAAAAATAAAAAATAAAAACTGTGCTAAATAAAAATTTTTTGTCATCTTACATCACAAAAAGTGTAATAGCAAGCGATGAAAAAGTCACATGCACCCCAAAATAGTGCCTATCAAACTGTAATCTCATCCCGCAAAAAATGAGACCCTACCTAAGACAATCGCCCAAAAACTGAAAAACTATGGCTCTCAGACTATGGAGACACTAAAACATGATTTTTTTGTTTCAAAAATGAAATCATTGTGTAAAACTTACATAAATAAATAAAAAGTATACATATCAGGTATCACCGCGTCCGTGACAACCTGCTCTATAAAAATATCACATGATCTAACCTGTCAGATGAATGTTGTAAATAACAAAAAATAAACGTGCCAAAACAGCAATTTCTTGTTACCTTGCCTCACAAAAAGTGTAATATAGAGCAACCAAAAATCATATGTACCCTAAACTAGTACCAACAATACTGCCACCCTATCCCGTAGTTTCTAAAATGGGGTCACTTTTATGGAGTTTCTACTCTAGGGGTGCATCAGGGGGGCTTCAAATGGGACAAGGTGTCAAAAAACCAGTCCAGCAAAATCTGCCTTCCAAAAACCATATGGCATTTCTTTCCTTCTTCGCCCTGCCGTGTGCCCGTACAGTAGTTTGCGACCACATATGGGGTGTTTCTGTAAACTACAGAATTAAGGCCATAAATATTGAGTTTGGTTTGGCTGTTAACCCTTGCTTTGTAACTGGAAAAAAAATATTAAAATGGAAAATCTGCGAAAAAAGTGAAATGTTGAAATTGTATCTCTATTTTCCATTAATTCTTGTGGAACACCTAAAGGGTTAACGACGTTTGTAAAAATCAGTTTTGAATACCTTGAGGGAATATAGTTTCTATAATGGGGTCATTTTTGGGTGGTTTCTATTATGTAAGCCTCGCAAAGTGACTTCAGACCTGAACTGGTCCTTAAAAAGTTGGTTTTTGAAATTTTCTGAGAAATTTCAAGATTTACTTCTAAACTTCTAAGCCTTGTAACGTCCCCCAAAAATAAAATATCATTCCCAAAATGATCCTAACATGAAGTAGACATATGGGGAATGTAAAGTAATAACTATTTTTGTAGGTATTAATATGTATTATAGAAGTAGAGAAATTAAAACTTGGAAATTTGCAAATTTTTAAAAAAATCTGGGCAAATTTGGTATTTGTTTATAAATAAAAATGAAATTTTTGGACTCCTTTTTACCAGAGTCATGAAGTACAATATGTGACAAAAAAACAATCTCAGAATGGCCTGGATAAGTCAAAGCGTTTTAAAGTTATCACCACATAAAGTGACACTGGTCAGATTTGCAAAAAATGGCCTGGTCCTGAAGGTGAAAATGAGCCCGGTCCTTAAAGGGTTAAGAAGGAAAGAATTCCTTCCCGACTCTAATCAGGCATCAGAATAACTCCCTGGATCAACGACCCCTCTCTAGTAGCTATAGCCTGTAATATTATTACACTCCAGAAATACATCCAGGCCCCTCCTGAATTCCTTTATTGTACTCACCATCACCACCTCCTCAGGCAGAGAGTCCATAGTCTCACCGCTCTTACAGTAAAGAGTCCATAGTCTCACTGCTCTTACAGTAGAGTCCATAGTCTCACTGCTCTTACAGTAAAGAGTCCATAGTCTCACTGCTCTTACAGTACAGAGTCCATAGTCTCACTGCTCTTACAGTATAGAGTCCATAGTCTCACTGCTCTTACAGTATAGAGTCCATAGTCTCACTGCTCTTACAGTATAGAGTCCATAGTCTCACTGCTCTTACAGTATAGAGTCCATAGTCTCACTGCTCTTACAGTAGAGTCCATAGTCTCACTGCTCTTACCGTAAAGAGTCCATAGTCTCACTGCTCTTACAGTAAAGAGTCCATAGTCTCACTGCTCTTACAGTAAAGAGTCCATAGTCTCACTGCTCTTACAGTAAAGAGTCCATAGTCTCACTGCTCTTACAGTAAAGAGTCCATAGTCTCACTGCTCTTACAGTAAAGAGTCCATAGTCTCACTGCTCTTACAGTAAAGAGTCCATAGTCTCACTGCTCTTACAGTATAGAGTCCATAGTCTCACTGCTCTTACAGTATAGAGTCCATAGTCTCACTGCTCTTACAGTATAGAGTCCATAGTCTCACTGCGCTTACAGTAAAGAGTCCATAGTCTCACTGCTCTTACAGTATAGAGTCCATAGTCTCACTGCTCTTACAGTAAAGAGTCCATAGTCTCACTGCTCTTACTGTATAGAGTCCATAGTCTCACTGCTCTTACAGTATAGAGTCCATAGTCTCACTGCTCTTACAGTAAAGAGTCCATAGTCTCACTGCTCTTACAGTAAAGAGTCCATAGTCTCACTGCTCTTACAGTAAAGAGTCCATAGTCTCACTGTTCTTACAGTATAGAGTCCATAGTCTCACTGCTCTTACAGTATAGAGTCCATAGTCTCACTGCTCTTACAGTAAAGAGTCCATAGTCTCACTGCTCTTACAGTAAAGAGTCCATAGTCTCACTGTTCTTACAGTATAGAGTCCATAGTCTCACTGCTCTTACAGTATAGAGTCCATAGTCTCACTGCTCTTACAGTATAGAGTCCATAGTCTCACTGCTCTTACAGTAAAGAGTCCATAGTCTCACTGCTCTTACAGTATAGAGTCCATAGTCTCACTGCTCTTACAGTAAAGAGTCCATAGTCTCACTGCTCTTACAGTAAAGAGTCCATAGTCTCACTGCTCTTACCGTAAAGAGTCCATAGTCTCACCGCTCTTACAGTAAAGAGTCCATAGTCTCACTGCTCTTACAGTACAGAGTCCATAGTCTCACTGCTCTTACAGTAAAGAGTCCATAGTCTCACTGCTCTTACAGTATAGAGTCCATAGTCTCACTGTTCTTACAGTATAGAGTCCATAGTCTCACTGCTCTTACAGTATAGAGTCCATAGTCTCACTGCTCTTACAGTAAAGAGTCCATAGTCTCACTGCTCTTACCGTAAAGAGTCCATAGTCTCACTGCTCTTACAGTAAAGAGTCCATAGTCTCACTGCTCTTACAGTAAAGAGTCCATAGTCTCACTGCTCTTACAGTATAGAGTCCATAGTCTCACTGCTCTTACAGTAAAGAGACCATAGTCTCACTGCTCTTACAGTAAAGAGTCAATAGTCTCACTGCTCTTACAGTAAAGTGTCCATAGTCTCACTGCTCTTACAGTAAAGAGTCCATAGTCTCACTGCTCTTACAGTAAAGAGTCCATAGTCTCACTGCTCTTACAGTAAAGATTCCATAGTCTCACTGCTCTTACAGTAGAGTCCATAGTCTCACTGCTCTTACAGTAAAGAGTCCATAGTCTCACTGTTCTTACAGTAAAGAGTCCAGAGTCTCACTGCTCCTACAGTATAGAGTCCATAGTCTCACTGCTCTTACAGTAAAGAGTCCAGAGTCTCACTGCTCCTACAGTATAGAGTCCATAGTCTCACTGCTCTTACAGTATAGAGTCCATAGTCTCACTGCTCTTACAGTAAAGAGTCCATAGTCTCACTGCTCTTACAGTATAGAGTCCATAGTCTCACTGCTCTTACAGTAAAGAGTCCATAGTCTCACTGCTCTTACAGTAAAGAGTCCATAGTCTCACTGCTCTTACAGTAAAGAGTCCATAGTCTCACTGCTCTTACAGTAAAGAGTCCATAGTCTCACTGCTCTTACAGTAAAGAGTCCATAGTCTCACTGCTCTTACAGTAAAGAGTCCATAGTCTCACTGCTCTTACGGTATAGAGTCCATAGTCTCACTGCTCTTACAGTAAAGAGTCCATAGTCTCACAGCTCTTACAGTAAAGAGTCCATAGTCTCACTGCTCTTACAGTATAGAGTCCATAGTCTCACTGCTCTTACAGTAAAGAGTCCATAGTCTCACTGCTCTTACAGTATAAAGTCCATAGTCTCACTGCTCTTACAGTAAAGAGTCCATAGTCTCACTGCTCTTACAGTATAAAGTCCATAGTCTCACTGCTCTTACAGTATAGAGTCCATAGTCTCACTGCTCTTACAGTAAAGAGTCCATAGTCTCACTGCTCTTACAGTATAGAGTCCATAGTCTCACCGCTCTTACAGTAAAGAGTCCATAGTCTCACTGCTCTTACAGTAAAGAGTCCATAGTCTCACTGCTCTTACAGTAAAGAGTCCATAGTCTCACTGCTCTTACAGTAAAGAGTCCATAGTCTCACTGCTCTTACAGTAAAGAGTCCATAGTCTCACTGCTCTTACAGTAAAGAGTCCATAGTCTCACTGCTCTTACAGTAAAGAGTCCATAGTCTCACTGCTCTTACAGTATAGAGTCTATAGTCTCACTGCGCTTACAGTACAGAGTCCATAGTCTCACTGCTCTTACAGTACAGAGTCCATAGTCTCACTGCTCTTACAGTAAAGAGTCCATAGTCTCACCGCTCTTACAGTAAAGAGTCCATAGTCTCACTGCTCTTACAGTATAGAGTCCATAGTCTCACTGCTCTTACAGTAAAGAGTCCATAGTCTCACTGCTCTTACAGTAAACAGCCCATAGTCTCACTGCTCTTACAGTATAGAGTCCATAGTCTCGCTGCTCTTACAGTAAAGAGTCCATAGTCTCGCTGCTCTTACAGTAAAGAGTCCATAGTCTCACTGCTCTTACAGTAAAGAGTCCAGAGTCTCACTGCTCCTACAGTATAGAGTCCATAGTCTCACTGCTCTTACAGTATAGAGTCCATAGTCTCACTGCTCTTACAGTAAAGAGTCCATAGTCTCACTGCTCTTACAGTATAGAGTCCATAGTCTCACTGCTCTTACAGTAAAGAGTCCATAGTCTCACTGCTCTTACAGTAAAGATTCCATAGTCTCACTGCTCTTACAGTAGAGTCCATAGTCTCACTGCTCTTACAGTAAAGAGTCAATAGTCTCACTGCTCTTACAGTAAAGTGTCCATAGTCTCACTGCTCTTACAGTAAAGAGTCCATAGTCTCACTGCTCTTACAGTAAAGAGTCCATAGTCTCACTGCTCTTACAGTAAAGATTCCATAGTCTCACTGCTCTTACAGTAGAGTCCATAGTCTCACTGCTCTTACAGTAAAGAGTCCATAGTCTCACTGTTCTTACAGTAAAGAGTCCAGAGTCTCACTGCTCCTACAGTATAGAGTCCATAGTCTCACTGCTCTTACAGTAAAGAGTCCAGAGTCTCACTGCTCTTACAGTATAGAGTCCATAGTCTCACTGCTCTTACAGTATAGAGTCCATAGTCTCACTGCTCTTACAGTAAAGAGTCCATAGTCTCACTGCTCTTACAGTATAGAGTCCATAGTCTCACTGCTCTTACAGTAAAGAGTCCATAGTCTCACTGCTCTTACAGTAAAGAGTCCATAGTCTCACTGCTCTTACAGTAAAGAGTCCATAGTCTCACTGCTCTTACAGTAAAGAGTCCATAGTCTCACTGCTCTTACAGTAAAGAGTCCATAGTCTCACTGCTCTTACAGTAAAGAGTCCATAGTCTCACTGCTCTTACGGTATAGAGTCCATAGTCTCACTGCTCTTACGGTAAAGAGTCCATAGTCTCACAGCTCTTACAGTAAAGAGTCCATAGTCTCACTGCTCTTACAGTATAGAGTCCATAGTCTCACTGCTCTTACAGTAAAGAGTCCATAGTCTCACTGCTCTTACAGTATAAAGTCCATAGTCTCACTGCTCTTACAGTAAAGAGTCCATAGTCTCACTGCTCTTACAGTATAAAGTCCATAGTCTCACTGCTCTTACAGTATAGAGTCCATAGTCTCACTGCTCTTACAGTAAAGAGTCCATAGTCTCACTGCTCTTACAGTATAGAGTCCATAGTCTCACCGCTCTTACAGTAAAGAGTCCATAGTCTCACTGCTCTTACAGTAAAGAGTCCATAGTCTCACTGCTCTTACAGTAAAGAGTCCATAGTCTCACTGCTCTTACAGTAAAGAGTCCATAGTCTCACTGCTCTTACAGTAAAGAGTCCATAGTCTCACTGCTCTTACAGTAAAGAGTCCATAGTCTCACTGCTCTTACAGTAAAGAGTCCATAGTCTCACTGCTCTTACAGTATAGAGTCTATAGTCTCACTGCGCTTACAGTACAGAGTCCATAGTCTCACTGCTCTTACAGTACAGAGTCCATAGTCTCACTGCTCTTACAGTAAAGAGTCCATAGTCTCACCGCTCTTACAGTAAAGAGTCCATAGTCTCACTGCTCTTACAGTATAGAGTCCATAGTCTCACTGCTCTTACAGTAAAGAGTCCATAGTCTCACTGCTCTTACAGTAAACAGCCCATAGTCTCACTGCTCTTACAGTATAGAGTCCATAGTCTCGCTGCTCTTACAGTAAAGAGTCCATAGTCTCACTGCTCTTACAGTAAAGAGTCCATAGTCTCACTGCTCTTACAGTAAAGAGTCCAGAGTCTCACTGCTCCTACAGTATAGAGTCCATAGTCTCACTGCTCTTACAGTATAGAGTCCATAGTCTCACTGCTCTTACAGTAAAGAGTCCATAGTCTCACTGCTCTTACAGTATAGAGTCCATAGTCTCACTGCTCTTACAGTAAAGAGTCCATAGTCTCACTGCTCTTACAGTAAAGAGTCCATAGTCTCACTGCTCTTACAGTAAAGAGTCCATAGTCTCACTGCTCTTACAGTAAAGAGTCCATAGTCTCACTGCTCTTACAGTAAAGAGTCCATAGTCTCACTGCTCTTACAGTAAAGAGTCCATAGTCTCACTGCTCTTACGGTATAGAGTCCATAGTCTCACAGCTCTTACAGTAAAGAGTCCATAGTCTCACTGCTCTTACAGTATAGAGTCCATAGTCTCACTGCTCTTACAGTAAAGAGTCCATAGTCTCACTGCTCTTACAGTATAAAGTCCATAGTCTCACTGCTCTTACAGTAAAGAGTCCATAGTCTCACTGCTCTTACAGTATAAAGTCCATAGTCTCACTGCTCTTACAGTATAGAGTCCATAGTCTCACTGCTCTTACAGTATAGAGTCCATAGTCTCACTGCTCTTACAGTATAAAGTCCATAGTCTCACTGCTCTTACAGTATAGAGTCCATAGTCTCACTGCTCTTACAGTATAGAGTCCATAGTCTCACTGCTCTTACAGTAAAGAGTCCATAGTCTCACTGCTCTTACAGTAAAGAGTCCATAGTCTCACTGCTCTTACAGTATAGAGTCCATAGTCTCACTGCTCTTACAGTATAGAGTCCATAGTCTCACTGCTCTTACAGTAAAGAGTCCATAGTCTCACTGCTCTTACAGTAAAGAGTCCATAGTCTCACTGCTCTTACAGTAAAGAGTCCATAGTCTCACTGCTCTTACAGTATAGAGTCCATAGTCTCACTGCTCTTACAGTAAAGAGTCCATAGTCTCACTGCTCTTACAGTAAAGAGTCCATAGTCTCACTGCTCTTACAGTAAAGAGTCCATAGTCTCACTGCTCTTACAGTAAAGAGTCCATAGTCTCACTGCTCTTACAGTAAAGAGTCCATAGTCTCACTGCTCTTACAGTAAAGAGTCCATAGTCTCACTGCTCTTACAGTATAGAGTCTATAGTCTCACTGCGCTTACAGTACAGAGTCCATAGTCTCACTGCTCTTACAGTACAGAGTCCATAGTCTCACTGCTCTTACAGTAAAGAGTCCATAGTCTCACCGCTCTTACAGTAAAGAGTCCATAGTCTCACTGCTCTTACAGTATAGAGTCCAAAGTCTCACTGCTCTTACAGTAAAGAGTCCATAGTCTCACTGCTCTTACAGTAAACAGCCCATAGTCTCACTGCTCTTACAGTATAGAGTCCATAGTCTCGCTGCTCTTACAGTAAAGAGTCCATAGTCTCACTGCTCTTACAGTAAAGAGTCCATAGTCTCACTGCTCTTACAGTAAAGAGTCCATAGTCTCACTGCTCTTACAGTATAGAGTCTATAGTCTCACTGCGCTTACAGTACAGAGTCCATAGTCTCACTGCTCTTACAGTACAGAGTCCATAGTCTCACTGCTCTTACAGTAGAGTCCATAGTCTCACTGCTCTTACCGTAAAGAGTCCATAGTCTCACTGCTCTTACAGTAAAGAGTCCAGTCCCACTGCTCTTACCGTAAAGAGTCCATAGTCTCACTGCTCTTACAGTAAAGAGTCCATAGTCTCACTGCTCTTACAGTGAAGAGTCCATAGTCTCACTGCTCTTACAGTAAAGAGTCCATAGTCTCACTGCTCTTACCGTAAAGAGTCCATAGTCTCACTGCTCTTACAGTACAGAGTCCATAGTCTCACTGCTCTTACAGTAAAGAGTCCATAGTCTCACTGCTCTTACAGTAAAGAGTCCATAGTCTCACTGCTCTTACAGTACAGAGTCCATAGTCTCACTGCTCTTACAGTAAAGAGTCCATAGTCTCACTGCTCTTACAGTAAAGAGTCCATAGTCTCACTGCTCTTACAGTAAAGAGTCCACAGTCTCACTGCTCTTACAGTAGAGTCCATAGTCTCACTGCTCTTACAGTAAAGAGTTCATAGTCTCACTGCTCTTACAGTAAAGAGTCCATAGTCTCACTGCTCTTACAGTAAAGAGTCCATAGTCTCACTGCTCTTACAGTATAGAGTCTATAGTCTCACTGCGCTTACAGTACAGAGTCCATAGTCTCACTGCTCTTACAGTACAGAGTCCATAGTCTCACTGCTCTTACAGTAAAGAGTCCATAGTCTCACCGCTCTTACAGTAAAGAGTCCATAGTCTCACTGCTCTTACAGTATAGAGTCCATAGTCTCACTGCTCTTACAGTAAAGAGTCCATAGTCTCACTGCTCTTACAGTAAAGAGTCCACAGTCTCACTGCTCTTACAGTAAAGAGTCCATAGTCTCACTGCTCTTACAGTAAAGAGTCCACAGTCTCACCGCTCTTACCGTAAAGAGTCCATAGTCTCACCGCTCTTACAGTAAAGAGTCCATAGTCTCGCTGCTCTTACCGTAAAGAGTCCATAGTTTCACTGCTCTTACAGTAAAGAGTCCACAGTCTCACTGTTTTTACAGTAAAGAGTCCATAGTCTCACTGCTCTTACAGTAAAGAGTCCATAGTCTCACTGCTCTTACAGTAAAGAGTCCATAGTCTCACTGCTCTTACAGTACAGAGTCCATAGTCTCACTGTTTTTACAGTAAAGAGTCCATAGTCTCACTGCTCTTACAGTAAAGAGTCCATAGTCTCACTGCTCTTACAGTATAGAGTCCATAGTCTCACTGCTCTTACAGTAAAGAGTCCACAGTCTCACTGCTCTTACAGTAAAGAGTCCATAGTCTCACTGCTCTTACAGTAAAGAGTCCATAGTCTGACTGCTCTTACAGTAAAGAGTCCATAGTCTGACTGCTCTTACAGTAAAGAGTCCATAGTCTCACTGCTCTTACAGTATAGAGCCCATAGTCTCACTGCTCTTACAGTATAGAGTCCATAGTCTCACTGCTCTTACAGTATAGAGTCCATAGTCTCACTGCTCTTACAGTATAGAGTCCATAGTCTCACTGCTCTTACAGTAAAGAGTCCATAGTCTCATTGCTCTTACAGTAAAGAGTCCATAGTCTCACTGCTCTTACAGTAAAGAGTCCATAGTCTCACTGCTCTTACAGTGAAGAGTCCATAGTCTCACTGCTCTTACAGTAAAGAGTCCATAGTCTCACTGCTCTTACCGTAAAGAGTACATAGTCTCACTGCTCTTACAGTACAGAGTCCATAGTCTCACTGCTCTTACAGTAAAGAGTCCATAGTCTCACTGCTCTTACAGTAAAGAGTCCATAGTCTCACTGCTCTTACAGTACAGAGTCCATAGTCTCACTGCTCTTACAGTAAAGAATCCATAGTCTCACTGCTCTTACAGTAAAGAGTCCATAGTCTCACTGCTCTTACAGTAAAGAGTCCACAGTCTCACTGCTCTTACAGTAGAGTCCATAGTCTCACTGCTCTTACAGTAAAGAGTTCATAGTCTCACTGCTCTTACAGTAAAGAGTCCATAGTCTCACTGCTCTTACAGTAAAGAGTCCATAGTCTCACTGCTCTTACAGTAAAGAGTCCATAGTCTCACTGTTCTTACAGTAAAGAGTCCATAGTCTCACTGCTCTTACAGTACAGAGTCCATAGTCTCACTGCTCTTACAGTAAAGAGTCCATAGTCTCACTGCTCTTACAGTAAAGAGTCCATAGTCTCACTGCTCTTACAGTAAAGAGTCCATAGTCTCACTGCTCTTACAGTACAGAGTCCATTGTCTCACTGCTCTTACAGTAAAGAGTCCATAGTCTCACTGCTCTTACAGTAAAGAGTCCATAGTCTCACTGCTCTTACAGTAAAGAGTCCATAGTCTCACTGCTCTTACAGTAAAGAGTCCATAGTCTCACTGCTCTTACAGTATAGAGTCCATAGTCTCACTGCTCTTACAGTACAGAGTCCATTGTCTCACTGCTCTTACAGTAAAGAGTCCATAGTCTCACTGCTCTTACAGTAAAGAGTCCATAGTCTCACTGCTCTTACAGTACAGAGTCCATAGTCTCACTGCTCTTACAGTAAAGAGTCCATAGTCTCACTGCTCTTACAGTAAAGAGTCCATAGTCTCACTGCTCTTACAGTAAAGAGTCCATAGTCTCACTGCTCTTACAGTAAAGAGTCCACAGTCTCACTGCTCTTACAGTAAAGAGTCCACAGTCTCACTGCTCTTACAGTAGAGTCCATAGTCTGACTGCTCTTACAGTAAAGAGTCCATAGTCTCACTGCTCTTACAGTAAAGAGTCCATAGTCTCACTGTTCTTACAGTAAAGAGTCCATAGTCTCACTGCTCTTACAGTACAGAGTCCATAGTCTGACTGCTCTTACAGTAAAGAGTTCATAGTCTCACTGCTCTTACAGTAAAGAGTCCATAGTCTCACTGCTCTTACAGTAAAGAGTCCATAGTCTCACTGCTCTTACAGTACAGAGTCCATTGTCTCACTGCTCTTACAGTAAAGAGTCCATAGTCTCACTGTTCTTACAGTAAAGAGTCCATAGTCTCACTGCTCTTACAGTAAAGAGTCCATAGTCTCACTGCTCTTACAGTAAAGAGTCCACAGTCTCACTGCTCTTACAGTAAAGAGTCCATAGTCTCACTGCTCTTACAGTAAAGAGTCCATAGTCTCACTGTTCTTACAGTAAAGAGTCCATAGTCTCACTGCTCTTACAGTAAAGAGTCCACAGTCTCACTGCTCTTACAGTAAAGAGTCCATAGTCTCACTGCTCTTACAGTAAAGAGTCCATAGTCTCACTGCTCTTACAGTAAAGAGTCCACAGTCTCACCGCTCTTACAGTGAAGAGTCCATAGTCTCACTGCTCTTACAGTAAAGAGTCCATAGTCTCACTGCTCTTACAGTAAAGAGTCCACAGTCTCACCGTTCTTACAGTAAAGAGTCCATAGTCTCACCGCTCTTACAGTAAAGAGCCCATAGTCTCACTGTTCTTACAGTAAAGAGTCCATAGTCTCATTGCTATTACAGTAAAGAGTCCATAGTCTCACTGCTCTTACAGTATAGAGTCCATAGTCTCACTGCTCTTACAGTAAAGAGTCCATAGTCTCACTGCTCTTAAAGTAAAGAGTCCATAGTCTCACTGCTCTTACAGTAAAGAGTCCATAGTCTCACTGCTCTTACAGTAAAGAGTCCACAGTCTCACTGCTCTTACAGTAAAGAGTCCATAGTCTCACTGCTCTTACAGTAAAGAGTCCATAGTCTCACTGCTCTTACAGTAAAGAGTCCATAGTCTCACTGCTCTTACAGTACAGAGTCCATTGTCTCACTGCTCTTACAGTAAAGAGTCCATAGTCTCACTGCTCTTACAGTAAAGAGTCCATAGTCTCACTGCTCTTACAGTACAGAGTCCATAGTCTCACTGCTCTTACAGTAAAGAGTCCATAGTCTCACTGCTCTTACAGTAAAGAGTCCATAGTCTCACTGCTCTTACAGTAAAGAGTCCATAGTCTCACTGCTCTTACAGTACAGAGTCCATTGTCTCACTGCTCTTACAGTAAAGAGTCCATAGTCTCACTGCTCTTACAGTAAAGAGTCCATAGTCTCACTGCTCTTACAGTAAAGAGTCCATAGTCTCACTGCTCTTACAGTAAAGAGTCCATAGTCTCACTGCTCTTACAGTACAGAGTCCATTGTCTCACTGCTCTTACAGTAAAGAGTCCATAGTCTCACTGCTCTTACAGTAAAGAGTCCATAGTCTCACTGCTCTTACAGTACAGAGTCCATAGTCTCACTGCTCTTACAGTAAAGAGTCCATAGTCTCACTGCTCTTACAGTAAAGAGTCCACAGTCTCACTGCTCTTACAGTAAAGAGTCCACAGTCTCACTGCTCTTACAGTAGAGTCCATAGTCTGACTGCTCTTACAGTAAAGAGTTCATAGTCTCACTGCTCTTACAGTAAAGAGTCCATAGTCTCACTGCTCTTACAGTAAAGAGTCCATAGTCTCACTGCTCTTACAGTAGAGTCCATAGTCTGACTGCTCTTACAGTAAAGAGTTCATAGTCTCACTGCTCTTACAGTAAAGAGTCCATAGTCTCACTGCTCTTACAGTAAAGAGTCCATAGTCTCACTGCTCTTACAGTAAAGAGTCCACAGTCTCACTGCTCTTACAGTAAAGAGTCCATAGTCTCACTGTTCTTACAGTAAAGAGTCCACAGTCTCACTGCTCTTACAGTAAAGAGTCCATAGTCTCACTGCTCTTACAGTAAAGAGTCCACAGTCTCACTGCTCTTACAGTAAAGAGTCCATAGTCTCACTGCTCTTACAGTAAAGAGTCCATAGTCTCACTGTTCTTACAGTAAAGAGTCCATAGTCTCACTGCTCTTACAGTAAAGAGTCCACAGTCTCACTTCTCTTACAGTAAAGAGTCCATAGTCTCACTGCTCTTACAGTAAAGAGTCCATAGTCTCACTGCTCTTGCAGTAAAGAGTCCACAGTCTCACCGCTCTTACAGTGAAGAGTCCATAGTCTCACTGCTCTTACAGTAAAGAGTCCATAGTCTCACTGCTCTTACAGTAAAGAGTCCACAGTCTCACCGTTCTTACAGTAAAGAGTCCATAGTCTCACCGCTCTTACAGTAAAGAGCCCATAGTCTCACTGTTCTTACAGTAAAGAGTCCATAGTCTCATTGCTATTACAGTAAAGAGTCCATAGTCTCACTGCTCTTACAGTATAGAGTCCATAGTCTCACTGCTCTTACAGTAAAGAGTCCATAGTCTCACTGCTCTTAAAGTAAAGAGTCCATAGTCTCACTGTTCTTACAGTAAAGAGTCCATAGTCTCACTGCTCTTACAGTACAGAGTCCATAGTCTCACTGCTCTTACAGTAAAGAGTCCATAGTCTCACTGCTCTTACAGTAAAGAGTCCATAGTCTCACTGCTCTTACAGTAAAGAGTCCATAGTCTCACTGCTCTTACAGTACAGAGTCCATTGTCTCACTGCTCTTACAGTAAAGAGTCCATAGTCTCACTGCTCTTACAGTAAAGAGTCCATAGTCTCACTGCTCTTACAGTAAAGAGTCCATAGTCTCACTGCTCTTACAGTAAAGAGTCCATAGTCTCACTGCTCTTACAGTAAAGAGTCCATAGTCTCACTGCTCTTACAGTATAGAGTCCATAGTCTCTCTGCTCTTACAGTACAGAGTCCATTGTCTCACTGCTCTTACAGTAAAGAGTCCATAGTCTCACTGCTCTTACAGTAAAGAGTCCATAGTCTCACTGCTCTTACAGTACAGAGTCCATAGTCTCACTGCTCTTACAGTAAAGAGTCCATAGTCTCACTGCTCTTACAGTAAAGAGTCCACAGTCTCACTGCTCTTACAGTAAAGAGTCCACAGTCTCACTGCTCTTACAGTAGAGTCCATAGTCTGACTGCTCTTACAGTAAAGAGTTCATAGTCTCACTGCTCTTACAGTAAAGAGTCCATAGTCTCACTGCTCTTACAGTAAAGAGTCCATAGTCTCACTGCTCTTACAGTAGAGTCCATAGTCTGACTGCTCTTACAGTAAAGAGTTCATAGTCTCACTGCTCTTACAGTAAAGAGTCCATAGTCTCACTGCTCTTACAGTAAAGAGTCCATAGTCTCACTGCTCTTACAGTAAAGAGTCCATAGTCTCACTGCTCTTACAGTAAAGAGTCCATAGTCTCACTGTTCTTACAGTAAAGAGTCCACAGTCTCACTGCTCTTACAGTAAAGAGTCCATAGTCTCACTGCTCTTACAGTAAAGAGTCCACAGTCTCACTGCTCTTACAGTAAAGAGTCCATAGTCTCACTGCTCTTACAGTAAAGAGTCCATAGTCTCACTGTTCTTACAGTAAAGAGTCCATAGTCTCACTGCTCTTACAGTAAAGAGTCCACAGTCTCACTGCTCTTACAGTAAAGAGTCCATAGTCTCACTGCTCTTACAGTAAAGAGTCCATAGTCTCACTGCTCTTACAGTAAAGAGTCCACAGTCTCACCGCTCTTACAGTGAAGAGTCCATAGTCTCACTGCTCTTACAGTAAAGAGTCCATAGTCTCACTGCTCTTACAGTATATAGTCCATAGTCTCACTGCTCTTACAGTAAAGAGTCCATAGTCTCACTGCTCTTACAGTATATAGTCCATAGTCTCACTGCTCTTACAGTAAAGAGTCCATAGTCTCACTGCTCTTACAGTAAAGAGTCCATAGTATCACTGCTCTTACAGTATAGAGTCCATAGTCTCACTGCTCTTACAGTAAAGAGTCCATAGTCTCACTGCTCTTACAGTAAAGAGTCCATAGTCTCACTGCTCTTACAGTAAAGAGTCCATAGTCTCACTGCTCTTACAGTAAAGAGTCCATAGTCTCACTGCTCTTACAGTAAAGAATCCTCTTCTATGTTTGTGTACAAACCTTCTTTCCTCCAGACGCAGAGGATGTCCCCTCGTCACAGTCACAGTCCTGGGTGTAAATAGATGATGGGAGTGATCTCTGTACTGACCCCTGATATATTTATACATATTAATTAGATCTCCCCTCAGTTGTCTTTTTTCAAAAGTGAATAATCTTAATGTTGATAATCTTTCAGGGCCCTGTAGTTGCCCCATTCCAGTTATTACTTTAGTTGCCCTCCTCTGGACCCTCTCCAGCTCTGCTATCTCTGCCTTGTACACAGTCCTCCATGTGTGGTCTGACTAGTGATGTGTAAAGTGGTAGGACTATGTTCTCATCACCGCCATCTACGCCCCTTTTGATGCAACCCATTATCTTATTGGCCTTGGCAGCAGCTGCCTGACACTGGTTTTTGCAGCTTAGTTTGCTGTTTATTAAAATTCCTAGATCCTTTTCCATGTCAGTGTTACCGAGTGTTTTACCATTTAGTATGTACGGGTGACTTGCATTATTCCTTCCCATGTGCATAACTTTACATTTGTCAGTGTTAAACCTCATCTGCCACTTATCTGCCCAAGCCTCTGATCTATACTGATCCATCTGTAGCAGTATATTGTCCTCTATAGTATATATATATACAGTATACTGTCCTCTGTAGTATATATACAGTATACTATTCTCTGTAGTATATATACAGTGTACTGTCCTCTGTAGTGTATATACAGTATACTGTCCTCTGTAGTATATATATATATATATATATATACAGTATACTGTCCTCTGTAGTATATATACAGTATACTGTCCTCTGTAGTATATATATATATATACAGTATACTGTCCTCTGTAGTATATATACATTATACTGTCCTCTGTAGTATATATACAGTATACTGTCCTCTGTAGTATATATACAGTATACTGTCCTCTGTAGTATATATACAGTATACTGTCCTCTGTAGTATATATATATATATACAGTATACTGTCCTCTGTAGTATATATACAGTATTTTGTCCTCTGTAGTATATATACAGTACAGACCCTGCAGTCTGGACACACTTTCTCATTGAAAGAGTTTTCTTTATTTTCATGACTATGAAGGCATCAAAACTGTGAATTAACACATGTGGAATTATATACATAACAAACAAGTGTGAAACAACTGAAAATATGTCATATTCTAGGTTCTTCAAAGTAGCCACCTTTTGCTTTGATTACTGCTTTGCACACTCTTGGCATTCTCTTGATGAGCTTCAAGAGGTAGTCCCCTGAAATGGTTTTCACTTCACAGGTGTGCCCTGTCAGGTTTAATAAGTGGGATTTCTTGCCTTATAAATGGGGTTGGGACCATCAGTGGCGTTGAGGAGAAGTCAGGTGGATACACAGCTGATAGTCCTACTGAATAGACTGTTAGAATTTGTATTATGGCAAGAAAAAAGCAGCTAAGTAAAGAAAAACGAGTGGCCATCATTACTTTAAGAAATGAAGGTCAGTCAGTCAGCTGAAAAATTGGGAAAACTTTGAAAGTAAGGGCTATTTGACCATGAAGGAGATCGATGGGGTGCTGCGCCAGATGACCTGGCCTCCACAGTCACCGGACCTTAACCCAATCGAGATGGTTTGGGGTGAGCTGGACCGCAGAGTGAAGGCAAAAGGGCCAACAAGTGCTAAGCATCTCTGGGAACTCCTTCAAGACTGTTGGAAGACCATTTCAGGGGACTACCTCTTGAAGCTCATCAAGAGAATGCCAAGAGTGTGCAAAGCAGTAATCAAAGCAAAAGGTGGCTACTTTGAAGAACCTAGAATATGACATATTTTCAGTTGTTTCACACTTGTTTGTTATGTATATAATTCCACATGTGTTAATTCATAGTTTTGATGCCTTCATAGTCATGAAAATAAAGAAAACTCTTTGAATGAGAAGGTGTGTCCAAACTGCAGGGTCTGTACTGTATATATACAGTATACTGTCCTCTGTAGTATATATATACAGTATACTGTCCTCTGTAGTGTGTATGTGTATATATATATATATATATATATATATATATATATACAGTCCTGATCAAAAGTTTAAGACCACTTGAAAAATGGCAAAAAATCCTATGTAGCATGGGTGGATCTTAACAAGGTTCCAAGTAGAGCTTCAACATGCAACAAGAAGAAATGGGAGTGAGACAAAACATTTTTTGAGCATTCAATTAATTGAAAATAACGAATAAACTGAAACCGGCTGTTTTTAGGGCCACATGCCTTTAAAAGGCCAAATCTGTGCAAAGATGTGGATTCATTGTCATCTTCTGTCCGGTAGTCACACGTTGTGATGGCAAAGGCAAAAAAACTCTCCCTTTTTGAACGTGGTCGGGTTGTTGAGCTGCATAAGCAGGGTCTCTCACAGCCGCCATCGCTGCTGAGGTGGGACGCAGGAAGACAGTCATCTGGAATTTCAGAAATGATCCTGAGGGTTATGGAACAAAAAAGTCAAGTGGAAGACCCAAAAAAATGTCCTCAGCACTGAGCCGGAGGATCCAATTGGCTGTCCGTCAAGACACTGGACGATCCTCGACCCAAATTAAGGCCCTTACCGGTGCTGACTGCAGCCCCATAACCATCAGATGGCACCTGAGACTAAAGGGCTTCAAAAACAAAAAACGTCTTCAAAGACCTCGTCTCCTTGAACGCCACAGAACTGCTCATTTGGACTTTGCAAGAGAGCACCAAACATGGGACATTCAAAGGTGGAGAAAGTTTTATTCTCTGATGAGAAAAAAATGTAACCTTGATGGTCCTGATGGTTTCCAACGTTACTGGCATGACAAGCAGATCCCACCTGAGATGTTTTCTACGCGCCACAGTGGAGGGGGCGCCATAATGGTCTGGGGGGCTTTTTCCTTCAGTGGAACAATGGAGCTTCAGGAAGTACAGGGGCGTCAAACGGCCGCTGGCTATGTCCAGATGTTGCAGAGAGCATTCCTCATGGCTGAGGGCCCTCGTCTGTGTGGTAACAGGACAACGCTACAGTACACAATGCCCGCGGGACAAGGGACTTCTTCCAGGAGAATAACATCACTCTTTTGGCCCATCCTGCGTGTGCCCCTGATCTAAATCCAATTGAGAACCTTTGGGGATGGATGGCAAGGGAAGTTTACAAAAATGGACACCAGTTCCAGACAGTAGATGGCCTTCGTGCGGCCGTCTTCACCACTTGGAGAAATGTTCCCACTCACCTCATGGAAACGCTTGCATCAAGCATGCCGAAACAATAACGGCGGAGCTACTCATTACTGAGCTCATGTTTGGAGGTTGGATTTCTGTTTTGGGGGGGTTTAGTTTTTTTTTTGGAGGTGCGGTCCGAAACTTCTGATCAGCTGAAAAACAGCCTGTTTCAGTTTATTTGTTGTTTTCATTAAATTGAATGCGGAAAAAATGTTCTGTCTCCTCCCATTTCTTCTTGTTGCATGTTGAAGCTCCACTTGGAACCTTGTTAAGATCCAGCCATGCAAATTTTTTGCCATTTTTCAAGTGGTCTTAAACTTTTCATCAGGACTGTATATACAGTATACTGCCCTCTGTAGTATATATATATATATATATATATATATATATACACAGTATACTGTCCTCTGTAGTATATATATATATATATATATATACACAGTATACTGTCCTCTGTAGTATATACACTCACCTAAAGAATTCTTAGTGCCCCCATACTAATACGGTGTTGGACCCCCTTTTGCCTTCAGAACTGCCTTAATTCTACGTGGCATTGATTCCACAAGGTGCTGATGGCATTCTTTAGAAATGTTGGCCCATATTGATAGGATAGCATCTTGCAGTTTATGGAGATTTGAGGGATGCACATCCAGGGCACGAAGCTCCCGTTCCACCACATCCCAAAGATGCTCTATTGGGCTGAGATCTGGTGACTGTGGGGCCATTTTAGTCCAGTGAACTCATTGTCATATTCAAGAAACCAATTTGAAATGATTGGAGCTTTGTGACATGGTGCATTATCCTGCTGGAAGTAGCCATCAGAGGATGGGTACATGTTCTCATTCTGTTTGCGCCAAATTCGTCTCAACAGAAATCGAGACTCATCAGACCAGGCAACATTTTTCCAGTCTTCAACAGTCCAATTTTGGTGAGCTCGTGCAAATTGTAGCCTCTTTTCCCTATTTGTAGTGGAGATGAGTGGTACCCGGTGGGGTCTTCTGCTGTTGTAGCCCATCCGCCTCAAGGTTGTGCGTGTTGTGGCTTCACAAATGCTTTGCTGCATACCTCGGTTGTAACGAGTGGTTATTTCAGCCAACGTTGCTCTTCTATCAGCTTGAATCAGTCGGCCCATTCTCCTCTGACCTCTAGCATCCACAAGGCATTTTCGCCCACAGGACGGCCGCATACTGGATGTTTTTCCCTTTTCACACCATTCTTTGTAAACCCTAGAAATGGTTGTGCGTGAAAATCCCAGTAACTGAGCAGATTGTGAAATACTCAGACCGGCCCATCTGGCACCAACAACCAGGCCACGCTCAAAACTGCTTAAATCACCTTTCTTTCCCATTCTGACATTCAGTTTGGCATTCAGGAGATTGTCTTGACCAGGAGCACCCCCCTAAATGAAGCAACTGCCATGTGATTGGTTGACTAGATAATTGCATTAATGAGAAATAGAACAGGCGTTCCTAATAATTCTTTAGGTGAGTGTATGTTGCACCATGTTGGATTGCACTTTTGTATAAAGATTCCTGTTCCAGGCTGTCAGGTGCTCTACACACATTCCACCACTAGATGGGGGTATCACCACAGTATATATACCACAGTTAAGGCCTAGTTAGTTAGTTGGTGAGATGTAGCAGAAGGAGTAGTGAGGAGCGGGGGAAGGAGAGGCCCACAGTAGTCCAGACTTATCTCAGTTATCAAAGCCGAGGAATAGGCAAAAGGTGGGATCTTGCTTCTACGGTTCACCCTTCCGGGGGGCCCAGTGAAAGATTATTTTCTATATAAAGACAGAGGAGGACAATCGCCATTATACTAGGCTTCAGGCGCCTTTGTACCAAAGTGACAGTTCATCAGCCTCAACGTTTATTATTACAAGTACAGAAAGGCCATCTGGAGCAACACTGAAGTAGAAGATTGGGATCCTAAAACCACCGTCTCTGAGACCAGGACCAGATTCAGGACTAAATACCAGTGAGCACATAACCTCCTACCACAGCCTGAGACATAGCCACATGTACAGCCTGTTTCCTTACAGCCTCCAACCTCCTACCACAGCCTGAGACATAGCCACATGTACAGCCTGTTTCCTTACAGCCTCCAACCTCCTACCACAGCCTGAGACATAGCCACATGTACAGCCTGTTATCTTACAGCTTCCAACCTCCTACCACAGCCTGAGACATAGCCACATGTACAGCCTGTTATCTTACAGCCTCCAACCTCCTACCACAGCCTGAGACATAGCCACATGTACAGCCTGTTACCTTACAGCTTCCAACCTCCTACCACAGCCTGAGACATAGCCACATGTACAGCCTGTTACCTTACAGCCTCCAGCCTCCAACCTCCTACCACAGCCTGAGACATAGCCACATGTACAGCCTGTTACCTTACAGCCTCCAACCTCCTACCACAGCCTGAGACATAGCCACATGTACAGCCTGTTACCTTACAGTCTCCAACCTCCTACCACAGCCTGAGACATAGCCACATGTACAGCCTGTTACCTTACAGTCTCCAACCTCCTACCACAGCCTGAGACATAGCCACATGTACAGCCTGTTATCTTACAGTCTCCAACCTCCTACCACAGCCTGAGACATAGCCACATGTACAGCCTGTTACCTTACAGCTTCCAACCTCCTACCACAGCCTGAGACATAGCCACATGTACAGCCTGTTTCCTTACAGCCTCCAACCTCCTACCACAGCCTGAGACATAGCCACATGTACAGCCTGTTACCTTACAGTCTCCAACCTCCTACCACAGCCTGAGACATAGCCACATGTACAGCCTGTTATCTTACAGTCTCCAACCTCCTACCACAGCCTGAGACATAGCCACATGTACAGCCTGTTACCTTACAGCTTCCAACCTCCTACCACAGCCTGAGACATAGCCACATGTACAGCCTGTTACCTTACAGTCTCCAACCTCCTACCACAGCCTGAGACATAGCCACATGTACAGCCTGTTACCTTACAGCTTCCAACCTCCTACCACAGCCTGAGACATAGCCACATGTACAGCCTGTTTCCTTACAGCCTCCAACCTCCTACCACAGCCTGAGACATAGCCACATGTACAGCCTGTTACCTTACAGCCTCCAACCTCCTACCACAGCCTGAGACATAGCCACATGTACAGCCTGTTATCTTACAGCCTCCAACCTCCTACCACAGCCTGAGACATAGCCACATGTACAGCCTGTTATCTCACAGCCTCCAACCTCCTACCACAGCCTGAGACATAGCCACATGTACAGCCTGTTACCTTACAGCCTCCAACCTCCTACCACAGCCTGAGACATAGCCACATGTACAGCCTGTTACCTTACAGCTTCCAACCTCCTACCACAGCCTGAGACATAGCCACATGTACAGCCTGTTATCTTACAACCTCCAACCTCCTACCACAGCCTGAGACATAGCCACATGTACAGCCTGTTACCTTACAGCTTCCAACCTCCTACCACAGCCTGAGACATAGCCACATGTACAGCCTGGTACCTTACAGCCTCCAACCTCCTACCACAGCCTGAGACATAGCCACATGTACAGCCTGTTATCTTACAGCCTCCAACCTCCTACCACAGCCTGAGACATAGCCACATGTACAGCCTGTTATCTTACAGTCTCCAACCTCCTACCACAGCCTGAGACATAGCCACATGTACAGCCTGTTACCTTACAGCCTCCAACCTCCTACCACAGCCTGAGACATAGCCACATGTACAGCCTGTTATCTTACAGCCTCCAACCTCCTACCACAGCCTGAGACATAGCCACATGTACAGCCTGTTATCTTACAGCCTCCAACCTCCTACCACAGCCTGAGACATAGCCACATGTACAGCCTGTTATCTTACAGCCTCCAACCTCCAACCTCCTACCACAGCCTGAGACATAGCCACATGTACAGCCTGTTATCTTACAGTCTCCAACCTCCTACCACAGCCTGAGAGATAGCCACATGTACAGCCTGTTATCTTACAGCCTCCAACCTCCAACCTCCTACCACAGCCTGAGACATAGCCACATGTACAGCCTGTTACCTTACAGTCTCCAACCTCCTACCACAGCCTGAGACATAGCCACATGTACAGCCTGTTACCTTACAGCTTCCAACCTCCTACCACAGCCTGAGACATAGCCACATGTACAGCCTGTTACCTTACAGCTTCCAACCTCCTACCACAGCCTGAGACATAGCCACATGTACAGCCTGTTATCTTACAGCCTCCAACCTCCTACCACAGCCTGAGACATAGCCACATGTACAGCCTGTTACCTTACAGCTTCCAACCTCCTACCACAGCCTGAGACATAGCCACATGTACAGCCTGTTATCTTACAGTCTCCAACCTCCTACCACAGCCTGAGACATAGCCACATGTACAGCCTGTTACCTTACAGCCTCCAACCTCCTACCACAGCCTGAGACATAGCCACATGTACAGCCTGTTATCTTACAGCCTCCAACCTCCTACCACAGCCTGAGACATAGCCACATGTACAGCCTGTTATCTTACAGCCTCCAACCTCCTACCACAGCCTGAGACATAGCCACATGTACAGCCTGTTATCTTACAGCCTCCAACCTCCAACCTCCTACCACAGCCTGAGACATAGCCACATGTACAGCCTGTTATCTTACAGCTTCCAACCTCCTACCACAGCCTGAGACATAGCCACATGTACAGCCTGTTACCTTACAGCCTCCAACCTCCTACCACAGCCTGAGACATAGCCACATGTACAGCCTGTTACCTTACAGCCTCCAACCTCCTACCACAGCCTGAGACATAGCCACATGTACAGCCTGTTATCTTACAGCCTCCAACCTCCTACCACAGCCTGAGACATAGCCACATGTACAGCCTGTTACCTTACAGCTTCCAACCTCCTACCACAGCCTGAGACATAGCCACATGTACAGCCTGTTATCTTACAACCTCCAACCTCCTACCACAGCCTGAGACATAGCCACATGTACAGCCTGTTACCTTACAGCTTCCAACCTCCTACCACAGCCTGAGACATAGCCACATGTAAAGCCTGTTACCTTACAGCTTCCAACCTCCTACCACAGCCTGAGACATAGCCACATGTACAGCCTGTTATCTTACAGCCTCCAACCTCCTACCACAGCCTGAGACATAGCCACATGTACAGCCTGTTACCTTACAGCTTCCAACCTCCTACCACAGCCTGAGACATAGCCACATGTACAGCCTGTTATCTTACAGTCTCCAACCTCCTACCACAGCCTGAGACATAGCCACATGTACAGCCTGTTACCTTACAGCCTCCAACCTCCTACCACAGCCTGAGACATAGCCACATGTACAGCCTGTTATCTTACAGCCTCCAACCTCCTACCACAGCCTGAGACATAGCCACATGTACAGCCTGTTACCTTACAGCCTCCAACCTCCTACCACAGCCTGAGACATAGCCACATGTACAGCCTGTTATCTTACAGCCTCCAACCTCCAACCTCCTACCACAGCCTGAGACATAGCCACATGTACAGCCTGTTATCTTACAGTCTCCAACCTCCTACCACAGCCTGAGAGATAGCCACATGTACAGCCTGTTATCTTACAGCCTCCAACCTCCAACCTCCTACCACAGCCTGAGACATAGCCACATGTACAGCCTGTTACCTTACAGTCTCCAACCTCCTACCACAGCCTGAGACATAGCCACATGTACAGCCTGTTACCTTACAGCTTCCAACCTCCTACCACAGCCTAAGACATAGCCACATGTACAGCCTGTTACCTTACAGCCTCCAACCTCCTACCACAGCCTGAGACATAGCCACATGTACAGCCTGTTACCTTACAGCTTCCAACCTCCTACCACAGCCTGAGACATAGCCACATGTACAGCCTGTTATCTTACAGCCTCCAACCTCCTACCACAGCCTGAGACATAGCCATATGTACAGCCTGTTACCTTACAGCTTCCAACCTCCTACCACAGCCTGAGACATAGCCACATGTACAGCCTGTTACCTTACAGCCTCCAACCTCCTACCACAGCCTGAGACATAGCCACATGTACAGCCTGTTATCTTACAGTCTCCAACCTCCTACCACAGCCTGAGACATAGCCACATGTACAGCCTGTTACCTTACAGCTTCCAACCTCCTACCACAGCCTGAGACATAGCCACATGTACAGCCTGTTATCTTACAGCCTCCAACCTCCTACCACAGCCTGAGACATAGCCACATGTACAGCCTGTTATCTTACAGCCTCCAACCTCCTACCACAGCCTGAGACATAGCCACATGTACAGCCTGTTATCTTACAGCCTCCAACCTCCTACCACAGCCTGAGACATAGCCACATGTACAGCCTGTTATCTTACAGCCTCCAACCTCCTACCACAGCCTGAGACATAGCCACATGTACAGCCTGTTATCTTACAGTCTCCAACCTCCTACCACAGCCTGAGAGATAGCCACATGTACAGCCTGTTATCTTACAGCCTCCAACCTCCAACCTCCTACCACAGCCTGAGACATAGCCACATGTACAGCCTGTTACCTTACAGTCTCCAACCTCCTACCACAGCCTGAGACATAGCCACATGTACAGCCTGTTACCTTACAGCTTCCAACCTCCTACCACAGCCTGAGACATAGCCACATGTACAGCCTGTTACCTTACAGCCTACAGCCTCCAACCTCCTACCACAGCCTGAGACATAGCCACATGTACAGCCTGTTACCTTACAGCCTCCAACCTCCTACCACAGCCTGAGACATAGCCACATGTACAGCCTGTTACCTTACAGCCTCCAGCCTCCAACCTCCTACCACAGCCTGAGACATAGCCACATGTACAACCTGTTACCTTACAGCCTCCAACCTCCTACCACAGCCTGAGACATAGCCACATGTACAGCCTGTTATCTTACAGCCTCCAACCTCCTACCACAGCCTGAGACATAGCCACATGTACAGCCTGTTACCTTACAGCCTCCAACCTCCTACCACAGCCTGAGACATAGCCACATGTACAGCCTGTTATCTTACAGCCTCCAACCTCCTACCACAGCCTGAGACATAGCCACATGTACAGCCTGTTACCTTACAGCCTCCAATCTCCTACCACAGCCTGAGACATAGCCACATGTACAGCCTGTTACCTTACAGCCTCCAACCTCCTACCACAGCCTGAGACATAGCCACATGTACAGCCTGTTACCTTACAGCCTCCAACCTCCTACCACAGCCTGAGACATAGCCACATGTACAGCCTGTTACCTTACAGCCTCCAACCTCCTACCACAGCCTGAGACATAGCCACATGTACAGCCTGTTATCTTACAGCCTCCAACCTCCTACCACAGCCTGAGACATAGCCACATGTACAGCCTGTTACCTTACAGCCTCCAACCTCCTACCACAGCCTGAGACATAGCCACATGTACAGCCTGTTACCTTACAGCCTCCAACCTCCTACCACAGCCTGAGACATAGCCACATGTACAGCCTGTTACCTTACAGCCTCCAACCTCCTACCACAGCCTGAGACATAGCCACATGTACAGCCTGTTACCTTACAGCTTCCAACCTCCTACCACAGCCTGAGACATAGCCACATGTACAGCCTGTTACCTTACAGCCTCCAACCTCCTACCACAGCCTGAGACATAGCCACATGTACAGCCTGTTACCTTACAGCCTCCAACCTCCTACCACAGCCTGAGACATAGCCACATGTACAGCCTGTTACCTTACAGCCTCCAACCTCCTACCACAGCCTGAGACATAGCCACATGTACAGCCTGTTACCTTACAGCCTCCAACCTCCTACCACAGCCTGAGACATAGCCACATGTACAGCCTGTTACCTTACAGCCTCCAACCTCCTACCACAGCCTGAGACATAGCCACATGTACAGCCTGTTACCTTACAGCCTCCAACCTCCTACCACAGCCTGAGACATAGCCACATGTACAGCCTGTTACCTTACAGCCTCCAACCTCCTACCACAGCCTGAGACATAGCCACATGTACAGCCTGTTACCTTACAGCCTCCAACCTCCTACCACAGCCTGAGACATAGCCACATGTACAGCCTGTTATCTTACAGCCTCCAACCTCCTACCACAGCCTGAGAGATAGCCACATGTACAGCCTGTTATCTTACAGCCTCCAACCTCCTACCACAGCCTGAGACATAGCCACATGTACAGCCTGTTACCTTACAGCCTCCAACCTCCTACCACAGCCTGAGAAATAGCCACATGTACAGCCTGTTACCTTACAGCCTCCAACCTCCTACCACAGCCTGAGACATAGCCACATGTACAGCCTGTTACCTTACAGCCTCCAACCTCCTACCACAGCCTGAGACATAGCCACATGTACAGCCTGTTACCTTACAGTCTCCAACCTCCTACCACAGCCTGAGACATATCCACATGTACAGCCTGTTACCTTACAGCCTCCAACCTCCTACCACAGCCTGAGACATAGCCACATGTACAGCCTGTTATCTTACAGCCTCCAACCTCCTACCACAGCCTGAGACATAGCCACATGTACAGCCTGTTATCTTACAGCCTCCAACCTCCTACCACAGCCTGAGACATAGCCACATGCACAGCCTGTTATATTACAGCCTCCAACCTCCTACCACAGCCTGAGACATAGCCACATGTACAGCCTGTTACCTTACAGCTTCCAACCTCCTACCACAGCCTGAGACATAGCCACATGTACAGCCTGTTACCTTACAGCCTCCAACCTCCTACCACAGCCTGAGACATAGCCACATGTACAGCCTGTTACCTTACAGCCTCCAACCTCCTACCACAGCCTGAGACATAGCCACATGTACAGCCTGTTACCTTACAGCTTCCAACCTCCTACCACAGCCTGAGAGATAGCCACATGTACAGCCTGTTATCTTACAGCCTCCAACCTCCTACCACAGCCTGAGACATATCCACATGTACAGCCTGTTACCTTACAGCCTCCAACCTCCTACCACAGCCTGAGACATAGCCACATGTACAGCCTGTTATCTTACAGTCTCCAACCTCCTACCACAGCCTGAGACATAGCCACATGTACAGCCTGTTACCTTACAGCCTCCAACCTCCTACCACAGCCTGAGACATAGCCACATGTACAGCCTGTTATCTTACAGCCTCCAACCTCCTACCACAGCCTGAGACATAGCCACATGTACAGCCTGTTATCTTACAGCCTCCAACCTCCTACCACAGCCTGAGACATAGCCACATGTACAGCCTGTTATCTTACAGCCTCCAACCTCCAACCTCCTACCACAGCCTGAGACATAGCCACATGTACAGCCTGTTATCTTACAGTCTCCAACCTCCTACCACAGCCTATGAGATAGCCACATGTACAGCCTGTTATCTTACAGCCTCCAACCTCCAACCTCCTACCACAGCCTGAGACATTGCCACATGTACAGCCTGTTACCTTACAGTCTCCAACCTCCTACCACAGCCTGAGACATAGCCACATGTACAGCCTGTTACCTTACAGCTTCCAACCTCCTACCAGAGCCTGAGACATAGCCACATGTACAGCCTGTTACCTTACAGCCTACAGCCTCCAACCTCCTACCACAGCCTGAGACATAGCCACATGTACAGCCTGTTACCTTACAGCCTCCAACCTCCTACCACAGCCTGAGACATAGCCACATGTACAGCCTGTTACCTTACAGCCTCCAACCTCCTACCACAGCCTGAGACATAGCCACATGTACAGCCTGTTATCTTACAGTCTCCAACCTCCTACCACAGCCTGAGACATAGCCACATGTACAGCCTGTTACCTTACAGCCTCCAACCTCCTACCACAGCCTGAGACATAGCCACATGTACAGCCTGTTATCTTACAGCCTCCAACCTCCTACCACAGCCTGAGACATAGCCACATGTACAGCCTGTTATCTTACAGCCTCCAACCTCCTACCACAGCCTGAGACATAGCCACATGTACAACCTGTTACCTTACAGCCTCCAACCTCCTACCACAGCCTGAGACATAGCCACATGTACAGCCTGTTATCTTACAGCCTCCAACCTCCTACCACAGCCTGAGACATAGCCACATGTACAGCCTGTTACCTTACAGCCTCCAACCTCCTACCACAGCCTGAGACATAGCCACATGTACAGCCTGTTATCTTACAGCCTCCAACCTCCTACCACAGCCTGAGACATAGCCACATGTACAGCCTGTTACCTTACAGCTTCCAACCTCCTACCACAGCCTGAGACATAGCCACATGTACAGCCTGTTACCTTACAGCCTCCAACCTCCTACCACAGCCTGAGACATAGCCACATGTACAGCCTGTTATCTTACAGCCTCCAACCTCCTACCACAGCCTGAGACATAGCCACATGTACAGCCTGTTATCTTACAGCCTCCAACCTCCTACCACAGCCTGAGACATAGCCACATGTACAGCCTGTTATCTTACAGCCTCCAACCTCCAACCTCCTACCACAGCCTGAGACATAGCCACATGTACAGCCTGTTATCTTACAGTCTCCAACCTCCTACCACAGCCTGAGAGATAGCCACATGTACAGCCTGTTATCTTACAGCCTCCAACCTCCAACCTCCTACCACAGCCTGAGACATTGCCACATGTACAGCCTGTTACCTTACAGTCTCCAACCTCCTACCACAGCCTGAGACATAGCCACATGTACAGCCTGTTACCTTACAGCTTCCAACCTCCTACCAGAGCCTGAGACATAGCCACATGTACAGCCTGTTACCTTACAGCCTACAGCCTCCAACCTCCTACCACAGCCTGAGACATAGCCACATGTACAGCCTGTTACCTTACAGCCTCCAACCTCCTACCACAGCCTGAGACATAGCCACATGTACAGCCTGTTATCTTACAGTCTCCAACCTCCTACCACAGCCTGAGACATAGCCACATGTACAGCCTGTTACCTTACAGCCTCCAACCTCCTACCACAGCCTGAGACATAGCCACATGTACAGCCTGTTATCTTACAGCCTCCAACCTCCTACCACAGCCTGAGACATAGCCACATGTACAGCCTGTTATCTTACAGCCTCCAACCTCCTACCACAGCCTGAGACATAGCCACATGTACAACCTGTTACCTTACAGCCTCCAACCTCCTACCACAGCCTGAGACATAGCCACATGTACAGCCTGTTATCTTACAGCCTCCAACCTCCTACCACAGCCTGAGACATAGCCACATGTACAGCCTGTTACCTTACAGCCTCCAACCTCCTACCACAGCCTGAGACATAGCCACATGTACAGCCTGTTATCTTACAGCCTCCAACCTCCTACCACAGCCTGAGACATAGCCACATGTACAGCCTGTTACCTTACAGCTTCCAACCTCCTACCACAGCCTGAGACATAGCCACATGTACAGCCTGTTATCTTACAACCTCCAACCTCCTACCACAGCCTGAGACATAGCCACATGTACAGCCTGTTACCTTACAGCTTCCAACCTCCTACCACAGCCTGAGACATAGCCACATGTACAGCCTGTTATCTTACAGCCTCCAACCTCCAACCTCCTACCACAGCCTGAGACATAGCCACATGTACAGCCTGTTACCTTACAGCTTCCAACCTCCTACCACAGCCTGAGACATAGCCACATGTACAGCCTGTTATCTTACAGCCTCCAACCTCCTACCACAGCCTGAGACATAGCCACATGTACAGCCTGTTACCTTACAGCTTCCAACCTCCTACCACAGCCTGAGACATAGCCACATGTACAGCCTGTTATCTTACAGTCTCCAACCTCCTACCACAGCCTGAGACATAGCCACATGTACAGCCTGTTACCTTACAGCCTCCAACCTCCTACCACAGCCTGAGACATAGCCACATGTACAGCCTGTTATCTTACAGCCTCCAACCTCCTACCACAGCCTGAGACATAGCCACATGTACAGCCTGTTATCTTACAGCCTCCAACCTCCTACCACAGCCTGAGACATAGCCACATGTACAGCCTGTTATCTTACAGCCTCCAACCTCCTACCACAGCCTGAGACATAGCCACATGTACAGCCTGTTATCTTACAGTCTCCAACCTCCTACCACAGCCTGAGAGATAGCCACATGTACAGCCTGTTATCTTACAGCCTCCAACCTCCAACCTCCTACCACAGCCTGAGACATAGCCACATGTACAGCCTGTTACCTTACAGTCTCCAACCTCCTACCACAGCCTGAGACATAGCCACATGTACAGCCTATTACCTTACAGCTTCCAACCTCCTACCACCGCCTGAGACATAGCCACATGTACAGCCTGTTACCTTACAGCCTCCAACCTCCTACCACAGCCTGAGACATAGCCACATGTACAGCCTGTTACCTTACAGCCTCCAGCCTCCAACCTCCTACCACAGCCTGAGACATAGCCACATGTACAACCTGTTACCTTACAGCCTCCAACCTCCTACCACAGCCTGAGACATAGCCACATGTACAGCCTGTTACCTTACAGCCTCCAACCTCCTACCACAGCCTGAGACATAGCCACATGTACAGCCTGTTACCTTACAGCCTCCAACCTCCTACCACAGCCTGAGACATAGCCACATGTACAGCCTGTTACCTTACAGCCTCCAACCTCCTACCACAGCCTGAGACATAGCCACATGTACAGCCTGTTACCTTACAGCCTCCAACCTCCTACCCCAGCCTGAGACATTGCCACATGTACAGCCTGTTACCTTACAGCCTCCAACCTCCTACCACAGCCTGAGACATAGCCACATGTACAGCCTGTTATCTTACAGCCTCCAACCTCCTACCACAGCCTGAGACATAGCCACATGTACAGCCTGTTACCTTACAGCCTCCAACCTCCTACCACAGCCTGAGACATAGCCACATGTACAGCCTGTTACCTTACAGCCTCCAACCTCCTACCACAGCCTGAGACATAGCCACATGTACAGCCTGTTACCTTACAGCCTCCAACCTCCTACCACAGCCTGAGACATAGCCACATGTACAGCCTGTTACCTTACAGCCTCCAACCTCCTACCACAGCCTGAGACATAGCCACATGTACAGCCTGTTATCTTACAGCCTCCAACCTCCTACCACAGCCTCAGACATAGCCACATGTACAGCCTGTTACCTTACAGCCTCCAACCTCCTACCACAGCCTGAGACATAGCCACATGTACAGCCTGTTACCTTACAGCCTCCAACCTCCTACCACAGCCTGAGACATAGCCACATGTACAGCCTGTTACCTTACAGCCTCCAACCTCCTACCACAGCCTGAGACATAGCCACATGTACAGCCTGTTACCTTACAGCCTCCAACCTCCTACCACAGCCTGAGACATAGCCACATGTACAGCCTGTTACCTTACAGCCTCCAACCTCCTACCACAGCCTGAGACATAGCCACATGTACAGCCTGTTACCTTACAGCCTCCAACCTCCTACCACAGCCTGAGACATAGCCACATGTACAGCCTGTTATCTTACAGCCTCCAACCTCCTACCACAGCCTGAGACATAGCCACATGTACAGCCTGTTATCTTACAGCCTCCAACCTCCTACCACAGCCTGAGACATAGCCACATGTACAGCCTGTTATCTTACAGCCTCCAACCTCCTACCACAGCCTGAGACATAGCCACATGTACAGCCTGTTATCTTACAGTCTCCAACCTCCTACCACAGCCTGAGAGATAGCCACATGTACAGCCTGTTATCTTACAGCCTCCAACCTCCAACCTCCTACCACAGCCTGAGACATAGCCACATGTACAGCCTGTTACCTTACAGTCTCCAACCTCCTACCACAGCCTGAGACATAGCCACATATACAGCCTGTTACCTTACAGCTTCCAACCTCCTACCACAGCCTGAGACATAGCCACATGTACAGCCTGTTACCTTACAGCCTCCAACCTCCTACCACAGCCTGAGACATAGCCACATGTACAGCCTGTTACCTTACAGCCTACAGCCTCCAACCTCCTACCACAGCCTGAGACATAGCCACATGTACAGCCTGTTACCTTACAGCCTCCAACCTCCTACCACAGCCTGAGACATAGCCACATGTACAGCCTGTTACCTTACAGCCTCCAGCCTCCAACCTCCTACCACAGCCTGAGACATAGCCACATGTACAACCTGTTACCTTACAGCCTCCAACCTCCTACCACAGCCTGAGACATAGCCACATGTACAGCCTGTTACCTTACAGCCTCCAACCTCCTACCACAGCCTGAGACATAGCCACATGTACAGCCTGTTATCTTACAGCCTCCAACCTCCTACCACAGCCTGAGACATAGCCACATGTACAGCCTGTTACCTTACAGCCTCCAACCTCCTACCACAGCCTGAGACATAGCCACATGTACAGCCTGTTACCTTACAGCCTCCAACCTCCTACCACAGCCTGAGACATAGCCACATGTACAGCCTGTTACCTTACAGCCTCCAACCTCCTACCACAGCCTGAGACATAGCCACATGTACAGCCTGTTACCTTACAGCCTCCAACCTCCTACCACAGCCTGAGACATAGCCACATGTACAGCCTGTTACCTTACAGCCTCCAACCTCCTACCACAGCCTGAGACATAGCCACATGTACAGCCTGTTACCTTACAGCCTCCAACCTCCTACCACAGCCTGAGACATAGCCACATGTACAGCCTGTTACCTTACAGCCTCCAACCTCCTACCACAGCCTGAGACATAGCCACATGTACAGCCTGTTATCTTACAGCCTCCAACCTCCTACCACAGCCTGAGACATAGCCACATGTACAGCCTGTTACCTTACAGCCTCCAACCTCCTACCACAGCCTGAGACATAGCCACATGTACAGCCTGTTACCTTACAGCCTCCAACCTCCTACCACAGCCTGAGACATAGCCACATGTACAGCCTGTTACCTTACAGCCTCCAACCTCCTACCACAGCCTGAGACATAGCCACATGTACAGCCTGTTACCTTACAGCCTCCAACCTCCTACCACAGCCTGAGACATAGCCACATGTACAGCCTGTTATCTTACAGCCTCCAACCTCCTACCACAGCCTGAGACATAGCCACATGTACAGCCTGTTACCTTACAGCCTCCAATCTCCTACCACAGCCTGAGACATAGCCACATGTACAGCCTGTTACCTTACAGCCTCCAACCTCCTACCACAGCCTGAGACATAGCCACATGTACAGCCTGTTATCTTACAGCCTCCAACCTCCTACCACAGCCTGAGAGATAGCCACATGTACAGCCTGTTATCTTACAGCCTCCAACCTCCTACCACAGCCTGAGACATAGCCACATGTACAGCCTGTTACCTTACAGCCTCCAACCTCCTACCACAGCCTGAGACATAGCCACATGTACAGCCTGTTACCTTACAGTCTCCAACCTCCTACCACAGCCTGAGACATATCCACATGTACAGCCTGTTACCTGGACTCACAGCCTCCAACCTCCTACCACAGCCTGAGACATAGCCACATGTACAGCCTGTTATCTTACAGTCTCCAACCTCCTACCACAGCCTGAGACATAGCCACATGTACAGCCTGTTACCTTACAGCCTCCAACCTCCTACCACAGCCTGAGACATAGCCACATGTACAGCCTGTTATCTTACAGCCTCCAACCTCCTACCACAGCCTGAGACATAGCCACATGTACAGCCTGTTATCTTACAGCCTCCAACCTCCTACCACAGCCTGAGACATAGCCACATGTACAGCCTGTTACCTTACAGCCTCCAACCTCCTACCACAGCCTGAGACATAGCCACATGTACAGCCTGTTACCTTACAGCCTCCAACCTCCTACCACAGCCTGAGACATAGCCACATGTACAGCCTGTTATCTTACAGCCTCTAACCTCCTACCACAGCCTGAGACATAGCCACATGTACAGCCTGTTATCTTACAGCCTCCAACCTCCTACCACAGCCTGAGACATAGCCATATGTACAGCCTGTTATCTTACAGCCTCCAACCTCCAACCTCCTACCACAGCCTGAGACATAGCCACATGTACAGCCTGTTACCTTACAGCCTCCAACCTCCTACCACAGCCTGAGACATAGCCACATGTACAGCCTGTTACCTGGACTCACAGCCTCCAACCTCCATATACACGAGAGACTGTTTATATCTGGATGTAAATTGCTGTCAAGACCCTGCTTACAGTAAAGTTCTTATCTTCTCTTGGATCTCCATACTACAACCACTCTCATCATCTTGCACCACCAAGGTGCTGGCATCACGACAGTATTTTAGTCAGGGGCCAAGCCGCTCAAGCACTCAGCACCCATCCACCATCAAGGGCACCTCGATCACCACCTGGCCGGTGTCCCCTGTAATGCAGTGTGCCCCGGATAATCCAGTGCTGTTCTCCCCTTCAATGCACTGCCGGCCCAGGGAGGCGTCTGCTAAACCGTGAACTGTATGTACATTCCGGCCTAAGTGAACTGTTACGGTTACTCCCGGGCTAGCTGGAAGCTGGACCGCTTGGATAGTCTGGATCTCTGTTTAGGGAGAGATAGAGGAGCCGCTTCGTCTCGATATCCAGAAGGATCCTGTAAATGTAGAACAATCCCACTAGCTATTTTACAGCTAGGATAATCTTTCCCCCACAAAACGAGTCGAGGCTGTGATTTGAAGGTCAAGCTAGAACAGACTGTCCTGGGGCGTACAGCCTCTTTTATTTACAATCCACAAACATAGTACTGCCCACAGGGGTTAGAAATACAACCAATCAATCCGTACAATAAACACAGACACTCCCACACAAAATCCTCCTCTCTGCCTGTGATATGATTACTGAACACAATGGCTAATATAATTATCACAGGCAGAGAAATACAGTTTTATAAAACATATCACAGGAACCCCAAAACATGCAATAACCCCATAACAAGTATATCCTCGGGAACCGGGGGATCTGGGTGAACCACATATCCAAAATTCACCCAGATCCGTTCAGTAGTTTGGAAGATACCGTTTAATGCAGATTCCGCAGAACATATACAGGCTATATAAAAAATAATTACTGTATAATGTGTCCCCTGCTGTATAGTTTAAAACTACTGCCCAATGTCTTTGTGCACCAAATACCGGCGAGATGGCACCGTGTAGAAAAGTCCAAACAGTGTCTGTGAGTTAAAATGGCTGCCATCCATTGTTCTCACCATGTGCTTCATCCATTGTTCTCACCATGTGCCTCTGATACATGAAATGGTGGCCATCCAGTAACTCCACAGTATGTCCCCAGATGGTTCTTAAAGGGCCGTAATCCAGAGGCAGGAGGCGGGCAAGCAGTCCTCTACAGGCACAAGTGGCGGAGCTGGTTCCGCCACATTTCTCCCCTTTACCAATCAGACTAACAGGGTAAATAACAGTTTTGTAACAGTGCTCCCTTTTTGTGGAACACTCTGGCAGACACTGTCTGACCCCTTTTCGGGGCAGACTAAGACTGTCCAGACCGCTGGTTATGCTGGGCTGAGGTCTGTTTGTCTGGACAACCCGTCGGCGTTGCCATTCTGTTTCCCAGGTCTGTAGGTAATGGTGAAGTTGAAGGGTTGTAACGATAAACTCCAACGTAAAAGTCTGCAGTTATCCCCAGAGACCCGGTTTAGCCACACCAACGGGTTATGGTCTGTAACCAGAGTGAACTCTTGTCCATACAAATAGGGAGTCAATTTCTTTAGTGCCCACACCAAAGCCAAACACTCTTTTTCTACCGCTGCATAGCTGACTTCACGTGGCAGGAGCTTACGGCTGATGTAGGCAACTGGGTGCTCCCCTCTGTCTTTGCCTACTTGGCTGAGGACAGCTCCCAGCCCGAACATGGAAGCATCTGTATGGACGATAAAACGTTTGTTGAGGGCTGGGGCCGCCAAGACAGGAGCATTAACAAGAGCATTTTTGAGAGCTTGGAAAGCCGTTTCACAGTGGGGAGACCACAGGACCTGTCGAGGTAAGTTTTTCTTGGTCAGGTCAGTCAGGGGTTTGGCAAGTGTGCTGTAGTCTGGTACAAACCGTCCGTAGTACCCTGCTGTGCCCAGGAATGCTAGGACCTGAGTCTTTGTGGTGGGGATGGGCCAATTGGCGACAGCTTCTATCTTGGCCGGCTCTGGTCGCTGTTTCCCACACCCCACCCGGTGACCCAGGTACTGTACCTCGGCCATGCCAAAGTGGCATTTTTCTGGCTTCAGAGTCAGACCAGCAGCCCGGATCTGATCCAGAACCATTCCTACGTGAGCTAAGTGGTCCTCCCAGGACTCACTGTGGATCGCTATGTCGTCCAGGTATGCGCAAGCAAAACTCTGGAAGCCATCCAGGAGCCTATCGACCAAGCGCTGGAATGTAGCTGGGGCATTCTTCATCCCCAACGGCATTACCTTAAAATGATATAAGCCGAACGGGGTGACGAATGCCGACTTGGGGATAGCCTCCTGGCCAGGGGAATCTGCCAGTAACCCTTGCAGAGGTCGATGGTGGTCAGATAATTTCCCCTGGCTATACGATCGAGTAGCTCGTCTACCCTGGGCATAGGGTAAGCGTCCGTCACTGTCTTTTCATTGAGCCTCCGATGGTCTACGCAAAACCGGGTTGTACCATCTTTCTTGGGCACCAGGACCACTGGGGAAGCCCAGGGACTATCGGAGGGCTCAATTACCCTGAGTTGGAGCATCTCATCGATCTCCTTCTTCATCCCTGTCCTAACTGCCTCGGGGATTCGGTAAGGAGCCTGGCGTAAAGGAGCTTGTCCCGGGGTATCTACCTGGTGGGTGGTTAAGGTAGTGTACCCTGGCTTCTGGGAGAAAGTTGGGCTTTTGGACTGCAGGAGTTGGTTAAGCTGCTCCCTTTCAGTGGGGCTAAGTCGGTCCCCTATCTTGACCTGAGCTACTATATCTGCATGGGGACTCTTTTCTAACAGATCTGGAATGGGTAGACTGTCGGGGTCTTCCTGAGGGGGACAGCATACGGCCGTCACGTTCTCCGGCCGCTCAAGATATTCCTTGAGCATGTTCACATGGAATGTCTTTCTAAGATTGCTGTCATGGCAGCTAGCTATTACGTAAGTGGTGTCTCCCCTTTTCTCCACTATCTGGTAGGGGCCCTGCCAGGACGCCTGCAATTTGTCTGTCTTAACTGGCTTAAGCACTAACACCTTTTGCCCTATGGTAAAGATTCTCTTTCGGGCCCCCCGATCGTACCATACCTTCTGTCTTCTCTGGGCCGATTGGAGGTTAGCCTGCACTGATTTGGCTAATTGCTCCATTCTGTCCCTGAGTTCCAGGACGTACGGCACAATGGGGACACCGTCAGTCTCCATCTCTCCCTCCCAGTGCTCCCGGATCAGGTTTAGGGGTCCCCGTACCTTTCTTCCGTAGAGCAACTCGAAGGGAGAGAACCCGGTCGTTTCCTGGGGCACCTCCCAATAAGCAAATAGGAGGTGCGGCAGAAAACGCTCCCAGTCTCGATATTCCTGAGTAAACGTTTTGAGCATTTGTTTGAGGGTCCCATTGAACCTCTCACAAAGTCCGTTCGTCTGGGGGTGGTATGGAGAGCTCAGGAGGGACTTAATTTTGCAAACCTGCCAGAGTTGCTGAGTCAATTCGGCAGTAAATTGGGTGCCTCGGTCGGACAGGATTTCTTTCGGAAATCCTACCCGGGAGAACACCTGCACCAGCGCATTCGCTACCATATCCGCTTGGATGTTGGATAGGGCGACAGCTTCCGGGTACCTGGTAGCGTAGTCCACTACGGTAAGAATGTAGCGCTTACCGGAGGGACTAGTGGTAGCCAGCGGTCCCATTAGGTCAATAGCAACCCTGCTGAAGGGTTCCTCCACAATGGGCATATTTACTAGATGATCTTTAGGGTGATCGCCTCTCCTCCCTACTCGTTGACACACATTGCAGGTATTACAATAAGTCCTAACATCAGCGTGTACCCCTGGCCAAAAGAACATGTGAGTAATGTGGCGTAGTGTGCGGGTTACAGCTAGGTGGCCTGCCAAGGGAATGTCGTGTCCTATCTTGAGTATTTCTCGACGGTATTTGTGGGGCAATACCAGCTGTCGCCTATGCTGCCCCCTTTTCTCCGTCAAGTGATAACTTTCCCTTTTCCCATAAAAAGGTTTCGTTATCTGACCCGCTCCCTCCGGTCTCTGCTCGTTCCCGGTACTTTTGTAACGTCGGGTCAGTCTTAGACGCTGTCTCGAAAGCATCTGGGGTGTCCCAGGGTATGGGACCTAACGGGTCAGTCAAGGTCGGGGTAGGTCTTACCTGTGTCTCCCGCACTGGTGAGAGTTCTCCCTCCGTTCGGGCTTGGGCTCGGGTAGTCACTGGGTTCGCCTCGTTGTTGTATACTGGAGCATAGGCAGAAGTCATGGGGCCCAAATCGTTGCCCAGTAGTACTCCGGCAGGTAAATTATCCATTATGCCCATATTCACAGCCCCCTTTCCCGCTCCTCAATCAAGATGTACTTTAGCGGTCGGAATTTTGTACACATCCCCCCCCCCCCCCGTCACTTTAACGGCCACAGTCTGCACTGATCGCTTGTGCTCCGGCACCAAATGGCTCTGGACCAGTGTAATGGTAGCCCCCGTGTCTCTTAACCCCTCGGTAGATCGGCCCTCGAGCCATACCTTCTGCCGATGGTGCTGGCGGTTATCCGAAGCAGCATATACAGGATCTGCTTCGTGAAGTGGTCCCAAATATTCCTCCATAGGGGCCTCTTGGTTAACACAGAGCGCCCGGGCAGGACGAGATGACCCAGAGGGGTAATTATAATTCCGGGGGGTCTGGGGTGCATTAAGGGGGCAGCTAGCCATGAGGTGCCCTGGTTGCTTGCATCGGTAGCAGGTCGGTCTGGGACAATCAGAGTTGTTATTCGGTGGTCCTGAGTATCGTACGGGCCCCGCAGGCATCGGGGCTCGGAATTCGGTACGTGGCGACGTACGGTAAACATCTTTGTGTTTGACCCGTGCTGGGGTTCGGTAGTTCGTGGGTTCCTGTAGACGGGAGTCGTAATGTTCATCGGCCAATTTCCTCACCAGTCACAGCTTTACTTCCGCTCATCCAGTGATTTGCTGCTCTCCGCATTCGGTGCGCCAATTCCATATGTGTATCTTTAGGCTTCTTTTTCGTGCTACGAAATTGTCGGCGATACGTGTCAGGAGTTACAGCGTACCGCCGCAACAGTGTCTCTTTGACCAGCGCATACTGTGTCACTTCCTCAGCGCCCACAGTCCGAAATGCTTCCAGGGCTCGCCGGATAGTTTCCCAGACAATATCGTGGGCCACTCTCTGTTGGGAATCTGGTGCAGGGCACATTGCCTTTCGAAGTCCGCCAAATATTCATCGATTCCTGTCTCGCTCTCTAGGAAGGGTCTAAAAGCCGCATAGGGTATCTTTGGCCTCCCGGCGTTTTCGACAGGAACGATTACCTGCGGTGCTTCGGCATTGCGGTGTGCGGTCACTAGGCTGAGTTCATGGGCTCGAGCCTTCGTATATCCTCGTCCTCTTCTGCCATCAACTGCTGCACCAGTTCCATAGGTGGGTTCGGCCCGTATAGCGAGAGCCTCTCCCGAACAATCCTGGTCTTTTCGTCACTACTCGTGGTCGGGGTTTCTGCCATCGTGAAGCCCTGATCCAGTTCGGTTAATTCTGCGATCAGTTCCCTTCTCGGACGGTTGCTGGCGTTCCCCCCTCTGCTTTCGAGTAAATCCTTCAGGGTCGCACGTTTCAATTTTTCGTAAGCGCTCTCCATCCGTTCAGTACCTCTCCTAGGAAATCCAGGACAATCCCACCGCTGCCACTGCGGGCAAGCAGTCCTCTACAGGCAGAAGTGTCGGAGCTGGTTACGCCACATTTCTCCCCTTTACCAATCAGACTAACAGGGTAAATAACAGTTTTGTAACATGAACCTCCCGTGTTCTACCCCTGCGGACTGACACGTTGCATGTGCCCTTTGACATTAGTTTTGTTCATATATGTTCTCGCCTCACAATACCTATGGCAGATATGTGCCCTCTCACAGTAGTTATGGCCAGATATGTGCCCCTCACAGTAGTTATGGCCAGATATGTGCCCCTCACAGTAGTTATACCAGATATGTGCTCCTCACAGTAGTTATACCAGATATGTGCCCCTCACAGTAGTTATACCAGATATGTGCCCCTCACAGTAGTTATACCAGATATGTGCCCCCTCACAGTAGTTATACCCAGATATGTGCCCCCTCACAGTAGATATACCAGATATGTGCCCCCTCACAGTAGTTATACCAGATATGTGCCCTCTCACAGTAGTTATGGCCAGATATGTGCCCTCTCACAGTAGTTATGGCCAGATATGTGCCCCTCACAGTAGTTATGGCCAGATATGTGCCCCTCACAGTAGTTATACCAGATATGTGCTCCTCACAGTAGTTATACCCAGATATGTGCCCCCTCACAGTAGTTATGCCCAGATATGTGCCCCACTCACAGTAGTTATGCCCAGATATGTGCCCCTCACAGTAGTTATGGCCAGATATGTGCCCCTCACAGTAGTTATACCAGATATGTGCCCCTCACAGTAGTTATACCAGATATGTGCCCCTCACAGTAGTAATACCAGATATGTGCCCCTCACAGTAGTTATGCCCAGATATGTGCCCCTCACAGTAGTTATGCCCAGATATGTGCCCCTCACAGTAGTTATGCCCAGATATGTGCCCCTCACAGTAGTTATACCAGATATGTGCCCCTCACAGTAGTTATACCAGATATGTGCCCTCTCACAGTAGTTATGGCCAGATATGTGCCCTCTCACAGTAGTTATGGCCAGATATGTGCCCTCTCACAGTGGTTATGGAAAGATATGTGCCCACTCACAGTAGTTATACCAGATATGTGCCCCCTCACAGTAGTTATACCAGATATGTGCCCCCTCAGAGCAGTTATACCAGATATGTGCCCCCTCACAGTAGTTATACCAGATATGTGCCCTTTCACAGTAGTTATTGCCAGATATGTGCCCCTCACAGTAGTTATACCAGATATGTGCCCCTCACAGTAGTTATACCAGATATGTGCCCCTCACAGTAGTTATACCAGATATGTGCCCCCTCACAGTAGTTATACCAGATATGTGCCCTTTCACAGTAGTTATTGCCAGATATGTGCCCCTCACAGTAGTTATACCAGATATGTGCCCCCTCACAGTAGTTATGGCCAGATATGTGCCCCTCACAGTAGTTATGGCCAGATATGTGCCCCTCACAGTAGTTATGGCCAGATATGTGCCCCTCACAGTAGTTATGGCCAGATATGTGCCCCTCACAGTAGTTATGGCCAGATATGTGCCCCTCACAGTAGTTATACCAGATATGTGCCCCTCACAGTAGTTATACCAGATATGTGCCCCCTCACAGTAGTTATACCAGATATGTGCCCTCTCACAGTAGTTATGGCCAGATATGTGCCCTCTCACAGTAGTTATGGCCAGATATGTGCCCTCTCACAGTGGTTATGGAAAGATATGTGCCCCTCACAGTAGTTATGGCCAGATATGTGCCCCTCACAGTAGTTATGGCCAGATATGTGCCCCTCACAGTAGTTATACCAGATATGTGCCCCTCACAGTAGTTATACCAGATATGTGCCCCCTCACAGTAGTTATACCAGATATGTGCCCCCTCACAGTAGTTATACCAGATATCTGCCCCCTCACAGTAGTTATACCAGATATGTGCCCCCTCACAGTAGTTATACCAGATATGTGCCCCCTCACAGTAGTTATACCAGATATGTGCCCCCTCACAGTAGTTATACCAGATATGTGCCCCCTCACAGTAGTTATACCAGATATGTGCCCCTCACAGTAGTTATAACAGATATGTGCCCCCTCACAGTAGTTATGGCCAGATATGTGCCCCCTCACAGTGGTTATGGCCAGATATGTGCCCCCTCACTGTAGTTCTGATCAAATATGTTCCCTCTCTCAGTAGTTATGCCCAGATATGTGTTCAAAGGTATATGCAGTGGCCAGATTTGGGGTGGCCCCAACTACACTGGGTGCCCTGAACCCTCTTGAGGTGTCACCACATGTTTGTGCTCTCCGGCAGAGATGGTAAGGCTGCTGCACCCCATTGAGAAATAATTCCAGAGAGTCAGATTCAGGTACAAAACAATACAGGTGAGGCACAGGTGTCACAATCAGTGTGGGGGCAAACTCCACACTGAACACAGGAGGGAAGGGGGAACAGTAATTGGGCCTGGAAACTAGGGAAGAAACAGGTCACCTCCTAGACAACCCTAATCTGTGCCCTAACTATCTATCAATATGGATAGACCTTGAAGGTAGGAATATTCATATGCTGGATACCTAGGCCTTTATATCCCTAAAATGCCCTGGAAAAAGTTAGGATCAGACTATAAAGGGTAGAAGTGATGACCACTGAGAAACAGCTGAGAAAAGGGAAGTGGTCATTAACCCTATCAATACTGAATTAAGAGAAATCAAGGAGGCTGTTAGATTCCTCCACGCTCAGCCAATCTCCTTGATTTCCTGACATCAGTCACCTGAGGGACCATGACAATAGGGCTGGCTTCTCCATTTTCCCCTCATGGCAGAAGAAGTGTTTGATTATGAAAATAGGCCTGAGCTAGCTGTCTCTCTCAGAAGGCTGGAGATCCGCAGTCTGTAGCTCAGTAGTCCAAGTGGCTCCTTGGTCACAGGGCTGGTGACCCATGGTCTGTGGCTCAGTGTCACTATCTGAGTGTCTTCTTCTGGTTACTCAGAAGTCTGGCAGAGTCTCTCGCTCCAAGCACTGGTCCCTAACTGAAGAACATGAGGGCTCTGACTGCTCTCCTTATATACAGTTTCTGGCTGAACTAGAACCTTCTAGTGGGAGGGTGGAGTGGAGAATCTCAGCACAAACAGATACAATGTTACACTTTCCGTCTCTCATAGACTTACATTACAGCTTCAATGACACTCAATGGCAATGACACTGCAGGTTTTCCAGACAAAAATAGTTTTCCAGACATAACAACAGAGCTAAAACCAGACATTCAAAAGGTCAGTCTGTCTGGTTTTGGTGGTAAACAAGTCTGGCTTTTTCCCTCCAAAACATGATCTTCTTTAACCCTTATAGTAGCTGTAGAAAATTACCAGCTTCTCATTCAAAGTCCCAAAAGTCTTCCTGTATTCATTAACCCTTTCCACAGAGCCTCGCAAACACAGTACAAATGAACAGGCTATATATCACAACATACATATAAAATGCAGTTACATAGTATCAAACAGTGCACATTAACCCTTTCAAGTGAAATAAAGTAAGAATTTTATGACTTTGCATAGGGGAAACAGAGGCAAATGTCCACAAAGGTCCAACTGTCAAAGTCCCCTTGCTCCAGGGCACTACAGTATGCTTCTCTGACCTGCTCTGCCTATATATCCCCACATATAATCTCTGATCATCACAGGATTTCCTTCTCTGTTCTACTCTCATCTGTTCCTCACATAATCGTCTACAAGATTTCTCCTGTGCTTCCCCCCTACTTTGGAACTCACAACCCCAGGACGTCAGACTCTTCCCCAACCTCCTAACCTTCAGAGCAGCCTATGTAAATGACAGGAGTTTTACCACACTGTGCTGTCATTTTCACATGGAGAGTTTTGGTTTTTGGTAAGATGGCAGCACAGTCAGATATGTAATTGCACCATTGCTCGGCACAGGCCCTGAGAACCATGTGCTGCTGGAATCATGAATTTCAGGTGATTCCTCATTGTCCTGATGACCCTAGTAATGGCAGGTTCTGGAATCTGAGGTCTCGTAGACCATGAATACTTTGCTCTAGTCATTCCCGTTGCTCCACCTTGCACTTCACTTGAGGATAGGCAATCGATATTTGAGATTACTTGAAGCTTGTGCTGCTACTTCCTGACACTACATAGTGAATCCCGCTGCAGAAGGCCCCATTCCATCTAAGCTATAAGCTTTGGAAAGTAAAGAGTTAAAACCTAATGAGGTCAAAGCTCCAGCTGTCTGCGGAGTGTGGGGCATTTAACACTATCACTTCCAGAATGCATAGCTTACATGGAACATGGGTCCCAGGTAGGGTTGCCACCCGGCCGGTATTTTAGTGGCCCTGCCGGTGACAGTAATTGACGGTATTTTCTTGTGCTGACTGTTACTAATGAGCACTTCCACTGTGGAGCGCTCATTAGTACAGGCTTTACCTCCCCCTACCTGATAGCGATGTAACAACCCATGTTAAGCCACACCCACAACCACACCCCCTTTGTGCAAGCATTTTTTGTTGGGAAAGGTGGCAATCCTAGTCCCAGGTCAGCAGAGTCAGGTGGTGGTGCCATGACAGGACAGAGGAGGAGAAGGATGTTCTGGTAATGACAAGTTCTCCAGGACAATACCATTATCCTCATGAGAGTGGGGGGAGACCTAAACCCCTAAAATTGACTTTCATTGCTGAACCTCCTAACCTGTGCCAACAGCTTCACAGGAGCTGATAAAAGGAAGGGGAGAGAGGGAGAAGAACGACAAAAAGTTGGCACTCCAAGGGCCCCACCGTTTGAAGAGTTTTTCTGAGACTTTAATACTGATGTCCTCCAGATAGGTCAGTAGTATCTGATCAGTGGGGGTGCAACACCCGGGCCCCCCACCGATCAGCTGTTTGAGAAGGCAGCGGCACTCCTGTGGTGACACGTTCATTGGTCACGTGGATTAGGAGCAGCTCAGCCCAGTAAAAGTGAATGGGACTGAGCGTGATACCAAGCACGGCCACTATACTATGTACAGCACTGTTCTTGGTGAGCACGGAGAAAGTCACGGTGGTGACAGGAGCGCCGGTGCCTTCTCAAACAGCTAATTGGCGGGGGTCCCGGGTGTTAGACCCAACCCATTAGATCCAGAGGAAAGGTCATCAGTATTAAAATCTCAGAAAACCCCCTTTAACATTCAGTTACAATTGAAAGTAAGTGAACCCTTTGAAATGCTCTCAGTTTGTGGCCTGATTGTTAACTGGGTGACAGTTATAGACAAACAGGATGAAACTGTTGTATCATTCATGTCAGAAACATCCACGGGGCAGACAAAGTAAGTGAACCTTCGTGTTAATGACTTCTCCAAGAGCTAACTGGTGAAGGTGTTCCACTTAAGGAGATTGGCAGTGACCGGTTCACAGAGGCTTCTCTCATTCAATAAAGGCACACAAAGCCTGGTTACTGTTATTCTCCAGAAACATTGCTTTTTGCCTCAAAGCAAACTGTCAGAAGACTTCAGAGGACATGTTATAGATAGAGATGCATGGAAAAGTTATCAATGAATGGCTAGCAGTCTGCAGTAAGGGTACAGAGTGGCGGTAACCAGTTGGGGGTGTCCCTGCACAGACTCACTCTATCCAATCAGTGCTGCCATTGTGCCCTTACTGCAGACTGCTGGCAATCCATTCATAACTTCTAGTAGAAATAACTAAGGAATGGCAGAACATAGAGCCATAGGAATAGATGCTCCAGGCCTGGGGTACATCAATCCATGGCTAGACAAATGATCTACAAATTGAAACATTTCCGTACTGTGGCTGCTCTCCTAGGAGTGGGCATCGTCTTAAGATCACTACAAGATGACATGCAGGACCCTCTGTCCATGAGTCCACTATTAGACACACATTGAACAAGCACATTATGAGAAAAGCAAATGCTGTCCAAGAAAACCCCTGGAGGTCTATCTAATGCCTCCCTGGGACCACCTAGATGTGCCGCAGTCTGGGAGGAGCTCGAGTGGTAGTGGCTCTGAAGGTGGCATCCTTCAGCATAGCGTCAAACCGTACGTGGCTATACCAATATTCCAGCTCTGCTTGGTGTTCCCAGGATGCTGCTCCTTGCACTAGGGAAGCCATCCCACCGCTTGCCACCAATGTAACGGATCCTCTTCCGTTAATGGACGCTTCCTAGCTTGCGCCGAGGACCACAAGCACCGCACTGGACACCACAGCCACCGCAGACTCCACAACCGCCGTAGCTTAACTGGAGCCGCGCCGTCTTCCTTCCACCCTGAATGAACCTCCAGCATTCAGGACCGTGTGGGAAAGATCTCTCCTCCAGGGAATATGCAGAGCATAGCAATCCCCAGCGTGACACAGCAATTCTTTCCAATAACGAGACGAGGCTGCGTTTTGAAGGGTTAGAAAAACATGAACTCTATAACTTTAAAACCATACATTCCACCTCCATAAAATTTACATATTTAAACTCTGCATACATCAAACATAAACACTTCCAAAAATCACACAAATCCCTCCAGCGGATCAAAAGTTTAGTGGAAGTCCTTTGTGACCGACCGCAAGCACAATTTCCTCCCCAAAACAGTTCCATAGATTTGGGCTGTGCGGTCGGTCAATTCCATGCAGAAAAACGACTAAGTCCCATCTTCGAACGGGACTTAGTCTCTGGAGCTGAAAGTTCAGTATGGCAGAAGGTAAGGGTCAGCGGCGTTCGTGTATCCGCGCATCCGATTCCAGCTCCACAGAATCCCCAGCATACACCGCTGACCGCGTTCGGTCCCACCAACAGTCCAGACATGCGGCACAGTTCTGTCACACTGTTCCTGAGGGGCAACATGTCCCGGGGCCATAGTCGTAGGGCAGGAGGCTAGCCATAAGTCCTCTACAATGCCCAGTGGCAAATGGCAGTTTGTCACACCATGCATCGTCTTGCATGGAGTCTAGACATTTGCATGTCTGTGCCATGTCTTGTCCATGGTTCTGTGTCTGGTCTGTGACTGCCATGCATAATCCTACATGGAGTCCAGACATCTTCCTGTCTGTGCAGCTCTGTCTGTTCGCCCATGGACTAACTCCGCATGGGGATCAGGAATCTGCTTGTCCTGTCTATACCTTTGTGAGAGGGCTCCTGGGCTCTTTGGAGGGAGGACATTGTGTCTATGTACATCTCTGCCTGTGACCACCATGTGCCGTTCTACATGGGGTCCAGGCAGCTGCTTGTGTACTAATTCCTGTTTTCCTGTTTTATTGGTCCTGTGCGGTTGTTCCGGTTCCAGCAGCATGCTCAGGTTTTAGTCCTGTTTGTGTTGACTGCTGGTGCTTCTCCAGCAGTCTCTGCAGGTAAGTGACCAAGTGCACCAGGACCATCCTGGAGGTACAACCAGTGAGCCTCAGCTAAGTTCATCCCCACCATCTGGGGCTCTATGAAGAACAGGGCTTACTGTGTGTAACGGACCGTTTCAGCAGACAAGGGGTTAAAATCCGTTCAGGCGATAAGCCCCTTTCTGAGAGACCGGCACAGCTACTGCAGAACACCAAACTCCCGAACTGGATACAAAGTAGCACTCCAAACTGGAACCTCACGAATAGCTGCTAGCAGACGAACAGGAATCAGCTTACACTCCTGGCAATCAGTCTCTAACAGCATACAGTGGATCCCCCCAATAACGAGACAAGGCTCCGTGTTGAGGGTCAAGCAGTGGTCTGAGGTGCTGGCACACCCAGCCTGGTTTTTATTACAGTTGTTGCAAATACAGGTCCGCCCACAGGGGTTTGAAATACAGCCAATCAATATGTTACAACACATACAATGTAAGTACATGCCCCTAGGGGACCAGAAGGAAGACTTGTGACATAGGACAGATATGCAGCACTGTAGGATACACAGAGACAATACATCCCCACAATGCATCATGGTTTCCTCCTCTCTGTCCCGGAGACAACCGAGGCGTAATCCAATTATCTCTCAAGACAAAGAGAAGTCACCAATACACATGCGCAGACAACAGGACAGACATCACCATTTAAACACACAATGGGACAATGGCACAATAGAAACACACCCAGCATTTCCTCCCAAGCTGACAAGTTACACTTATTATAAATTGTTACAACTTTGTGAGTTTACATTGGCCATACATATAACTTACATCAATTTAAACAGTATAACTTGGGGACAAAGCTATCCAAAATTCACTTGAATCGGTTCAGGGGTTTAAAAGTTAGTATATGGCCCATAATCCTGGGGCAAGAGGCCAGCAGCCAGGCCTCTCCAAAACCCAGTGGCGAGGTTGGTTTCGCCACACTGTGTCTCTGCCCTCTGGGTTTGGCCCCAAGTAAAACCGGTGAACTTGGTCCAGTGGTATTTCTGGCCACTGAACCCTTACCTGCGTATCCAGTTTCTAGCTTACTGTCATGTCATGTCTCTGCTTGTCACGTGTGCTTGTTTTTTTTTGCTTAGATATGTCCTAGCGGTGGTTGTGCCTACCACACATAGCAAGAGAGTGTGGTAGGCACTAGAGCAGACACACCATCCACGTACAAAAAGTTTCACAATCAGCTTTGCAATTTCCAACTGAGAGATGCAGATCGGTTGCCACAACCGGAGTTCTGACCTTAACCCTATGGAGATGCTTTGACTGACATACACACCACACTGTCACTTTTTTTTTTAATGCTTTTTAAAATATATATATTTTTTTTAATTTCACCTGTTGGCAGCAGATGCCTGCTGGTGTTTATACACACACAGTAGTATCAGAAGAAGCAGTGGCTTGTTCTGAACAAGCATCCAAATATATATTTTTTTGGGAGCAGCAGCAGTACAGTGTGGAGCAAATGGACAAGAGATGTGTGGCTATGCAGGGGTTTTAGTAGTTGTGTCAACAGCAGTACAGTATGGAACATGGCGGACAGGAGATATATGTTTATGTAGGGGTAGTAGTAGTGGCAGCAGCAGTACAGTATGGAACATGACAGTCAGGAAATGTGTGGCTGTGTAGGGGCAGTAGTAGTCGTGGCAGCAGCAGTACAGTATGGAACATGATGGACAAGGTACGAAATGTGCAGCTGTGTAGGGTGTAGTAGTAGTGTTTTCTGCATTACAGTATGGAACATGATGGGCAGAAGATGTATGGATGTATGTGTAGGGGTAGTAATAGTGGCAGCAGCAGTACAGTATGGAACTGTCACGGTGGGGAGTGGGGAAACCCCCCACCGTACGATGACTGGTATAAAGAGTAAGCCGCTAGGCCAGGACGCCGGATTCAGGGAGCAGGTCACCTCCTAAAGCGTCCCTTATCCTCACCCTAACTCCTCACCGTATGAGCGGACCTGGATAGTAGGACGGATCATACTAGGATACCTTTGGCCCTGAGTCGCCCTGATAATCCCTCTCATAGGAGCAGGGGAGAGATGACCTGTTCTTCCAAGACAAGGAAGGACAGGAGTCTCAAATGGCCTAGATGCAGGGAAAAGAAGGAGACTGTATACAGTAACTAGAACGGCAGGTAAGCACACAGAAGCACACTTACCTGCCGCAGCCACCACGACTGGAACCCGTGCATACGTACAGGAGCCCACAAACCAAACAGGACTCCATACAGACAACACCACACACAGTTATCCAGCACACCTGATACTGCCTGGGCCCCATACAGCAAGGTGCACAGTGTAATAGAAATATTTGTAGTAGAAATCCACTCGCATCAGACTTTGTGTAAGGAAAGGTAAATCTCTTCACGACACAGACAAAGGTGTTATCATGTTCAGTTTTGCTAAGCACTCCCCCCCCAATCGGCTCCAGACTCCTTCTTTATTAAGGCAATAGAACGACGCCCAGTAGGAGATGGCTTTACAATTTCAGCCAGTCAGCCAAGAAAGTACAGGTACCTATCAAAGGACAGGGGAGGGCATCAACATGGCCGAACAGTGGAATGCACACACCTCATTCCCTGTATAAGGAAGGATGAGTCATGTCCATTGTGTGATCAGCCAGGTGGCAGCCCATCCCCCATCACTGTCAGCATGGACCCCTTTCAATACTGCTCAAAGTGACCAGTATCTAGTGAAGATCATTCTACTGGTTCTTATAGATTTGAGACTATCTGCGGGACATTGCTACGGCTATTGTCAGTATACGGTACGAGTATACCGACAAGGCATATATGCATGTCTTAAATGCAGATATGTATCCAGAAAGGGATAGCAAAGCCGCAGCAGAGGTATAATATGTATCTTAGTGCTCACAAACCGGCAAACGTCCCCCTACACACTGAGAACACGTCTCCAAGCCCATGAGAAGGTTTTCATACTGACGGTTTTACCGCTGGTCCCGATTCAACCCAAGTACCCTCTGCTAGAGCGTTCCTCGGTTAAATACGGCACAGAGAGACAGATGACAATCTATAAAAACACACATATATCTTAAGATAAAATGTCCGCATAATTCCATATAATAAAATTTCCACTACAACGGCAGCCCCAGGCAGCACTGCATACAGACTTATGGTTCACCCCTCCGGGAAACCAGCCCCCTTCCGGAGGTAGACAAGGGAATGTCTAGCATACATGCTGGACAACACAAACAGCACAACAGACATGTATCAACAAACTAGACATAACAACAAATCCCCAAATCAAACCCTCACCAAACAGACAACAGATAAGGTAGGGAAAGTACAAGGAGAAGACAGAGTGATGACATCGCAGATGACATCGATGTCCTACAAGGTGGCCCTCAAGGACTGGGCAGATAGAACACCCTGGACTGGAGCAGAGCTCCAGCACCAACGACAGCTAAAGTACAACTGACTCCAGCCAGGGAGCCACAAGGGATAAAACTCTAGTGACCACACCCAGTCAGGGAGTTAACCCTTCCAGCACCAGACAGAGGGAGGATACCACTGAAAGGGGAAGTGCATACACCAGGAAACAAGTAACACGTTACCACAGGCAACAGCATGCGTGGCAACTATGTCACGGCGCACACAGCAAAAGCCAAAACACTGCCACGACATGCAATAACAGCAACACGTTGCCACCCGCAACAGCATGCGTGGCAACCATGTCACGGAGCACACAGCAAAGGCCGTGGCACTGCCACCACATGCCATAACAGCAACACGTTGCCCAGGGCAACTGCAAGCGTTGCAAAAGTGTCACGGCGCACATAGCAAAGGCCGTGACAAAAACATAATGAGCAGGCAAAGAGCGGCAGTCGCAGGATTGGGCCAGTGCCAAATAGCCACTGTCAGCAATGGCAGCTCTATTCATTGGCCTTGCCAGAGGGGTGTAAAAATCCCTGAGGATCCATACCTCATTCATTTTGAGAAATGTGATGTTTTGTACACTTGGAGAGAATACCTTTGTCTGTGTGGGTTTGATGATGCCCCCTGCTGCACAGAAGACCCTCTGAGATAACACTGGAGACTAGACAAGACAGTACAGCCAGAGTATACTACACCATTTCCGGCCTCTGTTACAATCTACCTGCCTAGAAGTCCCTGGTGTCACAGAGAAGGGCCACAGTCCGGCTACGAGTGAACCTGGTTGTTCAGACGGTACATATGTTTGCTGATGTGCATCGGCTTGCTGAAGTATTTCAAAAAACTGGTCCATCGTGTTCATTAACCTGAAAACCTGTTGTAGCAAAGTTGGCAGGAGGTCACTGAATCGGCTACAGATGGAGAGTTTCCTCTGGGTCACACAAAGGGGTGGCAGGTATCTGCTCAGAAAAAGCTCCATTATCCTGGTAATATAACAATTTTGCCTCTCTTTCGGTCCAGGAGGGTGTTTTTAGCCACATAACAATGGCTGAAATGCGTGGACAGTCTGCTAAGCATTGACAGTGCAGTGGCCCGTCCCCCAAACATCGTTGAGGTGTCACCATGTATTGCTGCTCTCCGGAGGGATGGTAAGGCGCGGTGCACCCCAATGGAAAATAAGTACAGAGAATTAGACTTTATTGGTGGAATTCAGGTGTAGAACAATACAGGCAAGGCATAGGGCTGGCTTCTCCAGTCTCCTCCCTAGGACGAGGCATAGGGCTGGCTTCTCCAGTCTCCTCTCTAGGACGAGGCATAGGGTTGGCTTCTCTAGTCTCTTCCATGAGACGAGGCATAGGGCTGGCTTCTCCAGTCTCTTCCATGAGACGTGGAATAGGGTTGATTTCTCTAGTCTCCTCCCTGAGATGAGGCATAGGGCTGGCTTCTCCAGTCTCCTCCCTGAGACGAGGCATAGGGCTGGCTTCTCCAGTCTCCTGCCTAGGACGAGGCATAGGGCTGGCTTCTCCAGTCTCCTCCCTGAGACGAAGCATAGGGCTGGCTTCTCCAGTCTCCTCCCTTAGACGAGGCATAGGGCTGGCTTCTCCAGTCTCCTCCCAGAAGAAGGGTTTGATGCTGAGGAAAGGCCTGAGCTAGCTGCCCCTCTTTCTCTTCAGAAGGCTGGTACCCTGGTCAAAGGCCCACGGTCTGTAGCTCAGTAGTCTAGGTGGCTCTTTGGTCATAGGGTGTGGCGACCCATGGTCTGTGGCTTGGCGTCCCCATCTCAGTGTCTTCTTCTTGTCATTCATGCAGACTTGCAGAGTCTCCCCTCCAAGGATTGTTCCCTAACTACAGAACACTAGGGGCTCTGACTGTTTATAACTTTGTATAGGGGAAAATGTCCACAAATGTCCAGACTTCACAGTACCCTTACTCCAGAGCACTCTCCCCTACTTTAACTGTGGCGTCTCGGACACAGTCAGGACTACATAACAAAAGAAGATCCATGAAACAGGCAGTAACTACACTCACCTAAAGAATTATTAGGAACACCTGTTCTATTTCTCATTAATGCGATTATCTAGTCAACCAATCACATGGCAGTTGCTTCAATGCATTTAGGGGGGTGCTCCTGGTCAAGACAATCTCCTGAACTCCAAACTGAATGTCAGAATGGGAAAGAAAGGTGATTTAAGCCATTTTGAGCGTGGCATGGTTGTTGGTGCCAGACGGGCCGGTCTGAGTATTTCACAATCTGCTCAGTTACTGGGATTTTCACACACAACCATTTCTAGGGTTTACAAAGAATGGTGTGAAAAGGGAAAAACATCCAGTATGCGGCAGTCCTGTGGGCAAAAATGCCTTGTGGATGCTAGAGGTCAGAGGAGAATGGGCCGACTGATTCAAGCTGATAGAAGAGCAACGTTGGCTGAAATAACCACTCGTTACACCCGAGGTCTGCAGCAAAGCATTTGTGAAGCCACAACACGCACAACCTTGAGGCGGATGGGCTACAACAGCAGAAGACCCCACCGGGTACCACTCATCTCTACTACAAATAGGAAAAAGAGGCTACAATTTGCACGAGCTCGCCAAAATTGGACTGTTGAAGACTGGAAAAATGTTGCCTGGTCTGATGAGTCTCGATTTCTGTTGAGACATTCAAATGGTAGAGTCCGAATTTGGCGTAAACAGAATGAGAACATGTATCCATCCTCTGATGGCTACTTCCAGCAGGATAATGCACCATGTCACAAAGCTCCAATCATTTCACATTGGTTTCTTCAACATGACAATGAGTTCACTGTACTAAAATGACCCCACAGTCACCAGATCTCAACCCAATAGAGCATCTTTGGGATGTGGTGGAACGGGAGCTTCGTGCCCTGAATGTGCATCCCTCAAATCTCCATCAACTGCAAGATGCTATCCTATCAATATGGGCCAACATTTCTAAAGAATGCTATCAGCACCTTGTGGAATCAATGCCACGTAGAATTAAGGCAGTTCTGAAGGCAAAAGGGGGTCCAACACCGTATTAGTATGGTGGCACTAATAATTCTTTAGGTGAGTGAATATACATAGGGTTGGAGATAGTCCAGCTCTAAGGGGGCTTCAATTTCCCCATGGGGTGCAGGCTCTTAAATGTTACAAACAGGATTCAGCATGTGCTCAGTAGTCAACAACAAGGCTTGTTTTTTTCCACTTCTGATCGGTGGGCTGTTGATACTACAGTCGTGGCCAAAAGTTTTAAGAATTACATAAATATTGGAAATTGGAAAAGTTGCTGCTTAAGTTTTTATAATAGCAATTTGCATCTACTCCAGAATGTTATGAAGAGTGATCAGATGAATTGCATAGTCCTTCTTTGCTATGAAAACTAACTTAATCCCTCAAAAAAACCTTTCCACTGCATTTCATTGCTGTCATTAAAGGACCTGCTGAGATCATTTCAGTAATCGTCTTGTTAACTCAGGTGAGAATGTTGACGAGCACAAGGCTGGAGATCATTATGTCAGGCTGATTGGGTTAAAATGGCAGACTTGACATGTTAAAAGGAGGGTGATGCTTGAAATCATTGTTCTTCCATTGTTAACCATGGTGACCTGCAAAGAAACGCGTGCAGCCATCATTGCGTTGCATAAAAATGGCTTCACAGGCAAGGATATTGTGGCTACTAAGATTGCACCTCAATCAACAATTTATAGGATCATCAAGAACTTCAAGGAAAGAGGTTCAATTCTTGTTAAGAAGGCTTCAGGGCGTCCAAGAAAGTCCAGCAAGCGCCAGGATCGTCTCCTAAAGAGGATTCAGCTGCGGGATCGGAGTGCCACCAGTGCAGAGCTTGCTCAGGAATGGCAGAAGGCAGGTGTGAGCACATCTGCACGCACAGTGAGGCGAAGACTTTTGGAAGATGGCCTGGTGTCAAGAAGGGCAGCAAAGAAGCCACTTCCCTCCAAAAAAAACATCAGGGACAGATTGATCTTCTGCAGAAAGTATGGTGAATGGACGGCTGAGGACTGGGGCAAAGTCATATTCTCCGATGAAGCCTCTTTCCGATTGTTTGGGGCATCTGGAAAAAGGCTTGTCCGGAGAAGAAAAGGTGAGCGCTACCATCAGTCCTGTGTCATGCCAACAGTAAAGCATCCTGAGACCATTCATGTGTGGGGTTGCTTCTCATCCAAGGGAGTGGGCTCACTCACAATTTTGCCCAAAAACACAGCCATGAATAAAGAATGGCACCAAAACACCCTCCAACAGCAACTTCTTCCAACAATCCAACAACAGTTTGGTGAAGAACAATGCATTTTCCAGCACGATGGAGCACCGTGCCATAAGGCAAAAGTGATAACTAAGTGGCTCGGGGACCAAAACGTTGACATTTTGGGTCCATGGCCTGGAAACTCCCCAGATCTTAATCCCATTGAGAACTTGTGGTCAATCCTCAAGAGGCGGGTGGACAAACAAAAACCCACTAATTCTGACAAACTCCAAGAAGTGATGATGAAAGAATGGGTTGTATCAGTCAGGAATTGGCCCAGAAGTGATTGAGAGCATGCCCAGTCGGATTGCAGAGGTCCTGAAAAAGAAGGGCCAACACTGCAAATACTGACTCTTTGTATAAATGTCATGTAATTGTCGATAAAAGCCTTTGAAACGTATGAAGTGCGTGTAATTATATTTCACTACATCACAGAAACAACTGAAACAAAGATCTAAAAGCAGTTTAGCAGCAAACTTTGTGAAAACTAATATTTGTGTCATTCTCAAAACTTTTGGCCACGACTGTATATTCTGCTGGCAACTGATGATGCATCCTGGTAGCTGGATCTATGGAGCATGTGGGATGCACGTGGACAGGATACAAGTGGCTGAAGACGTCAAGCTGGTTATCAGTGGTCATCAAGCTGGAAATTGGAAATTGCTCATCACTGGTCACCACTGGGGCAGAACGAGATAGCAGGTACAGTGGTCAGGTCACAGATCTAGAACATGTAGGGCTAGACGCTCTCTGGCCAGCATCTGCACCTGTAGCAAAAACAGTCAAAAGGACATTGGTAGCTGGACCAAACCAATTTCTGGACTGGTAAACAGTACCGCCACCATAGTCATCATGCACAATATACACGGTGTACATGAGAATAAGCCCCTCAATGTGGTTATTATTTCAAGCATCAGTTTGAGCCTTTTTCACTAACCCTCTATAGGGCTGACCAGAACACCTTTTATCACCGCTGCCGATATAACCGACTTCCTCACTGAATCTGACCAGTACATAGCAATATACAACAGTAATGCAGGATACAGTAGTAATGCAGGATATAGTAGTAAAGCAGGAAACAGTAGTAATGCAGAATACAGTAGTAATACAGGAAACAGTAGTAGTGCAGTGTAACGGATCCGCTTCCGTTAATGGACGCTTCCTAGCTTGCGCCGAGGACCACAAGCACCGCACTGGACACCACAAGCACCGCAGACTCCACAACCGCCGTAGCTTAACTGGAGCCGCGCCGTCTTCCTTCCACCCTGAATGAACCTCCAGCAATCAGGACCGTGTGGGAAAGATCTCTCCTCCAGAGAATATGCAGAGCATAGCAATCCCCAGCGTGACACAGCAATTCCCTCTAATAACGAGACGAGGCTGCGTTTTGAAGGGTTAGAAAAACATGAACTGAACTCTTTATTGAGGGCTACCCGCCCGTATTTATGCAGGTCCCCACAATGCATCATGGTCTCCTCCTCTCTGCCTGGAGACACCCGAAGTGCAATTCAATTATCACCAATACACATGCGGGAACAATAGGAGAGGAATCACCACCCAAATACACAAAATCCTCCCTTCTGTCTGGGATATAATTATGGATTAACATAACTATCACAGACAGTAAAAATACAGTTTTTAAACATACACTGTAACTTTAAAACCGTACATTCCATCTCCATAAAAATTACATATTTAAACTCAGCTTACATCAAACATAAACACTTCCAAAAATCACACAAATCCCTCTAGCGGATCAAAAGTTTAGTGGAAGTCCTTTATGACCGACCGCAAGCACAACTTCCTGCCCAAAACAGTTCCATAAATACTTTAGTATACACCGCTGACCGCGTTCAGTCCTAAGAACAGTCCAGACATGCGGCATAGTTCTGTTCCTGAAGGGTAATATGTCCCGGGGCCAAAGTCGTAGGGCAGGAGGCAAGCCATAAGTCCTCTACAATGCCCAGTGGCAAATGGCAGTTTGTCACATGCAGTATACAGTAGTAATGCAGGATATAGTAGTAAAGCAGGAAACAGTACTAGTGCAGGAAACAGAAGTAATGCAGGAAACAGTAGTAATGCAGGATACAGTAGTAATGCAGGATACAGTAGTAGTACAGGATACAGTAGTAGTGCAGGATACAGTAGTAATGCAGGATACAGTAGTAATGCAGGATACAGTAGTAATGCAGGAAACAGTAGTAATGCAGGAAACAGTAGTAATGCAGGAAACAGTAGTGTGGCGAAAGCCACTTCACCACGGTGTTTTGGAGGGGGCTGTTTGCCAGCCTCCTGCCCCAGAATTATGGCCCATACTAACTTTGAAGGAGAAGACAGACCGGCCGCACAGCTTAAATCTGTGGAACTGTTTTGGGCAGGAAAGCCATGCTTGCGGTCGGCCAAATGTGACTTCCATGGAATTCGGGAACCCCTGCTCGGATCTGGGTGATTTTTGGATATGTTGTTCACCCAGATCAGAGCTATCCATGGATGTATACATTATGGGGATATGTGGGGTTTTGGGGGGTTTTCTGTGTTTGAGGGAAAAATGTGTGTTTTCTGCCTGTGAGTGATTAAGTTAGCCCATTACGTTTGGTAATTGTATTTTGTTGATTGCGTCTCAGACAATGCCAGTGTGTTAGTTAATTGTGTCACAGACAATGCTCATTGTATTTTGTTGATTGCGTTACAGACAGAGGGAAGGGGATTTTGTGTACAATTGCTGGGAAGGTTTCAATACTGTAATGCATGAGATTGGCTAAAATATAAACTGTCACAGTCTTTTACAAGGGCCCCAGGGGGAGTGTCCCTTGCTAGGAGACCTGCATAAAAGGCTGAAAAATAATCCATCAAAAAGTGTTCTGCTTGACCTCAAAACGAAGTGCCGTCTAGTTATTGGGGGAATTGGATTGTGTGCTGATTGCCAGGAGTGTAGGCCGATTGTATGCTTTTCCTGTTCCGCGGTTTCCAGTGTTCGTGTATGTGGCGGGACCCGCCTCGCCACTGGGCATTGGAGAGGCCTGGCTACCCGCCTCCTACCTGCTGACTATGGCCCCTGGTAAATTTGTACGTTTGAATGCAATATTTGGGCATAGTTATATAAGTTCATGTATTTTTCTGTCTTTGGAATTTTGTTGTATGTTATGTGAGGGTACCCAGATAGCTAATTTTATTGTATTTGTGTATTCTGAGTGCCATTCACCTAATAATATGCACTCAGACTTGAGCTATCTGGGGATATGTTAAATGTCTGTGTTTACTCTAAGGGTTGTGACATTGTATGTTTAAATGGTGATTTCTGTCCTGTTGTCCCCACATGTGTATTGGCGATTTCCCTTTGTCCTGAGAGATAATTGAATTGCTCCTCGGGTGTCTCCAGGGCAGAGAGGAGGAAACCATGATGCATTGTGGGGATGTGTTGTGTCTGTGTATCCTGAGTTGCTACGTATCTGTCCTGTGTCACAGTCTTCCTTCTGGTCCCCTAGGGGCGTGTCCACCAGATGGGGACCTGCATAAATACGGGTGGGTAGCCCTCAATAAAGTGTTCCTGTTTTAACCCTCAAAGTGAAGTGTCGTCTCATTCTTGGGGGAGGATTTATTGTATGCTGTTCCAGTTTGACTGCTAGGAGTGTAAACCTATTCATATGATTTCCTATTCAACTGTCTACAGCATTCATATGCTTGAGAGGATTTATATGCTTCTTCGGTTCGGTGATTGTGGTGTCTGCCAGAGTGCTTGGAAACCTCAGGGGAATATCGTCTGAACGGAGTTGTGTGCTGAATGGTCCGTTACAATTGGTGGCAAGCGATGGGATCATTCTCACGGCCCAGAAGGACAGCTACAAGGCAACACCAGTTCCTGGATTACAAATTGAGGGCAACGCTGGTACCCGTACAGCGCCCCTATCTACAAAGGAACCAAAATTAGCAGAGCAAGCATGGAGCCCTGCTACACTCAGGAGGAGTTTGATAGAGAGGTGAATGGGGTGCTGTCTCTCTTGGTACCCAACCCCACGGAAAACCTCATACAGATTGTGAAGTGGAGGATCAGAGAGTACCTTCAGGCCATGGCAGCGGTAGACAGGGGGGAGATACCCCAGCGGCCGAGCAAGTTCCCGGTAGCTGAAGGTGCCGTCCTTACTCCCCAGCGGCCGAGTGAGTTACAGGGAGATGAAGGTGCCGTCCTTCCTCCCCAACAGCCGAGTATTGTATTGGGAGCAGAGACAACCGGTCTCTCTCTCTAGCGGCAGTGTGTACCCTTAGGAGAGGAGACAGTTGGTCCCTCTCCACAGCAGCCAAGTGAGCCACAGGGAGCTGAAGGTGCTGTCCTTCCTCCCCAGCGGCAGTGTGTCCTGCAGGGAGCAGAAATAGTTGGTCTCTCTCCCCAGCAGCCAAGTGAGTTACAGGGAGATGAAGGTACCGTCCTTGCTCCCCAGCGGCAGTGTGAGTTACAGGGAGCGGAAGGTGCCGTCCTTTCTCCCCAGCGCCACTGTGTATTCATGGGAGAAGAGACAGTCGGTCCTCTCCCCCAACAGGAACCAGAAGTACCGGAGGTCGCGGACCTCATAGACTGGTCCTGGGAGGACTCCCAGCAGGCAGGGGGAGATGGGACCGAAGTCTCTCTACCGGCCCTACAGGGATGCTGGGCTGTCGTCCAAGATCTCCAGCGGCAGTGTGAGTACCAGGAGGAGGAGGTAAGCGATCCCTACCCTCCACAGCTAACCCCTACCGAGGAACTGAGGTCAGTAGAGGAGCCGTTAGCTTCCTCTGACCCCCTCCCAGCAGAAGAGCTGGCATCTGGGCAGAGCGCCGCTGGCCTCTGCCCTCACTTTCCCTTTGTCACCGTGCAGGACTATACCCCGGTTGCTCCAGCGGAAGTGCTGGCAACTGGGCAGAGCACAGTTGGCCTCTGCCCTCCTTTTTCCCCTTGTCCCAGGCTTGTCTATCTTCAGTTCCCCCCAGCTGAAGCGCTGGCACCAGGGCAGAGTACCGCCGGTCTCTGCTCACTCAGCGACCCACAAAGCCAAGAAACCAGTGCCCAACACAGCCATGGTGAAGCCATGGGACCGAAAAAAGCTACAAAATTGCCCGGGTTCAGTAACCAAGTGGTGGGGGGGGGGGGGGGGTCTGCACTGCGGATCCTATATTATTGTGGGGGGGCTGCCTTGTTGATTGTAATTTACTGTGGGTGGGTGACTCAACTAACTCAGGCACTGACAGACAGAAGGTCAGCTACCTGGTTAGTCTCCCCCCGAATGGGAAGATATGTGGCGAAAGCCACTTCGCCACAGTGTTTTGGAGGGGGCTGTTTGCCCGCCTCCTGCCCCAGGATTATGGCCCATACTAACTTTGAAGAAGAAGACAGACAGACAAATTTGACTTCCATGGAATTCGGGAAACCCTGCTCGGATCTGGGTGATTTTTTGATATGTTGTTCACCCAGATCAGAGTTATCCATGGATGTATACATTATGGGGATATGTGGGGTTTTGGGGTGTTTTCTGTGTTTGGGTGAAAAATGTGTGTTTTCTGTCTGTGAGTGATTAAGTTAGCTTATTACGTTTGGTAATTGTATTTTGTTGATTGCGTCTCAGACAATGCAAGTGTGTTAGTTAATTGTGTCACAGACAATGCTCATTGTATTTTGTTGATTGCGTTACAGACAGAGGGAAGGGGATTTTTTGTGTACAATTGCTGGGAAGGTTTCAATACTGTAATGCATGTGATTGGCTAAAATATAAACTGTCACAGTCTTTTACAAGGGCCCCAGGGGGAGTGTCCCTTGCTAGGAGACCTGCATAAAAGGCTGGAAAATAACCCATTAAAGTGTTCTGCTTGACCTCAAAACGAAGTGCCGTCTAGTTATTGGGGGAATTGGATTGTGTGCTGATTGCCAGGAGTGTAAGCCGATTGTATGCTTTTCCTGTTCCGCGGTTTCCAGTGTTCGTGTAGTTTGCAATTCGGCAGACTGGTGCTTGCAGTAGCTGCCTGTGCATTGGAAAGGGGAATATCGTCTGAACGGAGTTGTGTGCTGAACGGTCCGTTACAAGTAGTAATGCAGGAAATAGTAGTAAAGCAGGAAACAGTACTAGTGCTGGATACAGTAGTAATGCAGGAAACAGTAGTAGTGCAGGATACAGTAGTAATTCATGATATAGTAGTAAAGCAGGAAACAGTAGTAATGCAGGATACAGTAGTAATACAGGAAACAGTAGTAGTGCAGTATACAGTAGTAATGCAGGATATAGTAGTAAAGCAGGAAACAGTACTAGTGCAGGAAACAGAAGTGATGCAGGAAACAGTAGTAGTGCAGGATACAGTAGTAATGCAGGATATAGTAGTAAAGCAGGAAACAGTAGTAATGCAGAATATAGTAGTAGTGCAGGATACAGTAGTAATGCAGGAAACAGTAGTAGTGCAGGAAACAGTAGTAATGCAGGAAACAATAGTAGTGCAGGATACAGTAGTAATGCAGAATATAGTAGTAGTGCAGGATACAGTAGTAAAGCAGGAAACAGTACTAGTGCAGGATACAGTAGTAATGCAGGAAACAGTAGTAATGCAGGATATAGTAGTAATGCAGGAAACAGTAGTAATGCAGGATAGAGTCTTTTTAGCAGTCACTTGCTTGTGGCAGACCACACAACGGAAACACTTACAGTCACAGATGCTTTCATGGGGCTGGTCCACCTCAGATAAGGGCTGGGGAGTTCCGGTAGTTGCCACTGTCTTGATCCACCGGGGCTGGATCCATGATGACTTGCTCTGCTGGCTTTGGAAGTATCCTGTTCGTGATGCCAAATTGCAGTGGCCATGTTTGGGGTGGCCCCAACGCTACACTGGCTCCCCCAGACACAGTTGAGGTGTCACCACATGTTGCTGCTCACGAGAAGGGATGGAAAGGCATGGTGCACCCCAATGGGAAATAAGTCCAGAGAGTCAGGGTCTGCAGTAAACCCGGGTGCTTCTTTCCTGGAGGATCTGCAGCTCAGTAGTCTGGGTGGTTCCTTGGTCACAGGTCTTGTGACCCATGGTCTGTGGCTCAGTGACCCTATCTCAGCGACTTCTTCTGGTCACTTATGCAGACTGGCATGTGTCTCCCTCTCCAACCACTAGTCCCTAACTGCAGCACACTAGGGGCTCTGACTGCTCTCCTTATATACAGTTAGAATGGAAACTTCTAGTGGGAGGGGTGGAGTGGAGAAACTCAGCACAAACAGATACAATGTTACACTTTCTAAATAAAAGTTTGAGAGACGCACAGGACCAAAGAAAAATAGGGAGGAGGGGCTACCAGTAAAGAGGATCCGCCCTTCCTCAAAAGTGAATAAATAATAGTAAAAAGTATACTGGGCACACTCACTTATGCAGAAACATACACTTTATTAATAGACATATAATATATAATATAATAAAATACAATCAATTAATCTAAAAACGCAATCACACAATATATGTAATAATACAATAAAACCCTTAATCGGTGTGTGGAATAAATAACTAATAAATTGCTGGTAATAAATACAATGGATTAAATAATTGTAGCCAGCCTTGGTAAGGCTGAAGATGGAAATATGTTCAGTCCATGTAATGAAAAAACAGAAATAACCCAACTGATAGCTTGCGTTAGTTGTATGACTAGCCTCACAAAGTCATATAGTTCACAGTCCTGACTCTTTGGAGGAGAGTAATCTTGCTGTAATCAGAGCAATTCACTTAGGTGAGTATACTTGCGGCGTCCCGCTTATACTCACTGTGTAGTGTGGTTCTTTATGCTGGTAAATTTGGAAATCGATATCGTTCTCGGCTACTCCTGCAGCAGCTGGATGATGCTGTGCCTTTTTGCGTGTCCTTGCGGTCCTCTGACTGCCGCTCCGTAATGACAAGGAGCCGGTCAGTACTGGGACTTACACTTGCTCTTTCCCCACGTCGGCTAGCATACGACACACTCCTGTATAACCTTGTGTGTTTGCGTTTGTAGCCGCCGGCGTGTCAGGGTCTGGTAAGACACGGAAATTCTCAAGGAGTTTAAATTGCCGCACGATTTTGAATAGTTCCAGCATATACTTCTTAGGATTGTCCTGGGGGTCTCTTCACCAAACGCGTTTCGGGGTCCTTGCCCCTTCCTCAGTGGTACTGTCTCCCCCACAAATGTCTACTTTTATAATGCCATACCGATTGTAATTATTCAAACACTTGGTGATCTTCCTCATTTTGCTCAAAGACTGATATGGAGTAAAAATCCATTCCATTCAGTTCCACCCAATTATCCACAGTGAAACTTTAAGTCCTACTACCATACTGCTTAATATACATTAGTATTCACCGCTTCCTATATATAATACGCTCCTGTATATAGTCATTATATGTATTTCATTCCTTTTGTTTTCCACCAAAAACATTTATACATTTCCCTGGATTTATTTATCTGCAAAAGACCTTTTGCGGTATCTATGCGGTATTATTTAATAGTCAGGGAATTATAGATAACATTTTAAATAGCGGTCATTCTTTATTATCCCCTATCCTTTTCATGTAATTGTAATTTATAAATAGTGACATAAAAATGAAAATGAAAATACTACACCAACAGTGGGATAGTCAGATGTCTATTGGGGCATTAACCCCCTGATAACCGAATAAGATGGTGATTTCATGTTGCTTCATTACGTCTTGCATATCCCACTGTTACTTCTTCCTATGGGGACATATACATCATTCCCAACAGAAAAAGGTTTTCACATTTAATATTTTAAGATATATAATTTATTAATTAGTTAAAAAATGGAATAAATAAATATAAAAATCAAAAATACTTCCATTTTTCATCCTCATTCGGATACCAGGGTGGATTGAAACTTCCCCAATTCAGGGAGTAAGATGTTGGGGAAGTTTCAATCCACCCTGGTATATATAATACCGCATAGATACCGCAAAAGGTCTTTTGCAGATAAATAAATCCAGGGAAATGTATAAATGTTTTTGGTGGAAAACAAAAGGAATGAAATACATATAATGACTATATACAGGAGCGTATTATATATAGGAAGCGGTGAATACTAATGTATATTAAGCAGTATGGTAGTAGGACTTAAAGTTTCACTGTGGATAATTGGGTGGAACTGAATGGAATGGATTTTTACTCCATATCAGTCTTTGAGCAAAATGAGGAAGATCACCAAGTGTTTGAATAATTACAATCGGTATGGCATTATAAAAGTAGACATTTGTGGGGGAGTCAGTACCACTGAGGAAGGGGCAAGGACCCCGAAACGCGTTTGGTGAAGAGACCCCCAGGACAATCCTAAGAAGTATATGCTGGAACTATTCAAAATCGTGCGGCAATTTAAACTCCTTGAGAATTTCCGTGTCTTACCAGACCCTGACACGCCGGCGGCTACAAACGCAAACACACGAGGTTATACAGGAGTGTGTCGTATGCTAGCCGACGTGGGGAAAGAGCAAGTGTAAGTCCCAGTACTGACCGGCTCCTTGTCATTACGGAGCGGCAGTCAGAGGACCGCAAGGACACGCAAAAAGGCACAGCATCATCCAGCTGCTGCAGGAGTAGCCGAGAACGATATTGATTTCCAAATTTACCAGCATAAAGAACCACACTACACAGTGAGTATAAGCGGGACGCCGCAAGTATACTCACCTAAGTGAATTGCTCTGATTACAGCAAGATTACTCTCCTCCAAAGAGTCAGGACAATGTTACACTTTCTGTCTCTCATAGACTTACAGCTGTGGAAAATGATCAGCTTCTTATTCAAAGTCCCCAAAGTCTCTCAATATTTATTAACCCTTTTCATATAGCCTTGCAAATACAATGAAAATGAACAGGATATATATCACAACATATAAAATGTAATTATATAGTATTAGACAGTGCACGTTAACCCTTTCAAGTGAAATAAAGTAAAAAGTTTTTAACTTTGCATTGGGCAAACGGGGACAAATGTCCAGATTTCACAGTACCCCTGCTCCAGGGCACTACAACAGCACTTTCTGAAAGCCACAATACTTTTCTAAAAAGCACTGCACTATATAATTTATCTTGTGCTCCATGCAGGGAGCATGTGCTATTTCCACCAGGTTCAGGGTGGCCAGGATGTTGCACCCATTGGCGCTGACCACCTTCCCCAGTTGGAGTCGGCGGGGTGACAGCCAGCAGGATGTTTGCTGCTTGATGTACTTTAGTAACTGCTCGCCGGTGTGGCTACTCTCTCCGAGGCCTATTGGCTCCAACATGGCGTGGCAAAGCTTGATCTGGCACATCTAATATGAAGGAAGGACAGTGTGAGAGACTCTGTGCTCTGCTGCTGTTGGGGACAGGACTGTGTCCATGGAGGAGGCGGAGAAGGGCCTGCTGTGGGATCCAGGTCAATAAAATCTTGGGAGGAGTCAAAAGGACCTGGCCTCGTTGCCGGGGTGCTGCCTCGCAGCTGCTGAGAAAAATATTGACCCAGTGGGCTATGAAAGACATTTACTGTCCTTGCCCATAAGAGAAGCTCCAGGTGTCTACCATGGCGTGCACCCTGCCACATAGCGAGAAGTACAAGGACTGGCCCACGTTATCCGGGTTTGGGCAGTGCTGTGTACGGGGGCAGTTCTGGGCAGTGCTGTGTATGGGGGCAGCTCTGGGCAGTGTTGTGTACGGGGACAGATATGGGTAGTTCTATTACGGGGCAGCTGTGGGTAGTGCTGTGTACGAGGGCAGCTCTGGAAAGTGCTGTGTATGGGGGGAGCTATGGGCAGTGCTGTGTACGGGGGCAGCTCTGGAAAGTGCTGTGTATGGGGGGAGCTATGGGCAGTGCTGTGTACGGGGGCAGCTCTGGGCAGTGATATGTACGGGGCAGTTCTGGGCAGTGCTATGTACGGGGCAGCTCTGGGCAGTGCTATGTACGGGGGGAGCTATGGGCAGTGCTGTGTACGGGGGCAGCTCTGGGCAGTGCTGTGTACGGGGGCAGCTCTGGGCAGTGCTGTGTACGGAGGCAGCTCTGGGCAGTGCTATGTACGGAGGCAGCTCTGGGCAGTGCTGTGCGTGGGGGCAGCTATGGGCAGTTCTATGTACGGGGGCAGCTCTGGGCAGTGCTATGTACGGGGCAGCTGAGGGTAGTGCTGTGTACGAGGGCAGCTCTGGGAAGTGCTGTGTACGGGGGGGGGAGCTATGGGCAGTGCTGTGTACGGGGGCAGCTATGGGTAGTTCTATGTACGGGGGCAGCTCTGGGCAGTGCTATGTACGGGGCAGCTGTGGGCAGTGCTGTGTACGAGGGAAGCTCTGAGAAGTGCTGTGTACAGGGGGAGCTATGGGCAGTGCTGTGTACGGGGGCAGCTCTGGGCAGTGATATGTACGGGGCAGTTCTGGGCAGTGCTATGTACGGGGCAGCTCTGGGCAGTGCTATGTACGGGGGGAGCTATGGGCAGTGCTGTGTACGGGGGCAGCTCTGGGCAGTGCTGTGTACGGGGGCAGCTCTGGGCAGTGCTGTGTACGGAGGCAGCTCTGGGCAGTGCTATGTACGGAGGCAGCTCTGGGCAGTGCTGTGCGTGGGGGCAGCTATGGGCAGTTCTATGTACGGGGGCAGCTCTGGGCAGTGCTATGTACGGGGCAGCTGAGGGTAGTGCTGTGTACGAGGGCAGCTCTGGGAAGTGCTGTGTACGGGGGGGGAGCTATGGGCAGTGCTGTGTACGGGGGCAGCTATGGGTAGTTCTATGTACGGGGGCAGCTCTGGGCAGTGCTATGTACGGGGCAGCTGTGGGCAGTGCTGTGTACGAGGGAAGCTCTGAGAAGTGCTGTGTACAGGGGGAGCTATGGGCAGTGCTGTGTACGGGGGCAGCTCTGGGCAGTGCTGTGTACGGAGGCAGCTCTGGGCAGTGCAGTGCATGGGGGCAGCTATAGGCAGTTCTATGTACGGGGCAGCTGAGGGTAGTGCTGTGTATAAGGGCAGCTCTGGGAAGTGCTGTGTACGGGGGGGAGCTATGGGCAGTGCTGTGTACGGGGGCAGCTTTGGGCAGTGCTTTGTACATGGGCAGTTCTGGGCAGTGCTTTGTACATGGGCAGTTCTGGGCAGTGCTGTGTACGGGGGCAGCTTTGGGCAGTGCTTTGTACATGGGCAGTTCTGGGCAGTGCTGTGTACGGGGGCAGCTTTGGGCAGTGCTTTGTACATGGGCAGTTCTGGGCAGTGCTGTGTACGAGGGCAACTCTGGGCAGTGCTGTGTACAGAGGCAGCTTTGGGCAGTGCTTTGTACATGGGCAGTTCTGGGCAGTGCTGTGTACGGTGGCAGTTCTGGGCAGTGCTGTGAATGGAGGCTGTGTACCGGGGAATTTTTGGGCAGTGCTGTGTATAAGGGCAGTTGTGGGCAGTGCTGTGTACGGGGGCAATTCTGGGCAGTGCTGTGCACAAGGGAAGCTCTGGGCAGTGCTGTGTACGGGGACAGCATTATGCAGTGCTGTGTATGGGGCAGCTCTGGCAGTGCTGTGTACAGGGGTAGCTCTGGGAAGTGCTGTGTATGGGGGCAGTTCTGGGTTTTGGGCAGTGCTGTATACAGGAGCAGCTATGGGCAATGCTATGTACGGGGGCAGCTGTAGGCAGTGCTGTGTATGAGGGCAGTTCTGGGAAGTGCTCTGTACGGGGGGAGCTATGGGCAGTGCTGTGTACAGGGGCAGTGATGTGTACAGGGGCAGTTCTGGGCAGTGCTGTGTACAGGGGCAGTTCTGGGCAGTGCTGTGTACATGGGCAGTTCTGGGCAGTGCTGTGTACAGGGGCAGTTCTGGGCAGTGCTGTCTACAGGGGCAGTACTGGGAAGTGCAGTGTACAGGGGCAGTTCTGGGCAGTGCAGTGTACAGGGGCAGTTCTGGGCAGTGCAGTGTACAGGGGCAGTTCTGGGCAGTGCTGTGTACAGGGGCAGTTCTGGGCAGTGCTGTGTACAGGGGCAGTTATGGGCAGTGCAGTGTACAGGGGCAGTTCTGGGCAGTGCAGTGTACAGGGGCAGTTCTGGGCAGTGCTGAGTACAGGGGCAGTTCTGGGCAGTGCTGAGTACAGGGGCAGTTCTGGGCAGTGTTGTGTACAGGGGCAGTTCTGGGCAGCGCAGTGTACAGGGGCAGTTCTGGGCAGCGCAGTGTACAGGGGCAGTTCTGGGCAGCGCAGTGTACAGGGGCAGTTCTGGGCAGCGCAGTGTACAGGGGCAGTTCTGGGCAGCGCAGTGTACAGGGGCAGTTCTGGGCAGTGCAGTGTACAGGGGCAGTTCTGGGCAGTGCAGTGTACAGGGGCAGTTCTGGGCAGTGCAGTGTACAGGGGCAGTTCTGGGCAGTGCAGTGTACAGGGGCAGTTCTGGGCAGTGCAGTGTACAGGGGCAGTTCTGGGCAGTGCTGTGTACAGGGGCAGTTCTGGGCAGTGCTGTGTACAGGGGCAGTTCTGGGCAGTGCTGTGTACAGGGGCAGTTCTGGGCAGTGCTGTGTACAGGGGCAGTTCTGGGCAGTGCTGTGTACAGGGGCAGTTCTGGGCAGTGCTGTGTACAGGGGCAGTTCTGGGCAGTGCTGTGTACGGGGCAGTTCTGGGCAGTGCTGTGTACGGGGCAGTTCTGGGCAGTGCTGTGTACGGGGCAGTTCTGGCCAGTGCAGTGTACAGGGGCAGTTCTGGGCAGTGCAGTGTACAGGGGCAGTTCTGGGCAGTGCAGTGTACAGGGTCAGTTCTGGGCAGTGCTGTGTACAGGGGCAGTTCTGGGCAGTGCTGTGTACTGGGGCAGTTCTGGGCAGTGCTGTGTACAGGGGCAGTTCTGGGCAGTGCTGTGTACAGGGGCAGTTCTGGGCAGTGCTGTGTACAGGGGCAGTTCTGGGCAGTGCTGTGTACAGGGGCAGTTCTGGGCAGTGCTGTGTACAGAAGCAGTTCTGGGCAGTGCTGTGTACAGAGGCAGTTCTGGGAAGTGCTGTGTATGGGGGCAGTTCTGGGCAGTGCTGTGTACAGGGGCAGTTCTGGGCAGTGCAGTGTACAGGGTCAGTTCTGGGCAGTGCTGTGTACAGGGGCAGTTCTGGGCAGTGCTGTGTACAGGGGCAGTTCTGGGCAGTGCTGTGTACAGGGGCAGTTCTGGGCAGTGCTGTGTACAGGGGCAGTTCTGGGCAGTGCTGTGTACAGGGGCAGTTCTGGGCAGTGCTGTGTACTGGGGCAGTTCTGGGCAGTGCTGTGTACAGAGGCAGTTCTGGGCAGTGCTGTTTACAGGGGTAGCTCTGGGAAGTGCTGTGTATGGGGGCAGTTCTGGGTTTTGGGCAGTGCTGTATACAGGAGCAGCTATGGGCAATGCTATGTACAGGGGCAGCTGTAGGCAGTGCTGTGTATGAGGGCAGTTCTGGGAAGTGCTCTGTACGGGGGGAGCTATGGGCAGTGCTGTGTACAGGGGCAGTGATGTGTACAGGGGCAGTTCTGGGCAGTGCTCTGTACAGGGGCAGTTCTGGGCAGTGCTGTGTACATGGGCAGTTCTGGGCAGTGCTGTGTACAGGGGCAGTTCTGGGCAGTGCTGTCTACAGGGGCAGTACTGGGAAGTGCAGTGTACAGGGGCAGTTCTGGGCAGTGCAGTGTACAGGGGCAGTTCTGGGCAGTGCAGTGTACAGGGGCAGTTATGGGCAGTGCAGTGTACAGGGGCAGTTCTGGGCAGTGCAGTGTACAGGGGCAGTTCTGGGCAGTGCAGTGTACAGGGGCAGTTCTGGGCAGTGCTGAGTACAGGGGCAGTTCTGGGCAGTGTTGTGTACAGGGGCAGTTCTGGGCAGCGCAGTGTACAGGGGCAGTTCTGGGCAGCGCAGTGTACAGGGGCAGTTCTGGGCAGCGCAGTGTACAGGGGCAGTTCTGGGCAGTGCAGTGTACAGGGGCAGTTCTGGGCAGTGCTGTGTACAGGGGCAGTTCTGGGCAGCGCAGTGTACAGGGGCAGTTCTGGGCAGCGCAGTGTACAGGGGCAGTTCTGGGCAGCGCAGTGTACAGGGGCAGTTCTGGGCAGCGCAGTGTACAGGGGCAGTTCTGGGCAGTGCAGTGTACAGGGGCAGTTCTGGGCAGTGCTGTGTACAGGGGCAGTTCTGGGCAGCGCAGTGTACAGGGGCAGTTCTGGGCAGCGCAGTGTACAGGGGCAGTTCTGGGCAGCGCTGAGTACAGGGGCAGTTCTGGGCAGTGTTGTGTACAGGGGCAGTTCTGGGCAGCGCAGTGTACAGGGGCAGTTCTGGGCAGCGCAGTGTACAGGGGCAGTTCTGGGCAGCGCAGTGTACAGGGGCAGTTCTGGGCAGCGCAGTGTACAGGGGCAGTTCTGGGCAGCGCAGTGTACAGGGGCAGTTCTGGGCAGCGCAGTGTACAGGGGCAGTTCTGGGCAGCGCAGTGTACAGGGGCAGTTCTGGGCAGCGCAGTGTACAGGGGCAGTTCTGGGCAGTGCAGTGTACAGGGGCAGTTCTGGGCAGTGCTGTGTACAGGGGCAGTTCTAGGCAGTGCTGTGTACAGGGGCAGTTCTGGGCAGTGCTGTGTACAGGGGCAGTTCTGGGCAGTGCTGTGTACAGGGGCAGTTCTGGGCAGTGCTGTGTACAGGGGCAGTTCTGGGCAGTGCTGTGTACAGGGGCAGTTCTGGGCAGTGCTGTGTACAGGGGCAGTTCTGGGCAGTGCTGTGTACAGGGGCAGTTCTGGGCAGTGCTGTGTACGGGGCAGTTCTGGGCAGTGCTGTGTACGGGGCAGTTCTGGGCAGTGCTGTGTACGGGGCAGTTCTGGGCAGTGCTGTGTACGGGGCAGTTCTGGCCAGTGCAGTGTACGGGGCAGTTCTGGGCAGTGCAGTGTACAGGGGCAGTTCTGGGCAGTGCAGTGTACAGGGGCAGTTCTGGGCAGTGCTGTGTACAGGGGCAGTTCTGGGCAGTGCTGTGTACTGGGGCAGTTCTGGGCAGTGCTGTGTACAGGGGCAGTTCTGGGCAGTGCTGTGTACAGGGGCAGTTCTGGGCAGTGCTGTGTACAGGGGCAGTTCTGGGCAGTGCTGTGTACTGGGGCAGATCTGGGCAGTGCTGTGTACAGGGGCAGTTCTGGGCAGTGCTGTGTACAGGGGCAGTTCTGGGCAGTGCTGTGTACAGGGGCAGTTCTGGGCAGTGCTGTGTACAGGGGCAGTTCTGGGCAGTGCTGTGTACAGGGGCAGTTCTGGGCAGTGCTGTGTACAGGGGGAGTTCTGGGCAGTGCTGTGTACAGGGGCAGTTCTGGGCAGTGCTGTGTACAGGGGCAGTTCTGGGCAGTGCTGTGTACTGGGGCAGATCTGGGCAGTGCTGTGTACAGGGGCAGTTCTGGGCAGTGCTGTGTACAGGGGCAGTTCTGGGCAGTGCTGTGTACAGGGGCAGTTCTGGGCAGTGCTGTGTACAGGGGCAGTTCTGGGCAGTGCTGTGTACAGGGGCAGTTCTGGGCAGTGCTGTGTACAGGGGCAGTTCTGGGCAGTGCTGTGTACAGGGGCAGTTCTGGGCAGTGCTGTGTACAGGGGCAGTTCTGGGCAGTGCTGTGTACAGGGGCAGTTCTGGGCAGTGCTGTGTACAGGGGCAGTTCTGGGCAGTGCTGTGTACAGGGGCAGTTCTGGGCAGTGCTGTGTACAGGGGCAGTTCTGGGCAGTGCTGTGTACAGGGGCAGTTCTGGGCAGTGCTGTGTACAGGGGCAGTTCTGGGCAGTGCTGTGTACAGGGGCAGTTCTGGGCAGTGCTGTGTACAGGGGAAGTTCTGGGCAGTGCTGTGTACTGGGGCAGATCTGGGCAGTGCTGTGTACAGGGGCAGTTCTGGGCAGTGCTGTGTACAGGGGCAGTTCTGGGCAGTGCTGTGTACAGGGGCAGTTCTGGGCAGTGCTGTGTACAGGGGCAGTTCTGGGCAGTGCTGTGTACAGGGGCAGTTCTGGGCAGTGCTGTGTACAGGGGCAGTTCTGGGCAGTGCTGTGTACAGGGGCAGTTCTGGGCAGTGCTGTGTACAGGGGCAGTTCTGGGCAGTGCTGTGTACTGGGGCAGTTCTGGGCAGTGCTGTGTACAGGGGCAGTTCTGGGCAGTGCTGTGTACAGGGGCAGTTCTGGGCAGTGCTGTGTACAGGGGCAGTTCTGGGCAGTGCTGTGTACAGGGGCAGTTCTGGGCAGTGCTGTGTACAGGGGCAGTTCTGGGCAGTGCTGTGTACAGGGGCAGTTCTGGGCAGTGCTGTGTACAGGGGCAGTTCTGGGCAGTGCTGTGTACAGGGGCAGTTCTGGGCAGTGCTGTGTACAGGGGCAGTTCTGGGCAGTGCTGTGTACAGGGGCAGTTCTGGGCAGTGCTGTGTACAGGGGCAGTTCTGGGCAGTGCTGTGTACAGGGGCAGTTCTGGGCAGTGCTGTGTACAGGGGCAGTTCTGGGCAGTGCTGTGTACAGGGGCAGTTCTGGGCAGTGCTGTGTACAGGGGCAGTTCTGGGCAGTGCTGTGTACAGGGGCAGTTCTGGGCAGTGCTGTGTACAGGGGCAGTTCTGGGCAGTGCTGTGTACAGGGGCAGTTCTGGGCAGTGCTGTGTACAGGGGCAGTTCTGGGCAGTGCTGTGTACTGGGGCAGATCTGGGCAGTGCTGTGTACAGGGGCAGTTCTGGGCAGTGCTGTGTACAGGGGCAGTTCTGGGCAGTGCTGTGTACAGGGGCAGTTCTGGGCAGTGCTGTGTACAGGGGCAGTTCTGGGCAGTGCTGTGTACAGGGGCAGTTCTGGGCAGTGCTGTGTACAGGGGCAGTTCTGGGCAGTGCTGTGTACAGGGGCAGTTCTGGGCAGTGCTGTGTACTGGGGCAGATCTGGGCAGTGCTGTGTACAGGGGCAGTTCTGGGCAGTGCTGTGTACAGGGGCAGTTCTGGGCAGTGCTGTGTACAGGGGCAGTTCTGGGCAGTGCTGTGTACAGGGGCAGTTCTGGGCAGTGCTGTGTACAGGGGCAGTTCTGGGCAGTGCTGTGTACAGGGGCAGTTCTGGGCAGTGCTGTGTACAGGGGCAGTTCTGGGCAGTGCTGTGTACAGGGGCAGTTCTGGGCAGTGCTGTGTACAGGGGCAGTTCTGGGCAGTGCTGTGTACAGGGGCAGTTCTGGGCAGTGCTGTGTACAGGGGCAGTTCTGGGCAGTGCTGTGTACAGGGGCAGTTCTGGGCAGTGCTGTGTACAGGGGCAGTTCTGGGCAGTGCTGTGTACAGGGGCAGTTCTGGGCAGTGCTGTGTACAGGGGCAGTTCTGGGCAGTGCTGTGTACAGGGGCAGTTCTGGGCAGTGCTGTGTACAGGGGCAGTTCTGGGCAGTGCTGTGTACAGGGGCAGTTCTGGGCAGTGCTGTGTACAGGGGCAGTTCTGGGCAGTGCTGTGTACAGGGGCAGTTCTGGGCAGTGCTGTGTACAGGGGCAGTTCTGGGCAGTGCTGTGTACAGGGGCAGTTCTGGGCAGTGCTGTGTACAGGGGCAGTTCTGGGCAGTGCTGTGTACAGGGGCAGTTCTGGGCAGTGCTGTGTACAGGGGCAGTTCTGGGCAGTGCTGTGTACAGGGGCAGTTCTGGGCAGTGCTGTGTACTGGGGCAGATCTGGGCAGTGCTGTGTACAGGGGCAGTTCTGGGCAGTGCTGTGTACAGGGGCAGTTCTGGGCAGTGCTGTGTACAGGGGCAGTTCTGGGCAGTGCTGTGTACAGGGGCAGTTCTGGGCAGTGCTGTGTACAGGGGCAGTTCTGGGCAGTGCTGTGTACAGGGGCAGTTCTGGGCAGTGCTGTGTACAGGGGCAGATCTGGGCAGTGCTGTGTACAGGGGCAGTTCTGGGCAGTGCTGTGTACAGGGGCAGTTCTGGGCAGTGCTGTGTACAGGGGCAGTTCTGGGCAGTGCTGTGTACAGGGGCAGTTCTGGGCAGTGCTGTGTACAGGGGCAGTTCTGGGCAGTGCTGTGTACAGGGGCAGTTCTGGGCAGTGCTGTGTACAGGGGCAGTTCTGGGCAGTGCTGTGTACAGGGGCAGTTCTGGGCAGTGCTGTGTACAGGGGCAGTTCTGGGCAGTGCTGTGTACAGGGGCAGTTCTGGGCAGTGCTGTGTACAGGGGCAGTTCTGGGCAGTGCTGTGTACAGGGGCAGTTCTGGGCAGTGCTGTGTACAGGGGCAGTTCTGGGCAGTGCTGTGTACAGGGGCAGTTCTGGGCAGTGCTGTGTACAGGGGCAGTTCTGGGCAGTGCTGTGTACAGGGGCAGTTCTGGGCAGTGCTGTGTACAGGGGCAGTTCTGGGCAGTGCTGTGTACAGGGGCAGTTCTGGGCAGTGCTGTGTACAGGGGCAGTTCTGGGCAGTGCTGTGTACAGGGGCAGTTCTGGGCAGTGCTGTGTACAGGGGCAGTTCTGGGCAGTGCTGTGTACAGGGGCAGTTCTGGGCAGTGCTGTGTACAGGGGCAGTTCTGGGCAGTGCTGTGTACAGGGGCAGTTCTGGGCAGTGCTGTGTACAGGGGCAGTTCTGGGCAGTGCTGTGTACAGGGGAGGGCTCTGAACTCTGGTGTGAACATTCCTGAACGCATTCAGTGATTTCCAGACGCTCCACAGATCATGATTCAGAGGTAAGAGCAGCTTCAGAACTACTGAACTTCCAAGATGTGGGAGGGATGCAACATGTTAGGGGATACATTGTTACATGTGAGGGGATACATTGTGACATGTGAGGGAAAACATTGTGACATGTTAGGGGATACATTGTGACATGTGAGGGGATACATTATGTCATGTTAGGGGATACATTGTGACATGTTAGGAAATACAATGTGACATGTGAGGGGATACATTGTGAAATGTGAGGGGATACATTGTGACATGTGAGGGGATACATTGTGACATGTGAGGGGATACATTGTGACATGTGCGGGGATACATTGTGACATGTGAGGGGATACATTGTGACATGAGAAAATACATTGTGACATGTGAGGGGATACAATGTTACATGTTAGGGATACATTGTGACATGTGAGGGGATACACTGTGTCATGTTAGGGGATACATTGTGATATGTGAGGGGATACATTGTGACATGTGAGGGGATACATTGTGACATGTGAGGGGATACATTGTGACATGTGAGGGGATACATTGTGACATGTGAGGGGATACATTGTGACATGTGAGGGGATACATTGTGACATGTTAGGAAATACAATGTGACATGAGAAAATACATTGTGACATGTGAGGGGATACATTGTGACATGTGAGGGGATACACTGTGTCATGTTAGGGGATACATTGTGATATGTGAGGGGATACATTGTGACATGTGAGGGGATACATTGTGACATGTGAGGGTATACATTGTGACATGTGAGGGGATACATTGTGAAATGTGAGGGGATACATTGTGACATGTGAGGGGATACATTGTGACATGTGAGGGGATACATTGTGACATGTGAGGGGATACATTGTGACATGTTAGGGGATACATTGTGATATGTGAGGGGATACATTGTGACATGTGAGGGGATACATTGTGACATGTGAGGGGATACATTGTTACATGTGAGGGGATACATTGTGACACGTGAGGGGATACATTGTGACATGTGAGGGGATACATTGTGACATGTGAGGAAATACAATGTGACATGTGATGGGATACATTGTGACATTTGAGGCGATACATTGTGTCATGTGAGGGGATACATTGTGAAATGTGAGGGGATACATTGTGACATGTGAGGGGATACATTGTGACATGTGAGGGGATACATTGTGACATGTTAGGGGATACATTGTGTCATGTGAGGGGATACATTGTGACATTTGAGGCGATACATTGTGTCATGTGAGGGGATACATTGTTACATGTGAGGTTATACATTGTTGCATATGAGGGGATACATTGTGACATGTTAGGGGATACATTGTTACATGTGAGGTTATACATTGTTGCATATGAGGGGATTCATTGTGACATGTGAGGGGATACATTGTGACATGTGAGGGGATACATTGTGACATTTGAGGCGATACATTGTGTCATGTGAGGGGATACATTGTGAAATGTGAGGGGATACATTGTGACATGTGAGGGGATACATTGTGACATGTGAGGGGATACATTGTGACATGTGAGGGGATACATTGTGAAATGTGAGGGGATACATTGTGACATGTGAGGGGATACATTGTGACATGTGAGGGGATACATTGTGACATGTGAGGAAATACAATGTGACATGTGATGGGATACATTGTGACATTTGAGGCGATACATTGTGTCATGTGAGGGGATACATTGTGACATGTGAGGGGATACATTGTGACATGTGAGGGGATACATTGTGAAATGTGAGGGGATACATTGTGACATGTGAGGGGATACATTGTGACATGTGAGGGGATACATTGTGACATGTTAGGGGATACATTGTGTCATGTGAGGGGATACATTGTTACATGTGAGGTTATACATTGTTGCATATGAGGGGATACATTGTGACATGTGAGGGGATTCATTGTGACATGTGAGGGGATACATTGTGACATGTGAGGGGATACATTGTGACATTTGAGGCGATACATTGTGTCATGTGAGGGGATACATTGTGACATGTGAGGGGATACATTGTGACATGTGAGGGGATACATTGTGACATGTGAGGGGATACATTGTGAAATGTGAGGGAATACATTGTGACATGTGAGGGGATACATTGTGTCATGTGAGGGGATACATTGTGACATGTGAGGGGATACATTGTGAAATGTGAGGGGATACATTGTGACATGTGAGGGGATACATTGTGACATGTGAGGGGATACATTGTGACATGTGAGGGGATACATTGTGACATGTGCGGGGATACATTGTGACATGTGAGGGGATACATTGTGACATGTGAGGAGATACATTGTGACATGTGAGGGGATACATTGTGACATGTGAGGGGATACATTGTGACATGTGAGGGGATACATTGTGACATGTGAGGGGATACATTGTGACATGTGAGGGGATACATTGTGACATGTGAGGGGATACATTGTGACATGTGAGGGGATACATTGTGACATGTGAGGGGATACATTGTGACCTTTGAGGGGATACATTGTGACATGTGAGGGGATACATTGTGATATGTGATGGGATACATTGTTACATGTGAGGGGATACATTGTGATCTTTGAGGGGATACATTGTGTCATGTGAGGGGATACATTGTGACATGTGAGGGGATACATTGTGACATGTGAGGGGATACATTGTGACATGTGAGGGGATACATTGTGACATATGAGGGGATACATTGTGACATGTGAGGGGATACATTGTGACATGTGAGGGAATACATTGTGACATGTGAGGGGATACATTGTGACATGTGAGGGGATACATTGTGACATGTGAGGGGATACATTGTGACATGTGAGGGGATACATTGTGAAATGTGAGGGAATACATTGTGACATGTGAGGGGATACATTGTGACATGTGAGGGGATACATTGTGACATGTGAGGGGATACATTGTGTCATGTGAGGGGATACATTGTGACATGTGAGGGGATACATTGTGAAATGTGAGGGGATACATTGTGACATGTGAGGGGATACATTGTGACATGTGAGGGGATACATTGTGACATGTGAGGGGATACATTGTGACATGTGCGGGGATACATTGTGACATGTGAGGGGATACATTGTGACATGTGAGGAGATACATTGTGACATGTGAGGGGATACATTGTGACATGTGAGGGGATACATTGTGACATGTGCGGGGATACATTGTGACATGTGAGGGGATACATTGTGACATGTGAGGAGATACATTGTGACATGTGAGGGGATACATTGTGACATGTGAGGGGATACATTGTGACATGTGAGGGGATACATTGTGACCTTTGAGGGGATACATTGTGACATGTGAGGGGATACATTGTGATATGTGATGGGATACATTGTTACATGTGAGGGGATACATTGTGATCTTTGAGGGGATACATTGTGTCATGTGAGGGGATACATTGTGACATGTGAGGGGATACATTGTGACATGTGAGGGGATACATTGTGACATGTGAGGGGATACATTGTGACATGTGAGGGGATACATTGTGACATGTTAGGGGATACATTGTGACATGTGAGGGGATACATTGTGACATATGAGTGGATACATTGTGACATGTGAGGGGATACATTGTGACATGTGAGGGGATACATTGTGACATGTGAGGGGATACATTGTGACCTTTGAGGGGATACATTGTGACATGTGAGGGGATACATTGTGACATGTTAGGGGATACATTGTGACATGTGAGGGGATACATTGTGACATATGAGTGGATACATTGTGACATGTGAGGGGATACATTGTGACATGTGAGGGGATACATTGTGACATGTGAGGGGATACATTGTGACATGTGAGGGGATACATTGTGACATATGAGGGGATACATTGTGACATGTGAGGGGATACATTGTGACATGTGAGGGGATACATTGTGACATGTTAGGGGATACATTGTGACATGTGAGGGGATACATTGTGACATGTGAGGGGATACATTGTGACATGTGAGGGGATACATTGTGACATATGAGTGGATACATTGTGACATGTGAGGGGATACATTGTGACATGTGAGGGGATACATTGTGACATGTGAGGGGATACATTGTGACATATGAGTGGATACATTGTGACATGTAAGGGGATACATTGTGACATGTGAGGGGATACATTGTGACATGTGAGGGAAAACATTGTGACATATGAGTGGATACATTGTGACATGTGAGGGGATACATTGTTACATATGAGGGGATACATTGTGATATGTGAGGGGATACATTGTGACATGTGAGGGAAAACATTGTGACATGTGAGGGGATACATTGTGACATGTGAGGGGATACATTGTGACATGTGAGGGGATACATTGTGACCTTTGAGGAAATACATTGTGACATGTGAGGGAAAACATTGTGACATGTGAGGGGATACATTGTGACATGTGAGGGGATACATTGTGACATGTGAGGGGATACATTGTTACATATGAGGGGATACATTGTGATATGTGAGGGAAAACATTGTGACATGTGAGGGGATACATTGTGACATATGAGTGGATACATTGTGACATGTGAGGGGATACATTGTGACCTTTGAGGGGATACATTGTGACATGTGAGGGGATACATTGTGACATGTAAGGGGATACATTGTGACATGTGCGGGGATACATTGTGACATGTAAGGGGATACATTGTGACATGTGCGGGGATACATTGTGACATGTTAGGGGATACATTGTGACATGTGAGGGGATACATTGTGACATGTGAGGGGATACATTGTGACATGTGAGGGGATACATTGTGACATGTGAGGGGATACATTGTGACACGTGAGGGGAAACACTGTACCATTTGAGGGGATACATTGTGACCTTTGAAAGGATACATTGTTGCACGTCAGGGGATACATAGTAACATAGTAATATTGTAAATAAGGCCGAAAAGAGAGGTTGTCCATCCAGTTCGTCCTGTCATCCTGCAAGTTGAATACATTGCCCAACCTACGGCCCTTGAGCCATATCCGGCCCGCGAACCTATGTCATGTGGCCCGCGAACCTCTGTCATGTGGCCCGCGAACCTCTGTCATGTGGCCCGTGCGACTCCCTGGAAAAAGTCTAAGCCGCACTAATAACCAATAGACGTTCATCAGCGCAGAGAGCGGGTCCTGCAGCAGGAGAAGCCGGAGGGGGCGGCTCCGGTGGTGGCTGTTGTATGGAGATCGGGGCATGCTGCCCGTGGACCTTGGGAAACATGACAGGGCCACTGGAGAGGAAAGGAGCCACGGACTCATGTGACTGGTCCCCGGTGACCCTGCTCCCCCCTCCTCCTGTCACCCCACTAGTGACCCTGCACCCCCCTCCTCCTGTCACCCCACTAGTGATCCTGCTCCCCCCTCCTCCTGTCACCCCACTAGTGACCCTGCACCCCCCTCCTCCTGTCACCCCACTAGTGATCCTGCTCCCCCTCCTCCTGTCACCCCACTAGTGACCCTGCACCCCCCTCCTCCTGTCACCCCACTAGTAATCCTGCTCCCCCTCCTCCTGTCACCCCACTAGTGATCCTGCTCCCCCTCCTCCTGTCACCCCACTAGTGATCCTGCTCCCCCTCCTCCTGTCACCCCACTAGTGACCCTGCTCCGCCCTCCTCCTGTCACCCCACTAGTGACCCTGCTCCCCCCTCCTCCTGTCTCCTCACTAGTGACCCTGCTCCCCTCTCCTCCTGTCTCCTCACTAGTGACCCTGCTCCCCCCTCCTCCTGTCACCCCACTAGTGACCCTGCTCCCCTCTCCTCCTGTCACCCCACTAGTGACCCTGCTCCCCCTCCTCCTGTCACCTCACTAGTGACCCTGCTCCCCTCTCCTCCTGTCACCCCACTAGTGACCCTGCTCCCCCCTCCTCCTGTCACCCCACTAGTGACCCTGCACCCCCCTCCTCCTGTCACCCCACTAGTAATCCTGCTCCCCCTCCTCCTGTCACCCCACTAGTGATCCTGCTCCCCCTCCTCCTGTCACCCCACTAGTAATCCTGCTCCCCCTCCTCCTGTCACCCCACTAGTGACCCTGCTCCCCCCTCCTCCTGTCACCCCACTAGTGACCCTGCTCCCCCTCCTCCTGTCACCCCACTAGTGATCCTGCTCCCCCTCCTCCTGTCACCCCACTAGTAATCCTGCTCCCCCTCCTCCTGTCACCCCACTAGTGACCCTGCACCCCCCTCCTCCTGTCACCCCACTAGTGACCCTGCTTCCCCCTCCTCCTGTCACCCTACTAGTGACCCTGCTCCCCCTCCTCCTGTCACCCCACTAGTGATCCTGCTCCCCCTCCTCCTGTCACTCCACTAGTGACCCTGCTCCCCCTCCTCCTGTCACCCCACTAGTGACCCTGCTCCCACCTCCTCCTGTCACCCCACTAGTGACCCTGCTCCCCCTCCTCCTGTCACCCCACTAGTGATCCTGCTCCCCCTCCTCCTGTCACTCCACTAGTGACCCTGCTCCCCCTCCTCCTGTCACCCCACTAGTGACCCTGCTCCCACCTCCTCCTGTCACCCCACTAGTGACCCTGCTCCCTCCTCCTCCTGTCACCCCACTAGTGATCCTGCTCCCCCTCTTCCTGTCACCCCACTAGTGACTCTGCTCCCCCTCCTCCTGTCACCCCACTAGTGACCCTGCTCCCCCCTCCTCCTGTCACTCCACTAGTGACCCTGCTCCCCCTCCTCCTGTCACCCCACTAGTGACCCTGCACCCCCCTCCTCCTGTCACCCCACTAGTGACCCTGCTCCTCCCTCCTCCTGTCACCCTACTAGTGACCCTGCTCCCCCTCCTCCTGTCACCCCAATAGTGACCCTGCACCCTCCTCCTCCTGTCACCTCACTAGTGACCCTGCTTCCCCCTCCTCCTGTCACCCCACTAGTGACCCTGCACCCCCTCCTCCTGTCACCCTACTAGTGACCCTGCTCCCCCTCCTCCTGTCACCCCACTAGTGATCCTGCTCCCCCTCCTCCTGTCACCCCACTAGTGACCCTGCTCCCCCTCCTCCTGTCACCCCACTAGTGACCCTGCTCCCACCTCCTCCTGTCACCCCACTAGTGACCCTGCTCCCCCTCCTCCTGTCACCCCACTAGTGATCCTGCTCCCCCTCCTCCTGTCACTCCACTAGTGACCCTGCTCCCCCTCCTCCTGTCACCCCACTAGTGACCCTGCTCCCCCTCCTCCTGTCACCCCACTAGTGACCCTGCTCCCACCTCCTCCTGTCACCCCACTAGTGACCCTGCTCCCTCCTCCTCCTGTCACCCCACTAGTGACCCTGCTCCCCCCTCCTTCTGTCACCCCACTAGTGACCCTGCTCCCCCCTCCTCCTGTCACCCCACTAGTGACCCTGCTCCCCCCTCCTCCTGTCACCCCACTAGTGATCCTGCTCCCCCTCCTCCTGTCACCCCACTAGTGATCCTGCTCCCCCTCCTCCTGTCACTCCACTAGTGACCCTGCTCCCCCCTCCTCCTGTCACCCCACTAGTGACCCTGCTCCCCCCTCCTCCTGTCACACCACTAGTGACCCTGCACCCCCCTCCTCCTGTCACCCCACTAGTGACCCTGCTCCCCCCTCCTCCTGTCACCCCACTAGTGACCCTGCTCCCCCCTCCTCCTGTCACCCCACTAGTGACCCTGCTCCCCCCTCCTCCTGTCACCCCACTAGTGACCCTGCACCCCCTCCTCCTGTCACCCTACTAGTGACCCTGCTCCCCCTCCTCCTGTCACCCCACTAGTGACCCTGCTCCCCCCTCCTCCTGTCACCCCACTAGTGACCCTGCTCCCCCCTCCTCCTGTCACCCCACTAGTGACCCTGCTCCCCCCTCCTCCTGTCACCCCACTAGTGACCCTGCTCCCTCCTCCTCCTGTCACCCCACTAGTGACCCTGCTCCCCCTCCTCCTGTCACCCCACTAGTGACCCTTCTCCCCCCTCCTCCTGTCACCCCACTAGTGACCCTGCTCCCCCCTCCTCCTGTCACCCCACTAGTGACCCTGCTCCCCCCTCCTCCTGTCACCCCACTAGTGACTCTACTCCCCCTCCTCCTGTCACCCCACTAGTGACCCTGCACCCCCCTCCTCCTGTCACCCCACTAGTGACCCTGCTCCCCCTCCTCCTGTCACCCCACTAGTGACCCTGCACCCCCTCCTCCTGTCACCCCACTAGTGACCCTGCTCCCCCCTCCTCCTGTCACCCCACTAGTGACCCTGCTCCCCCCTCCTCCTGTCACCCCACTAGTGACCCTGCTCCCCCTCCTCCTGTCACCCCACTAGTGACCCTGCACCCCCTCCTCCTGTCACCCTACTAGTGACCCTGCTCCCCCTCCTCCTGTCACCCCACTAGTGACCCTGCTCCCCCCTCCTCCTGTCACCCCACTAGTGACCCTGCTCCCCCCTCCTCCTGTCACCCCACTAGTGACCCTGCTCCCCCCTCCTCCTGTCACCCCACTAGTGACCCTGCACCCCCTCCTCCTGTCACCCTACTAGTGACCCTGCTCCCCCTCCTCCTGTCACCCCACTAGTGACCCTGCTCCCCCCTCCTCCTGTCACCCCACTAGTGACTCTGCTCCCCCCTCCTCCTGTCACCCCACTAGTGACCCTGCTTCCCCTCCTCCTGTCACCCCACTAGTGACCCTGCTCCCACCTCCTCCTGTCACCCCACTAGTGACCCTGCTCCCCCCTCCTCCTGTCACCCCACTAGTAACCCTGCACCCCCCTCCTCCTGTCACCCCACTAGTGACCCTGCTCCCCCCTCCTCCTGTTACCTCACTAGTGTCCCTGCTCCCCCCTCCTCCAGTCACCCCACTAGTGACCCTGCTCCCCCCTCCTCCTGTCACCCCACTAGTGACTCTGCTCCCCCTCCTCCTGTCACCCCACTAGTGACCCTGTTCCCCCTCCTCCTGTCACCCCAATAGTGACCCTGCTCCCCCCTCCTCCTGTCACCCCACTAGTGTCCCTGCTCCCCCCTCAACCTGTCTCCTTACTAGTGACCGTGCTCCCCCTCCTCCTTTTACCCCACTAGTGACCCTGCACCCCCTCCTCCTGTCACCCCACTAGTGACCCTTCTCCCCCCTCCTCCAGTCACCTCACTAGTGACCCTGCTCCCCCTCCTCCAGTCACCCCACTAGTGACCCTGCACCCCCTCTCCTCCTGTCACCCCACTAGTGACCCTGCTCCCCCTCCTCCTGTCACCCCACTAGTGACCCTGCTCCCGTCTCCTCCTGTCACCCCACTAGTGACCCTGCACCCCCCTCCTCCTGTCACCTCACTAGTGTCCCTGCTCCCCCCTCCTCCAGTCACCCCACTAGTGACCCTGCTCCCCTCTCCTCCTGTCACCCCACTAGTGACCCTGCTCCCCCCTCCTCCTGTCACCCCACTAGTGATCCTGCTCCCCCCTCCTCTTGTCACCCCACTAGTGACCCTGCTCTCCCCTCCTCCTGTCACCCCACTAGTGACCCTGCACCCCCCTCCTCCTGTCACCTCACTAGTGTCCCTGCTCCCCCCTCCTCCTGTCACCCCACTAGTGATCCTTCTCCCCCCTCCTCCTGTCACCCCACTAGTGACCCTGCTCCCCCTCCTCCTGTCACCCCACTAGTGACCCTGCTCCCCCCTCCTCCTGTCACCCCACTAGTGATCCTTCTCCCCCCTCCTCCTGTCACCCCACTAGTGACCCTGCTCCCCCTCCTCCTGTCACCCCACTAGTGATCCTGCTCCCCCCTCCTCCAGTCACCTCACTAGTGACCCTGCTCCCCCTCCTCCTGTCACCCCACTAGTGACCCTGCTCCCCCCTCCTCCTGTCACTCCACTAGTGACCCTGCACCCCCCTCCTCCTGTCACCCCACTAGTAATCCTGCTCCCCCCTCCTCCTGTCACCCCACTAGTGACCCTGCTCCCCCTCCTCCTGTCACCCCACTAGTGACCCTGCTCCCCCCTCCTCCTGTCACCTCACTAGTGTCCCTGCTCCCCCCTCCTCCAGTCACCCCACTAGTGACCCTGCTCCCCCCTCCTCCAGTCACCCCACTAGTGACCCTGCTCCCCTCTCCTCCTGTCACCCCACTAGTGACCCTGCTCCCCCTCCTCCTGTCACCCCACTAGTGACCCTGCTCCCCCTCCTCCTGTCACCCCACTAGTGACCCTGCTCCCCTCTCCTCCTGTCACCCCACTAGTGACCCTGCTCCCCCTTCCACCTGTCACCCCACTAGTGACCCTTCTCCCCTCTCCTCCAGTCACCCCACTAGTGACCCTGCTCCCCCCTCCTCCTGTCTCCCCACTAGTGACCCTGCTCCCCCTCCTCCTTTTACCCCACTAGTGACCCTGCTCCCCCCTCCTCCTGTCACCCCACTAGTGACCCTGCTCCCCTCTCCTCCTGTCACCCCACTAGTGACCCTGCTCCCCCCTCCTCCTGTCTCCCCACTAGTGACCCTGCTCCCCCTCCTCCTTTTACCCCACTAGTGACCCTGCTCCTCCTCCTCCTGTCACCTCACTAGTGTCCCTGCTCCCCCTACTCCTGTCACCCCACTAGTGATCCTGCTCCCCCCTCCTCTTTTCACCCCACTAGTGACCCTGCTCCCCTCTCCTCCTGTCACCCCACTAGTGACCCTGCTCCCCCCTCCTCCTGTCTCCCCACTAGTGACCCTGCTCCCCCTCCTCCTGTCACCCCACTAGTGACCCTGCACCCCCTCCTCCTGTCACCTCACTAGTGACCCTGCACCCCCTTTACTCCTGTCACCCCACTAGTGACCCTGCTCCTCCCTCCTCCTGTCACCCCACTAGTGACCCTGCTCCTCCATCCTCCTGTCACCCCACTAGTGACCCTGCACCCCCTCCTCCTGTCACCCCACTAGTGACCCTGCTCCTCCCTCCTCCTGTCACCCTACTAGTGACCCTGCTCCCCCTCCTCCTGTCACCCCACTAGTGACCCTGCTTCCCCCTCATTTTGTCACCCCACTAGTGACCCTGCACCCCCCTCCTCCTGTCACCCCACTAGTGACCCTGCACCCCCTCCTCCTGTCACCCCACTAGTGACCCTGCTCCTCCCTCCTCCTGTCACCCTACTAGTGACCCTGCTCCCCCTCCTCCTGTCACCCCACTAGTGACTCTGCTTCCCCCTCATTTTGTCACCCCACTAGTGACCCTGCTCCCCCCTCCTCCTGTCACTCCACTAGTGACCCTGCTCCCCCTCCTCCTGTCACCCCACTAGTGACCCTGCTCCCCCCTCCTCCTGTCACCCCACTAGTGACCCTGCTCCCCCCTCCTCCTGTCACCCCACTAGTGACCCTGCTTCCCCTCCTCCTGTCACCCCACTAGTGACCCTGCTTCCCCCTCCTCCTGTCACCTCACTAGTGTCCCTGCTTCCCCCTCCTCCTGTCACCCCACTAGTGACCCTGCTCTCCCCTCCTCCTGTCATCCCACTAGTGACCCTGCTCCCCCTCCTCCTGTCACCCCACTAGTGACCCTGCTCTCCCCTCCTCCTGTCATCCAACTAGTGACCCTGCTCCCTCCTCCTCCTGTCACCCCACTAGTGACCCTGCTCCCCCTCCTCCTGTTACCCCACTAGTGACCCTGCTCCCCCTCCTCCTGTCACCCCACTAGTGACCCTGTTCTCCCCTCCTCCTGTCCACCCACTAGTGACCCTGCTTCCCCCTCCTCCTGTCACCCCACTAGTGACCCTGCTTGCCCCTCCTCCTGTCACCCCACTAGTGTCCCTGCTCCCCCTCCTTTTGTCACCCCACTAGTGATCCTGCTCCCCCCTCACTCTGTCTCCTTACTAGTGACCCTGCTTCCCCCTCCTCCTGTCACCCCACTAGTGACCCTGCTTCCCCCTCCTCCTGTCACCCCACTAGTGACCCTGCACCCCCCTCCTCCTGTCACCCCACTAGTGACCCTGCTCCCCCCTCCTCCTGTCACCCCACTAGTGACCCTGCTCCCCCCTCCTCCTGTCACATCACTAGTGACCCTGCACCCCCCTCCTCCTGTCACCCCACTAGTGACCCTGCTCCTCCCTCCTCCTGTCACCCTACTAGTGACCCTGCTCCCCCTCCTCCTGTCACCCCACTAGTGACTCTGCTTCCCCCTCATTTTGTCACCCCACTAGTGACCCTGCTCCCCCCTCCTCCTGTCACTCCACTAGTGACCCTGCTCCCCCTCCTCCTGTCACCCCACTAGTGACCCTGCTCCCCCCTCCTCCTGTCACCCCACTAGTGACCCTGCTCCCCCCTCCTCCTGTCACCCCACTAGTGACCCTGCTTCCCCTCCTCCTGTCACCCCACTAGTGACCCTGCTCCCCCCTCCTCCTGTCACCCCACTAGTGACCCTGCTCCCCCCTCCTCCTGTCACCCCACTAGTGACCCTGCTCCCCCTCCTCCTGTCACCTCACTAGTGATCCTGCTCCCCCTCCTCCTGTCACCCCACTAGTGACCCTGCTCCCCCCTCCTCCTGTCACCCCACTAGTGACCCTGCTCCCCCTTCATCCTGTCTCCTTACTAGTGACCCTGCTTCCCCTCCTCCTGTCACCCCACTAGTGACCCTGCTCCCCCCTCCTTCTGTCACCCCACTAGTGACCCTGCACCCCCTCCTCCTGTCACCCCACTAGTGACCCTGCTCCCCCCTCCTCCTGTCACCCCACTAGTGACTCTGCTCCCCCCTCCTCCTGTCACCCCACTAGTGACCCTGCTTCCCCCTCTTCCTGTCACCCCACTAGTTACCCTGCTCCCCCTCCTCCTGTCTCCCCACTAGTGACCCTGCCCCCCCCTCCTCCTGTCACCCCACTAGTTACCCTGCTCCCCCCTCCTCCTATCACACCACTAGTGACCCTGCTCCCCCTCCTCCTGTCACCCCACTAGTGACCCTGCTCCCCCCTCCTTTTGTCACCCCACTAGTGATCCTGCTCCCCCCTCATCCTGTCTCCTTACTAGTGTCCCTGCTCCCCCTCCTCCTGTCACCCCACTAGTGACCCTGCTCCCCCCTCCTCCTGTCACCCCACTAGTGACCCTGCTCTCCCCTCCTTTTGTCACCCCACTAGTGACCCTGCACCCCCCTCCTCCTGTCACCCCACTAGTGACCCTGCTCTCCCCTCCTCCTGTCCACCCACTAGTGACCCTGCTTCCCCCTCCTCCTGTCACCCCACTAGTGACCCTGCTTGCCCCTCCTCCTGTCACCCCACTAGTGTCCCTGCTCCCCCTCCTTTTGTCACCCCACTAGTGATCCTGCTCCCCCCTCACTCTGTCTCCTTACTAGTGACCCTGCTTCCCCCTCCTCCTGTCACCCCACTAGTGACCCTGCTTCCCCCTCCTCCTGTCACCCCACTAGTGACCCTGCACCCCCCTCCTCCTGTCACCCCACTAGTGACCCTGCTCCCCCCTCCTCCTGTCACCCCACTAGTGACCCTGCTCCCCCCTCCTCCTGTCACATCACTAGTGACCCTGCTCCCCCTCCTCCTATCACCCCACTAGTGACCCTGCTCCCCCTCCTCCTGTCACCCCACTAGTGATCCTGCTCCCCCTCCTCCTGTCTCCTTACTAGTGACCCTGCTTCCCCCTCCTCCTGTCACCCCACTAGTGACCCTGCACCCCCCTCCTCCTGTCACCCCACTAGTGACCCTGCTCACCCCTCCTCCTGTCACCTCACTAGTGACCCTGCTCCCCCCTCCTCCTGTCACCCCACTAGTGACCCTGCTCCCCCCTCCTCCTGTCACCCCACTAGTGACCCTGCTCCCCCTCCTCCTGTCACCTCACTAGTGATCCTGCTCCCCCTCCTCCTGTCACCCCACTAGTGACCCTGCTCCCCCCTCCTCCTGTCACCCCACTAGTGACCCTGCTCCCCCTTCATCCTGTCTCCTTACTAGTGACCGTGCTCCCCCTCCTCCTGTCACCTCACTAGTGTCCCTGCTTCCCCTCCTCCTGTCACCTCACTAGTGACCCTGCACCCCCCTCCTCCTGTCACCCCACTAGTGACCCTGCTCCCCTCTCCTCCTGTCACCCCACTAGTGACCCTGCTCCCCCCTCCTCCTGTCACCCCACTAGTGACCCTGCTCCCCCCTTCTCCTGTCTCCCCACTAGTGACCCTGCTCCCCCTCCTCCTGTCACCCCACTAGTGACCCTGCTCCCCCTCCTCTTGTCACCCCACTAGTGACCCTGCTCCTCCCTCCTCCTGTCACCCCACTAGTGACCCTGCACCCCTCCTCCTGTCACCCCACTAGTGACCCTGCTCCTCCCTCCTCCTGTCACCTCACTAGTGACCCTGCTCCCCTCCTCCTGTCACCCCACTAGTGACCCTGCTTCCCCCTCCTCCTGTCACCCCACTAGTGACCCTGCTTCCCCCTCCTTTTGTCAACCTACTAGTGACCCTGCTCCCCCCTCCTCCTGTCACCCCACTAGTGACCCTGCTCCCCCCTCCTCCTGTCACCCCACTAGTGACCCTGCTCCCCCTCCTGTCACTTCACTAGTGACCCTACTTCCCCCTCCTCCTGTCACCCCACTAGTGACCCTGCTCCCCCTCCTTTTGTCACCCTACTAGTGATCCTGCTCCCCCTTCATCCTGTCTCCTTACTAGTGACCCTGCTCCCCCTCCTGTCACCCCACTAGTGACCCTGCTTCCCCCTCCTCCTGTCACCCCTCTAGTGACCCTGCACCCCCCTCCTCCTGTCACCCTACTAGTGACCCTGCTCCCCCCTCCATTTGTCACCCCACTAGGGATCCTGCTCCCCCCTCCTCCTGTCACCCCACTAGTGACCCTGCTCCCCCCTCCTCCTGTCACCCCACTAGTGACCCTGCTCCCCCTCCTCCTATCACCCCACTAGTGACCCTGCTCCCCCCTCCTTTTGTCACCCCACTAGTGATTCTGTTCCCCCCTCCTCCTGTCACCCCACTAGTGACCCTGCTCCCCCTCCTTTTGTCACCCAACTAGTGACCCTGCACCCCCCTTCTCCTGTCACCCCACTAGTGACCCTGCTCCCCCCTCCTTTTTTCACCCCACTAGTGACCCTGCACCCCCTCCTCCTGTCACCCCACTAGTTACCCTGCTCCCCCCTCCTTTTGTCACCCCACTAGTGACCCTGCTTCCCCCTCCTTTTGTCACCCCACTAGTGATCCTGCTCCCCCCTCCTCCTGTCACCCCACTAGTGACCCTGCTGCCCCCTCCTCCTGTCACCCCACTAGTGTCCCTGCTCCCCCCTCCTCCTGTCACCCCACTAGTGACCCTGCTCCCCCCTCCTATCACCCCACTAGTGACCCTGCTCCCCCTCCTCCTGTCACCCCACTAGTGACCCTGCTTCCCCCTCCTTTTGTCAACCCACTAGTGACCCTGCTTCCCCCTCTTCCTGTCACCCCACTAGTGAACCTGCTCCCACCTCCTTTTGTCACCCCACTAGTGACCCTGCTCCCCCCTCATCCTGTCTCCTTACTAGTGACCCTGCTTCCCCCTCCTCCTGTCACCCCACTAGTGACCCTGCACCCCCCTCCTCCTGTCACCCCACTAGTGACCCTGCTCCCCCCTCCTTTTGTCACCACACTAGTGACCCTGCTCCCCCCTCCTCCTGTCACCCCACTAGTGACCCTGCTCCCCCTCCTCCTATCACCCCACTAGTGACCCTGCTCCCCCCTCCTTTTGTCACCCCACTAGTGATCCTGCTTCCCCCTCTTCCTGTCACCCCACTAGTGACCCTGCTTCCCCCTCCTTTTGTCACCCCACTAGTGATCCTGCTCCCCCTCATCCTGTCTCCTTACTAGTGACCCTGCATCCCCCTCCTCCTGTCACCCCTCTAGTGACCCTGCTCCCCCCTCCTCCTGTCACCCCACTAGTGACCCTGCTCCCCCTCCTCCTATCACCCCACTAGTGACCCTGCTCCCCCCTCCTTTTGTCATCCCACTAGTGATCCTGCTCCCCCCCTTATCCTGTCTCCTTACTAGTGACCCTGCTTCCCCCTCCTTTTGTCAACCAACTAGTGACCCTGCTTCCCCCTCTTCCTGTCACCCCACTAGTGACCCTGCTTCCCCCTCCTTTTGTCACCCCACTAGTGATCCTGCTCCCCCTCATCCTGTCTCCTTACTAGTGACCCTGCATCCCCCTCCTCCTGTCACCCCACTAGTGACCCTGCACCCCCCTCCTCCTGTCACCCCTCTAGTGACCCTGCTCCCCCTCCTTTTGTCACCCCACTAGTGATCCTGTTCCCCCCTCATCCTGTCTCCTTACTATTGACCCTGCTCCCCCTCCTTTTGTCACCCCTCTAGTGATCCTGCTCCCCCCTCATCCTGTTTCCTCACTAGTGACCCTGCTCCCCCCTCCTTTTTTCACCCCACTAGTGATCCTGCTTCCCTCTCCTCCTGTCACCCCACTAGTGACCCTGCTTCCCCCTCCTCCTGTCACCCCACTAGTGACTCTGCTCCCCCTCCTCCTGTCTCCCCACTAGTGACCCTGCTCCCCCTCCTCCTGTCACCCCACTAGTGACCCTGCTCCACCCTCCTCCTGTCACCCTACTAGTGACCCTGCTCCCTCCTCCTCCTGTCACCCCACTAGTGACCCTGCTTCCCCCTCCTCCTGTCACCCCACTAGTGACTCTGCTCCCCCTCCTCCTGTCACCCCACTAGTGACCCTGCACCCCCCTCCTCCTGTCACCCCACTAGTGATCCTGCTCCCCCCTCATCCTGTCACCTCTCTAGTGATCCTGCTCCCCCCTCATCCTGTCACCCCACTAGTGACCCTGCTCCGACCTCCTTTTGTCACCCCACTAGTGATCCTGCTCCTCCCTCATCCTGTCTCCTTACTAGTGTCCCTGCTCCCCCTCCTCCTGTCACCCCACTAGTGACCCTGCTTCCCCTCCTCCTGTCACCCCACTAGTGACCCTGCACCCCCTCCTCCTGTCACCCCACTAGTGACCCTGCTCCCCCCTCCTCCTGTCACCCTACTAGTGACCCTGCTCCCTCCTCCTCCTGTCACCCCACTAGTGACCCTGCTTCCCCCTCCTCCTGTCACCCCACTAGTGACTCTGCTCCCCCTCCTCCTGTCACCCCACTAGTAACCCTGCTCCCCCCTCCTCCTGTCACCCCACTAGTGATCCTGCTCCCCCCTCATCCTGTCACCCCTCTAGTGATCCTGCTCCCCCCTCATCCTGTCACCCCACTAGTGACCCTGCTCCCCCCTCCTTTTGTCACCCCACTAGTGATCCTGCTCCCCCCTCATCCTGTTTCCTCACTAGTGACCCTGCTCCCCCTCCTCCTGTCACCTCACTAGTGACCCTGCTCCCCCTCCTCCTGTCACCCCACTAGTGACCCTGCTCCCCCTCCTCCTGTCACCCCACTAGTGACCCTTCACCTCCTCCTTCTGTCACCCCACTAGTGACCCTGCTCCCCCCTCCTCCTGTCACCCCACTAGTGACCCTGCTTCCCCCTCCTCCTGTCACCCCACTAGTGACCCTGCTTCCCCCTCCTCCTGTCACCTCACTAGTGACCCTGCTCCCCCTCCTCCTGTCACCCCACTAGTGACCCTTCACCTCCTCCTCCTGTCACCCCACTAGTGACCCTGCTTCCCCCTCCTCCTGTCACCCCACTAGTGACCCTGCACCCCCCTCCTTTTGTCACCTCACTAGTGACCCTGCACCCCCCTCCTTTTGTCACCCCACTAGTGACCCTGCTCCCCCCTCCTCCTGTCACCCCACTAGTGACTCTGCTCCCCCCTCCTCCTGTCACCCCACTAGTGACCCTGCACCCCCCTCCTTTTGTCACCCCACAGAGAAGAAACTGAACAGACTATACCGACTATGATGGGATCCGTTCAGTTTCTGTTTGGGATCGGTCTTTTTACTGGACACAAAAGTGCTGCATTCAAGGCTTTTTTGTTTGGTCTTTCGACAGAATCTGCAACAGAGGCTCCAAACGCAGATTTGAAGGCTACGTATCATGTCTTTTAGTAATGCTTGTGGTTGTGGCCCGCAAATATAATACCATGTCTAGTGCGGCCCTCAGACGAAAAATGGTTGGACACCATTGTGTTAGAAGATACATTATGACATGTGAGGGGATACATTGTGTCATGTGAGGGGATACATTGTGATATGTTAGTGGATACATTGTGATATGTGAGGGGATACATTGTGATATGTGAGGGGATACATTGTGTCATGTGAGGGGATACATTGTGACATGTGAGGGGATACATTGTGATATGTTACGGGATACATTGTGATATGTGAGGGGATACATTGTGATATGTGAGGGGATACATTGTGATATGTGAGGGGATACATTGTGTCATGTGAGGGGATACATTGTGTCATGTGAGGGGATACATTGTGTCATGTGAGGGGATACATTGTGTCATGTGAGGGGATACATTGTGTCATGTGAGGGGATACATTGTGACATGTGAGGGGATACATTGTGACATTTTTGTTGATACATTGTGACATGTAAGGGGGGATAGATATGTGAGGGGACACATTGTTACATGTGAGAGGATACATTGTGATATGTGAGGGGATACATTGTAACAAACCCTGCGCCTTGAAGTCAAACGTTGCCTCTCATGTTACAAGGGATCCGATACATTGCCTTTCTTTTGGAGGGGTTGCAGTCATACAAGGCACCCTTGGAGAGGTTGCGGATAGCGATTTTCTGAAAAATTTGATTCAGCCTTTTCGATCCGAATTTTTTTGTGGCGAATCGCAATAAAAAACACTTATTTCCTGGCTGCAGAGAGCCTGTATAGTGGTGTAGAGCACTGTGCCTGTATAGCGGTGTTGTACACTGTGCCTGTATAGCGGTGTAGAACACTGTGCCTGTATAGTGGTGTAGAACACTGTGCCTGCATAGCGGTGTAGAACACTGTGCCTGTATAGCGGTGTAGAACACTGTGCCTGTATAGCGGTGTAGAACACTGTGCCTGTATAGTGGTGTAGAACACTGTGCCTGTATAGCGGTGTAGAACACTGTGCCTGTATAGAGGTGTAGAACACTGTGCCTGTATAGTGGTGTAGAAGACTGTGTCTGTATAGGGGTGTAGAACACTGTGCCTGTATAGTGGTGTAGAGCACTGTGCCTGTATAGTGGTGTAGAACACTGTGCCTGTATAGAGGTGCAGAACACTGTGCCTGTATAGCGGTGTAGAACACTGTGCCTGTATAGTGGTGTAGAACACTGTGCCTGTATAGCGGTGTAGAACACTGTGCCTGTATAGCGGTGTAGAACACTGTGCCTGTATAGAGGTGTAGAACACTGTGCCTGTATAGTGGTGTAGAAGACTGTGTCTGTATAGGGGTGTAGAACACTGTGCCTGTATAGCGGTGTAGAACACTGTGCCTGTATAGTGGTGTAGAACACTGTGCCTGTATAGAGGTGTAGAGCACTGTGCCTGTATAGCGGTGTAGAACACTGTGCCTGTATAGCGGTGTAGAACACTGTGCCTGTATAGCGGTGTAGAACACTGTGCCTGTATAGCGGTGTAGAACACTGTGCCTGTATAGTGGTGTAGAACACTGTGCCTGTATAGAGGTGTAGAGCACTGTGCCTGTATAGCGGTGTAGAACACTGTGCCTGTATAGCGGTGTAGAACACTGTGCCTGTATAGTGGTGTAGAACACTGTGCCTGTATAGTGGTGTAGAACACTGTGCCTGTATATTGGTGTAGAGCACTGTGCCTGTATAGCGGTGTAGAACACTGTGCCTGTATAGCGGTGTAGAACACTGTGCCTGTATAGTGGTGTAGAACACTGTGCCTCTATAGCGGTGTAGAACACTGTGCCTGCATAGCGGTGTAGAACACTGTGCCTGTATAGTGGTGCAGAACACTGTGCCTCTATAGCGGTGTAGAACACTGTGCCTGCATAGCGGTGTAGAACACTGTGCCTCTATAGAGGTGTAGAACACTGTGCCTCTATAGCGGTGTAGAACACTGTGCCTGTATAGCGGTGTAGAACACTGTGCCTCTATAGCGGTGTAGAACACTGTGCCTGTATAGCGGTGTAGAACACTGTGCCTCTATAGCAGTGTAGAACACTGTGCCTGTATAGCGGTGTAGAACACTGTGCCTGTATAGTGGTGTAGAACACTGTGCCTGTATAGCGGTGTAGAACACTGTGCCTGTATAGCGGTGTAGAACACGGTGCCTGTATAGTGGTGTAGAGCACTGTGCCTCTATAGCGGTGTAGAACACTGTGCCTGTATAGTGGTGTAGAACACTGTGCCTGTATAGTGGTGTAGAACACTGTGCCTCTATAGCGGTGTAGAACACTGTGCCTCTATAGCGGTGTAGAACACTGTGCCTCTATAGCGGTGTAGAACACTGTGCCTGTATAGCGGTGTAGAACACTGTGCCTCTATAGCGGTGTAGAACACTGTACCTGTATAGTGGTGTAGAGCACTGTGCCTGTGGTGTAGAACACTGTGCCTGTATAGCGGTGTAGAACACTGTGCTTGTATAGTGGTGTAGAACACTGTGCTTGTATAGTGGTGTAGAACACTGTGCCTGTATAGCGGTGTAGAACACTGTGCCTGTATAGCGGTGTAGAACACTGTGCCTGTATAGGGGTGTAGAACACTGTGCCTGTATAGTGGTGTAGAACACTGTGCCTGTATAGCGGTATAGAACACTGTGCCTGTATAGAGGTGTAGAACACTGTGCCTGTATAGTGGTGTAGAGCACTGTGCCTGTATAGTGGTGTAGAACATTGTGCCTGTATAGTGGTGTAGAACACTGTGCCTGTATAGCGGTGTAGAACACTGTGCCTGTATAGCGGTATAGAACACTGTGCCTCTATAGCGGGTTTAGAACACTGTGCCTCTATAGCGGTCTAGAACACTGTACCTGTATAGTGGTGTAGAGCACTGTGCCTGTATAGTGGTGTAGAACATTGTGCCTGTATAGCGGTGTAGAACACTGTGCCTGTATAGCAGTGTAGAACACTGTGCCTGTATAGTGGTGTAGAACACTGTGCCTGTATAGCGGTGTAGAGCACTGTGCCTGTATAGGGTTGTAGAACACTGTGCCTGTATAGGGGTGTAGAACACTGTGCCTGTATAGTGGTGTAGAACACTGTGCCTGTATAGTGGTGTAGAACACTGTGCCTGTATAGCGGTGTAGAGCACTGTGCCTGTATAGCGGTGTAGAACACTGTGCCTGTATAGTGGTGTAGAACACTGTGCCTGTATAGTGGTGTAGAACATTGTGCCTGTATAGCGGTGTAGAACACTGTGCCTGTATAGCGGTGTAGAACACTGTGCCTGTATAGTGGTGTAGAACACTGTGCCTGTATAGCGGTGTAGAGCACTGTGCCTGTATAGGGTTGTAGAACACTGTGCCTGTATAGGGGTGTAGAACACTGTGCCTGTATAGTGGTGTAGAACACTGTGCCTGTATAGTGGTGTAGAACACTGTGCCTGTATAGTGGTGTAGAACACTGTGCCTGTATAGTGGTGTAGAACACTGTGCCTGTATAGTGGTGTAGAACACTGTGCCTGTATAGCGGTGTAGAACACTGTGCCTTGCAGTAACACACTGTAACGGTCGCGTACACACACACATAGGGGGGAGGGAAGTGACCACTGCGCTCCACCCTTACCCCTGGCCCTGCCTACTTGCCTCGCGAGTCCTAATGACAGGGGACAACTGGACGGCAATCCCTAACTTGGAATAAGTGCAGGGATGACAGACAGACAAACAACAGGACGTGAATGGACCGAGTCAATACCAGGAAAGCTGCAAAGTAGACCAATTCTCCAAATCCGCCCCTTTCTTAGTAAGGTCGGTCAACGGTTTAGCAATTACGGAAAAATTCATAATAAATTTACGATAGTAATTGGCGAAACCTAAGAACCGTTGTAAGGCTTTTAAGGATGAAGGTCTTACCCATTCCTTAATTGCTAGTACCTTACCAGGATCCATCTTGAAGGCGTGAGGAGTCAGAACATGCCCTAGAAACAGAATCTCCTGTACACCAAAGACACATTTCTCTTGCTTAGCGGATAGCTGATTCTCCCTCAACACCTCTAATACTTGTTTAACATGAGACACATGGGATTCGAAGTCAGGAGAGAATATCAAAATGTCGTCAAGATAGACAATAACAAATTTACCTAAGAATGTCATTCATGAAGTTTTGGAACACAGCTGGGGCATTGCTGAGTCCAAAAGGCATCACTTGATATTCAAAGTGTCCTACCGGAGTATTGAACGCCGTCTTCCATTCGTCTCCCTCCTTGATTCGGATTAGATTGTATGCCCCTTTCAGGTCAATTTTGGAAAACCAGGTTGCCCCCAGAACCTGGTTAAATAAATCTGGAATCAATGGGAGGGAGTATCTATTCGGGACAGTGATTTTATTTAATCTCCGGTAATCGATACATGGCCTAAGTCCACCATCTTTTTTCTTAACGAAGAAAAACCCTGCCCCCATAGGAGAGACAGAAGGTCTAATATGCCCTTTACCAAGGCTCTCCTTAATATAATCTTCCATGGCTTTGCGTTCGGGCATAGAAAGATTATAAATTCGTCCTTTAGGAAACTTGACCCCCTCCACTAGCTCTATGGTACAATCATAAGGTCTATGGGGGGTGTAGAACCTCCGGGGTTGGTGATGAGAATACATCAGAATATTCTCTAACAACAGAGGGTAAAGTATCAGACTTTACTGAGACCCCAGCCTGTACCACGGACAGGCACAAGTCACACTTAGGCCCCAATCTCACCAACTCCCCCTTGGACCAATCTATAGTGGGGTTATGTAGTCGGAGCCAAGGCAACCCTAGTACCACCTCAGCAGGTAGGTTCTCCAGGACTAGAAGTGAACATCTCTCTGAGTGGCACACACCCACGGTTAGAGAAATCTCTGAGGTACATAAGCTCACCGTACCACCAATAAGAGGAGTAGCATCAATAGCCATGACATGAATAGGAGTTGGTAAGGCAAACATAGGAATACCCAATCTAACAGCATACTCAGAGTCAATAAAGCTAGCCGCTGAGCCAGAATCAATAAAGGCCTTACCCTGCCATTTATCTACTCCCAGAGAAATCGTAATGGGTACCGAAAGCTTACATTTAGAAAATTCAGGGTGTACCTGGTCTTTAGGTTGCCTTGTCTTAGGAGACTTGACAGAGAGGACCTTCTTAGGACACTGGTTGATCCAATGGTCAGGATCTCCACAGTAAAAGCATTCTCCACGTCTGCGGCGAAGATTCCCTCGGGTCATGCCAACCTGCATGGTTTCCTCGGTGGAGACCTCAGCATTGTCTCTGGGATAGGCCTCTGGCTGGACCACCATCTGGGAAGAGAACTGTTGTTCCTGTCGTCTCTCTCTAACCCGTCGGTCAAGTCGGACAACAAGGGTCATCATCTCCTCTAAGGTCTCTGGAAGTTGATAACTGACCAGAAGATCCTTTAATTTATCAGACAGACTTGACCTGAGCTGACTCTTCAGGGCTGGTTCGTTCCATCCTGAGGGGACACACCACCTTCTGAATTGGGTGCAATAATCCTCCGCTGGTAAATTGCCCTGAACCAGTGCATTTAGAGCCGTCTCGGTTACTAGAGCCCTGTCTGGTTCATCATAGAGGGTACCCAAGGCCTGAAAGAACCCCTCCACAGAATATAAACAACTAGTGCCAGCAGGTAAAGAGAACGCCCAGTCCTGGGGATCACCCTGTAATCGGGAAATGATAATGCCCACGCGTTGACTCTCGGGGCCAGAGGACACGGGGCGCAAACGGAAGTAAAGTTTGCAACTCTCCTTAAAAGAGAGAAACTTCCTCCGGTCTCCAGAAAAGGGTTCTGGGAGCTTAATCTGGGGCTCAAAATGCGGACTGGAGGCCTGAGGAGTGGAAGAACCTTGCCCTAACTCAAAAGATCTGAGTTTTTCCCCTAACTCCTGCACCCTCTGCGTCAGATTAGAGACATGGTCAGTCAGGGTCACCAGAGGATTCATAATACAGTGGTTATTGGACCTGTTAATCTGTAACGGTCGCGTACACACACACACAGGGGGGAGGGAAGTGACCACTGCGCTCCACCCTTACCCCTGGCCCTGCCTACTTGCCTCGCGAGTCCTAATGACAGGGGACAACTGGACGGCAATCCCTAACTTGGAATAAGTGCAGGGATGACAGACAGACAAACAACAGGACGTGAACGGACCGAGTCAATACCAGGACGGATGCGCAGTACAGGAGGAGCAGGCAAAAGGATGGTCAGGGAACAGGATCAGGTAAGTATTCAGCAGTCCAACAAATAGCCAGGAACCTAGAAATTAACAGGCAACCTGTGGCTAGCAGGCTGCCTGTATTTATAGTGGGGAGTGAGGGTCATGTGACGTGGCCAGCGTCACATGACCGACAGACCAACCAGTCGAGCACCTAGTGATCAGCTCGGCGCTCAAGGCAGACTAGGAGCAAGGAGCCACCCAGCTAGTAAAGCCGCCCTGGGAATGAGGTCAAACACAGAACCTCATTCCAAAAGCTAAGCAACAGGTCTGCGGGCAATGGGGGACCGAGTGCACCTTCAGAACCCATTGACACACACATAGGGAGTCTGCTGTGGTACTGAAGTCCGTATGACATGCAGATGACAGGCGTCGCTCTTAGAATCACTGCACACTTCACTTATTAGGGCAGTCACGGGGCTAAAACTGACCAAATAACTCCAGTGTGAACTCAGCCTTACAGGTCGATGTTAGCGCCAAGAAGAACCACACTCCATTTACACCGTCCCCAGCTAGTTCCACATAGATGTCTACAGAACCTGTTCTATTAACCCCTTATACAAGTAGAGCCCCCGACAGAGTGGAGAGGGGGTCAGCAGTAAGGTTGTGGTGACGGCACTGATTATTTTGCCCTTCCTCTGATTCGTCAGAACAATAACCCCCATAAAACGGATCCTGTCTGTGGAGCATCCGCCTTCACTCGGTCAGCATTTGGTCAGTAATCCATCAGTATTGCTAAAGCCAAAAAACAGGAGTGGATCCAAAACAGAGATGACACGTGAACGGAATATTTGCACGTCTTCTGTGTTTTGTACCCACTCCTGCTTTTGGCTACCAAATCTTAGGCCAATTCTGATGGGACCATACTGTCACGGTCTCTCCTGTGACAGGGGTCAGAAGATCTAAGAGACTGGTTGCACGTCATTTGATCTCACAGCCTCTGTGGTTTCACTTGCTTCTGTGTTGTTGCTGGTTATGACCACACCTCTTGTCTCAGGTGTAGCTAATGTGGTCATTCCAACCCCTCTACTTAGTCTGGCCACACTCATCATGCTATGCGATTGATAGCTCCTTTTGGTTGTGAAGAGCTCGTGTTTGGTTCTCCTCTGAGTTCCTGCTCGTCCGCGTACTTCGGAGTTAAGTGTCTTTCCTTTATTTTTTGTTTGTGGTTTTCCCTTACCTTTCTGGTATTAGGTCTGAGGGAGTCTCCTGTTCCTTCAGCTGGGAAGGAACAGGTCATCTCTGGTCCTGACACTATTTCCAGGGCCCTTTAGGGTCATATATGGCCCTAGGTTCCAGCATATGAACATTCCTACCATCAAGGTCTATTCATACTTATAGTAGTCAGGGCTCGGTTTAGGGATTCACTAGGTGGTGACCTTTTCCCCTTTACTTAGTTTCCAGGCCTTGTACCTTTTCCCTTCTCTCTTGTGTTCGGTGTGGAGTTTACTAACCACACCACGCCGTGACATTATCAACCGCCATATACCGCCAATTTTTGTTTGTGTCAGTGAAGCTATGGATCCAATTGTTGCACTGGCTAGACAATTGCAGGGTCTGTCTATTGAGGTAGCCGACCTCCGCACGCAGATCCAGGGATCACAGGCTGCAAGTGCCAGTAGTAGTTACCAGATTGCCCTTCCGGACAGGTTTTCGGCGGGGGTGGGGGGGAGTGACAACTTCATTCGGTTTAGTGAGTCATGTAAGTTGTACTTAAGGTTACGCCCATCCTCATCTGGGAATGAGATTTAAAGAGTTGATATTATTATTTCGTTGTTTAAAGGGGATGCTCAGTCTTGGTCTTTTTCTATGCCGACTGGATCACAGTCCCTCCAGTCAGTAGATCAATTTTTCAGAGCTCTAGGTTTTATCCACGATGACCCGGATTGGATCTCCCTGGCCAAGACCAAGTTACGTGGTTTACGGCAGGGAGAACGTTCTGCGGAGATCTATTGTTCTGAATTTAGGAGATAGGCTACCAATACAGAGTGGAATGATATACTGGCCCAGTCATAAAGTTGGGAGGGTGGTAACAGCATAAGAAGTCCACAGAGTAGCCCTATGACAAAGTCTGGAGGTGGCAGCAGCATCAGGAGGAGGCCACAGAGTGGCACAATGACAGTGTGTGGAGGTGGCATCAGCAGCATCAGGAGGCCACAGAGTGGCACAATGACAGAGTGTGGAGGTGGCAGCAGCAGCATATGGACGAGGCCACAGGGTGGTACAATGACAGTGTGGAGGTAGCAGCAGCAGCTTGAGGAGACCACAGAGTGGCACAATGACAGTGTCGAGGTGGCAGCAGCATCAGGGGAGGCCACAGGGTGAACAATGACAGTGTGGAGGTGGCAGCAGAAGCATCAGGAGGCTGCAGAGTGGCATAGTGACAGAGTGTGGAGGTGACAGCAGCAGCATCAGGAGGAGGCCACAGGGTGGCACAACGACAGCGTGAAGGTGGCAGCAGCATCAGGAGGCCACAGAGTGGCACATTGACATAGTGTGGAGATGGCAGCATCATCAGGAGACCACAGAGTGACCCGGTGACAGAGTGGGGAGGTGGGTGGCAATACCAGTACCAGTTGAAGATGGTGGGTGAAATAAGGAGCACTTGGCATCAGATGTGTGGCAGCATCAGAATAGTAGCTGAGGCAGGTAGCCAGAAGAAACCGGTCTCTTTTGTCAAAGTGTTGGTGTGGCACCATGGATGATCTAGTCTGATGCATCAAGCATTGGTGGGTGGAAATCCTGGCTGATCCACACCTGATTCATTTTGACAAAGGTCAGTCTCTCCACATTTTGGGTGGTCAGGCTAGTTCTTCTTGGGGTAACTAAGGCCCCCGCCGCACTAAAAACCCGCTCTGATGCCACACTACTGGCCGGGCAGGACAGCTTTTCCAGTGCAAACTCTGCCAGTTGCGGCCACAAATCCAGTTTGGCTGCCCAGTAGTCCAGAGGATCTTCAATGTGGGTTGGCAGGGTGATGTCCAAGTATGCCACCACCTGTTGGTTCAGGTTCTGCTCCAGGTCTAGCTCCTGCTGCTGGTGAGTAGTTTCTTCACTAGATGGGTTAAGAATGATGCTCATCAGCGACTGTAGACTCAGGCTGCTGCTGATGGAGCTGGAACTGTTCATACCACCCAGCCTGTGGCAGCAGCCATGGCAGAGGAACGTGAGTTCAGAGGGCCCCCCGGTCAGACCTGCGAGAGGATGGACGATGGCACAGATAGGCAGTGGCCAACTGACTACATAGGATGTCTCTGTAGTAGTTCAGTCTGTCCTCCCTCTCAGCGGGTGTAAAAAAGGCCCTCATTTTGGACAGGTAGCGAGGATCCAACAAGGTGGAGAGACAGAAGTCATCCCTCTGCCGAATGGTGATAATTCGGCTGTCACTACGCAAGCAAGTGAGCATGCATCGCCTCCCTGCGTCCATCTCCACTGCATACTGCCACAGTGTGTGCGGTCCTCTGCCTCGTCTTCCAAATCACCCTGTAGCTCCTCTGGCTGCTCCTGCTCCTCCTCTCCTGTCACCTGTGTAGAAAAACCACCCATTTCGCTACACATTGCTTGTGCTCCAATGTCCTCTTCCTCTTGCAGTTCAGCCACCACAGGGCTCATGTAGCCGTCAGATGTAGGTGCCACGTCACCGGTCCCCTGGCCAGACAGATTTGCCAGTATCTGTTCCAGGACATGAAGCAGTGGAATGACGTTGTTCATCCCGTAGTCCTGGCGACTGACAAATAATGTGGCCTCCTCAAAGGGCCTTAGCAAACGGCAGGTGTCACGCATGAGCTGCCACTGGCTGACATCGAAGTTACACCGAGGAGTATGTGACAAACTGCCATTTGCCACTGGGCATTGTAGAGGACTTATGGCTAGCCTCCTGCCCTACGACTATGGCCCCGGGACATGTTGCCCTTCAGGAACAGTGTGACAGAACTGTGCCGCATGTCTGGACTATTGGTGGGACATATTACCTTCTTATATACTGAACTTTCAGCTCCAGAGACGAAGTCCCGTTTGAAGATGGGACTTAGTCGTTTTTCTGCATGAAATTTACCGACCGCACAGCCCAAATCTATGGAACTGTTTTGGGCAGGAAATTGTGCTTGCGGTCGGTCATAAAGGACTTCCACTAAACTTTTGATCCGCTGGAGGGATTTGTGTGATTTTTGGAAGTGTTTATGTTTGATGTATGCTGAGTTTAAATATGTAATTTTTATGGAGATGGAATGTATGGTTTTAAAGTTACATTGTATGTTTAAAAACTGTATTTTTACTGTCTGTGATAGTTATGTTAATCCATAATTATATCCCAGACAGAAGGGAGGATTTTGTGTATTCGGGTGGTGATTCCTCTCCTGTTGTTCTCACATGTGTATTGGTGACTTCCCTTTGTCCTGAGAGATAATTGAATTGCTCTTCGGGTGTCTCCAGGGCAGAGAGGAGGAAACCATGATGCATTGTGGGGACCTGCATAAATATGGGCGAGTAGCCCTCAATAAAGTGTTCAGTTCAGTTCATGTTTTTCTAACCCTTCAAAACACAGCCTCGTCTCGTTATTGGAGGGAATTGCTGTATCACGCTGGGGATTGCTATGCTCTGCATATTCCCTGGAGGAGAGATCTTTCCCACACGGTCCTGAATGCTGGAGGTTCATTCAGGGTGGAAGGAAGACGGCGCGGCTCCAGTTAAGCTACGGCGGTTGTGGAGTCTGCGGTGGTTGTGGTGTCCAGTGCGGTGCTTGTGGTCCTCGGCGCAAGCTAGGAAGCGTCCATAAACGGAAGCGGATCCGTTACATTGGTGGCAAGCGGTGGGATGGCTTCCCTAGTGCGAGGAGCAGCATCCTGGGAACACCAAGCAAAACTGGATTATTGGTATAGTCACGTACGGTTTGACGCTATGCTGAAGAGGCGGTTGGCTATCTACGGGCCCCACCTAACAGAGGAACTTGTACCGGAAGTGAGGAGAGAACTGGCGGAGTATATGCAGCAGGAAGCAGAATATCGGGCAGAGATAGCGAAGTATTCCGTCCCTGCGCCCCAGCAAAAACGTGAGTTACAGGGGGCCGAAGGTGTCGTCCTTCCCCCCCAGCGGCAGTGTGTACCCCAGGGGGCAGAAGGTGTCGTCCTTCCCCCCCATTGGGAGTGTGTACCCCAGGGGGCCGAAGGTGTCGTCCTTCCCCCCCAGCGGCAGTGTGTACCCCAGGGGGCCGAAGGTGTCGTCCTTCCCCCCCAGCGGCAGTGTGTACCCCAGGGGGCCGAAGGTGTCGTCCTTCCCCCCCAGCGGCAGTGTGTACCCCAGGGGGCCCGAAGGTGTCGTCCTTCCCCCCCAGCGGCAGTGTGTACCCCAGGGGGCCGAAAGTGTCGTCCTCCCTCCCCAGCGGCAGTGTGAACCCCAGGGGGCCGAAGGTGTCGTCCTTCCCCCCCCAGCGGCAGTGTGTACCCCAGGGGGCCGAAGGTGTCGTCCTTCCCCCCCAGCGGCAGTGTGTACCCCAGGGGGCGGAAGGTGTCGTCCTTCCCCCCCAGCGGCAGTGTGTACCCCAGGGGGCCGAAGGTGTCGTCCTTCCCCCCCAGCGGCAGTGTGTACCCCAGGGGGCCGAAAGTGTCGTCCTCCCTCCCCAGCGGCAGTGTGAACCCCAGGGAGCTGAAGGTGGCGTCCTTCCTCCCCAGCGGCAGTGTGTGTTACAGGGAGCTGAAGGTGCCCTCCTTCCTCCCCAGCGGCAGTGTGTACCCCAGGGGGCCGAAGGTGTCGTCCTTCCCCCCCAGCGGCAGTGTGAACCCCAGGGAGCTGAAGGTGTCCTCCTTCCCCCCCAGTGGCAGTGTGTACCCCAGGGAGCTGAAGGTGTCGTCCTTCCTCCCCAGCGGCAGTGTGTACCCCAGGTGGCCGAAGGTGTCCTCCTTCCCCCCCAGCGGCAGTGTGTACCCCAGAGAGCTGAAGGTGTCGTCCTCCCTCCCCAGCGGCAGCCTGTGTTTCAGGGAGAGGAGCGAAGCACCCTCTCTCCCCAGCGGCAGCTTACCATAACAAGGGGAGACACCAATCGCCCAGATGGCGCAGATGGGACTGTGGTCTCTGCGCCTGACCTACCGGGATGCTGGACAGCCTGGCCAGATCCCCCACTACCCTCACCAGGACAACAGGAGGAGGGGGTAAGTACAAATTCCCCTCCCCTGTCAATTCCTAACGTGGCCTCAGGGTTAACAGAGGCGATGTTAACCCCTGCTGACTCCCATGTTCCTCTGGCTACTGAGCCGGACTATGGTCTCAGCACCCCAGCAGAAGAGCTGGCAGCTGGGCAGAGTGCAGTCGGCCTCTGCCCTCCCTCAAGTCCCCACAGCATGTTGCCCCATCACCACAGCAAAATACCCAGGTGCAGTAACTGTTTCTTGTGAGTGGGTCACCCTTGTACCTGTTTGTTGTGGGTGGGCTACTCGGGCATCTGGTAACTGTGGGTTGGTGGATCGACTAACGGAGGCACTGACCGACAGAAGGTCAGGTGCCTGGTTAGTCTTCCCCCCAAAAGGGAGATGTGTGACAAACTGCCATTTGCCACTGGGCATTGTAGAGGACTTATGGCTAGCCTCCTGCCCTACGACTATGGCCCCGGGACATGTTGCCCTTCAGGAACAGTGTGACAGAACTGTGCCGCATGTCTGGACTGTTGGTGGGACATATTACCTTCTTCCATACTGAACTTTCAGCTCCAGAGACTAAGTCCCGTTTGAAGATGGGACTTAGTCGTTTTTCTGCATGAAATTGACCGACCGCACAGCCCAAATCTATGGAACTGTTTTGGGCAGGAAATTGTTCTTGCGGTCGGTCATAAAGGACTTCCACTAAACTTTTGATCCGCTGGAGGGATTTGTGTGATTTTTGGAAGTGTTTATGTTTGATGTATGCTGAGTTTAAATATGTAATTTTTATGGAGATGGAATGTATGGTTTTAAAGTTACATTGTATGTTTAAAAACTGTATTTTTACTGTCTGTGATAGTTATGTTAATCCATAATTATATCCCAGACAGAAGGGAGGATTTTGTGTATTCGGGTGGTGATTCCTCTCCTGTTGTCCCCACATGTGTATTGGTGACTTCTCTTTGTCCTGAGAGATAATTGAATTGCTCTTCGGGTGTCTCCAGGGCAGAGAGGAGGAAACCATGATGCATTGTGGGGATGTGTTGTATCCTGAGTGCTACGTGTCTGTCCTGTATCACAGTCCTCCTTCTGGGCCCCTAGGGGCGTGTACACCAGATGGGGACCTGCATAAATATGGGCGGGTAGCCCTCAATAAAGAGTTCAGTTCAGTTCATGTTTTTCTAACCCTTCAAAACGCAGACTCGTCTCGTTATTGGAGGGAATTGCTGTATCACACTGGGGATTGCTATGCTCTGCATATTCCCTGGAGGAGAGATCTTTCCCACACGGTCCTGAATGCTGGAGGTTCATTCAGGGTGGAAGGAAGACGGCGCGGCTCCAGTTAAGCTACGGCGGTTGTGGAGTCTGCGGTGGTTGTGGTGTCCAGTGCGGTGCTTGTGGTCCTCGGCGCAAGCTAGGAAGCGTCCATAAACGGAAGCGGATCCGTTACAGAGTACTCCTGTCAGCTTGGATCATCAAGAAATCGTTTGTGGCCTTTCTCTGTTCGTATAAACGGTCCAACATACGAAGGGTGGAATTCCAACGGGTGGAAATGTTGCATATCAGTCTATGTTGGGGGGATGCTGTTCTGCCGCTGCAGCTCAAGGAGGGTGCGCTTTGCGGTGTACGAGTGGCTGAAGTGCATGCAAAGTTTCCTGGACATTTTTAGGATGTCTTGCCGATGGGTGGAAGACTTCAGGAACCGCTTGACAACCAGATTGAACACGTGTGCCATGCACGACACATGGCTCAGCCCTCCTTGACGCAGCGCCGACACAATAATCTTCCTGTTGTTGGTCACCATGGTTCCGATTTTCAGTTGGCGCGGAGAAAGAAAGGATTTGATTTCTTGATGAAGGACACGAAGCAGTTCCTCCCCTGTGTGACTCCATTCGCCCAGGCAAACTAGGTGCAGAACAGCGTGACACCGCCGTGCCCTGCACATGTGGTATGCTGGAGGAGCACTGTGACTTCTCCCTGCAGTGGAGGCTGAGGACACGGTGAAGGATGAGGAGGCTGGCTGTATGACTCTGCTCTGCTTCTTCTTTGTGCTGCAACATCTCTCTTTGTAGTCTGTCTCTTAATTATGTCAGGGAACTATGCTCCTGGCTTCTGAGGCTTTAAAGGGAACCTGTCACCTCCCAAAACCATCCCAAGCCGCCAGCAGTACCTGCGTGTAGCGAGCAGTGTGTTTCTGATGATACCTTTCTTCCTGAAGGCAGATGCAGCAAAAGTTCTGAAAACGTTGTTTTATCCTCTGCCCGGCGCACTTCTCCACACATGCTTGCAGTCACGGGGGCAGCGGCCTCCTTGCTTCAAGTCATGGTAACCACGCCCCCTTCGCTGTGACTGACAGCCGGCAGTTCGGCAAAGCCAGCCTACACGCAGGTACTGCTGGCGGCTTGGTATGGTTTTGGGAGGTGACAGGTTCCCTTTACGCTGTGGCCTCCACATCCAGCAGAGCTGAAGGTGCTCTTGCTGGCTTGGCTTGGGCACATCCAGCAGAGACGTGCCCAGCACACCTTCCCCTAGCAGGTGGTAGGCTAGATTCTATAAAACTGATGCCCACCCTTCCTGCAGGAAGTGGTACTCACCCACTCCTCCACAGAGGGGGGTTAGAATGGAATGAAAAGCTCCATTCTACCTAACTGTAGCTCTTCCGTATTTGCTGCCACCTGCTGGTGGACAAGGCACATTACATTTGAACATAACAGTTACAAACATTAGAAATGCACAGTGTATAGGACCTGAAAGAAATACACAAGATGACCTGATATTAGCATACACAGATAGAAGCAGGGAGTAGGAGTGGTAATGCCACTCTGGGGCGTTACACTCATCACTACTTGCCCGTCTAGCGGAGGAAGCGGCGGATGTCTCCTCTAGATCTTGGTTGCCAGTAGCTGCTGACTGTCCTCTAGTAGATCTTCCTCGCTGTATAGTGGAGCTGAGCCCACAGCGTACAACACTTCTCTGGCTGAGGGAACAGAAAAGGACGGGGACAGGTTGAGGAGAGGTGAGGGCACAGGTCCTGCTCCCGTGCCATGCCAACTAAGGGCTGTGTCTGACCAACCCACCGATTCTTGGCTGCAGGTGTCTGATGTCACTTGGGATGAAGTGGATGATCGAGTCAACCATTCAAGAACCGCTGGGTGCTGGTCAAGACATGACCGCTAGATGACACCAGGACCTCAGGCCTCTGGAAGTGACCCCTGCTGCCACGGCCCCTTACTCTGCTGGGACCTCTGCCTGCGGCAGAAACATTTAGGCCTCTGCCTGCGCCAGAAACATTTAGGTCTCTGCCCCTCCCCTGTGCAGGGCCGGGCACTTCTCTGTCTGACATACTGTTAGATCAAAAAATGCTTTAGAACATATAACTGCACCGCACAAGGGCAAATAAGACGTAGAAATATTCCCTGATAATGGCGGTATCACACAGCACCTGCATCCCAATAAGAACGGTTTGCTGGAATTACAGAGCTGTATGATGGCAATGTGGCTCCGCAGTCAGTGCAGCAAGGTGTAATAGGATTGTAAAAGTAAAAGATGGGCACTCTAATATCCGGAACCACCGGGTAATAAGTTTATTCTAATAACGTCAATTGTATATAATAACAATTACATAAAATATACACAATAAATGAAATCTCTAAAATAGGCCTGATACCACTAAAATTAATCTAATTATCTAATACGTATATGTATTATATGTATTAGATAATTAGATTAATTTTAGTGGTATCAGGCCTATTTTAGAGATTTCATTTATTGTGTATATTTTATGTAATTGTTATTATATACAATTGACGTTATTAGAATAAACTTATTACCCGGTGGTTCCGGATATTAGAGTGCCCATCTTTTACTTTTATAATATTATACGGTGCTTGGAGTGCGACATCAGATAGGTGCACCTGACCGTCCCAAATCAGGAGGCAGAGCCGTCCTATATTTTGACCATATTGTAATAGGATTGTTCCTATTCCCCAGGCTGTAACCTCCCCGACTGAACCCTGTTCTACAGAAATTCTGTGGAATGATTCCTCCCTGTCCTTTCCCTGAACTTCTATTCAGCAAAATAAAAGTTTTAAAGGGAGTCTGTCACCTCCATATGGTGTGAGGCAGTGACAGGCCTCGCGGCTGCTAGGGGAGAGATATGGCAGGAGCTCCCATGTCTTCGCTGTCAATCAGCAGGTCAGAGGCCGCACCAGGTGGAACAATCAGTCTGAGATAAGAGCCCAGTCCAGACTGTTCGGAGGAGGAAGAGTCTGTGTGCAGCCGAGGCCTGGGAAGGCTCTGTACAGGTGGGCTCAGCCGAGGCCGGGGAAGGCTCTGTACAGGTGGGCTCAGCCGAGGCCTGGGAAGGCTCTGTACAGGTGGGCTCAGCCGAGGCCTGGGAAGGCTCTGTACAGGTGGGCTCAGCCGAGGCCTGGGAAGGCTCTGTACAGGTGGGCTCAGCCGAGGCCTGGGAAGCCTCTGTACAGGTGGGCTCAGCCGAGGCCTGGGAAGGCTCTGTACAGGTGGGCTCAGCCGAGGCCTGGGAAGGCTCTGTACAGGTGGGCTCATCCGAGGTCTGGGAAGCCTCTGTACAGGTGGGCTCAGCCGAGGCCTGGGAAGCCTCTGTACAGGTGGGCTCAGCCGAGGCCTGGGAAGCCTCTGTACAGGTGGGCTCAGCCGAGGCCTGGGAAGGCTCTGTACAGGTGGGCTCAGCCGAGGCCTGGGAAGGCTCTGTACAGGTGGGCTCAGCCGAGGCCTGGGAAGGCTCTGTACAGGTGGGCTCAGCCGAGGCCTGGGAAGGCTCTGTACAGGTGGGCTCAGCCGAGGCCTGGGACCGCTCTGTACAGGTGGGCTCAGTCGAGGCCTGGGAAGGCTCTGTACAGGTGGGCTCAGCCGAGGTCTGGGAAGGCTCTGTACAGGTGGGCTCAGCCGAGGCCTGGGGAGGCTCTGTACAGGTGGGCTCAGCCGAGGCCTGGGAAGGCTCTGTACAGGTGGGCTCAGCCGAGGCCTGGGAAGGCTCTGTACAGGTGGGCTCAGCCGAGGCCTGGGAAGGCTCTGTACAGGTGGGCTCAGCCGAGGCCTGGGAAGGCTCTGTACAGGTGGGCTCAGCCGAGGCCTGGGAAGGCTCTGTACAGGTGGGCTCAGCCGAGGCCTGGGAAGGCACTGTACAGGTGGGCTCAGCCGAGGCCTGGGAAGGCTCTGTACAGGTGGGCTCAGCCGAGGCCTGGGAAGGCTCTGTACAGGTGGGCTCAGCCGAGGCCTGGGAAGGCTCTGTACAGGTGGGCTCAGCCGAGGCCTGGGAAGGCACTGTACAGGTGGGCTCAGCCGAGGCCTGGGAAGGCTCTGTACAGGTGGGCTCAGCCGAGGCCTGGGAAGGCTCTGTACAGGTGGGCTCAGCCGAGGCCTGGGAAGGCTCTGTACAGGTGGGCTCAGCCGAGGCCTGGGAAGGCTCTGTACAGGTGGGCTCAGCCGAGCTGGCTGAGGGGCCACGGGGCTAGGTGTTAGCCTGAGCTTTGGGGGACTCCGCGAGGTCTTGTAATGGACGGTCGCTAGGCCAGAGTCAGGAGGACTTCTGGGCCACAATCCCCCAAAAGGTACTGGACTTTGTTACAGCCTGGAAGTGCTGGATTGTTAGGTTGGGAAAGGCCGCATGTTCTTCCTGTGTGTGAACGGGGCTTTCAGTGAGGTAGGGAGTCCTCATGTTTAGTCAGAGCCCCGCCGGGCAGGTGTTTATTTGTATTGTTTGTTTTGGTTTTGCTGAGGTGCCAAATAAAAGCAATGTTTGGCCCCTAACCCTGTGGTCGATGAAGATCATTGTGAGAATGACCCCCGAAAAAGAGGCGATCCCTTACAATGGCCATACACAGCGCCTACATTGCCCTATAGCGCACCTACACATGAATGTCATGGTACCTTTGTCTTTACACTTGCAGAAGCTGGAAAAACGTACTTTGATTGATATGCAAATGAGCGCTCGCAAGTGCCCAGGGGCCCAGTAAGTAGACTGGAAAATGGCAGAATCCAAGATGGCTGACGCTATTTATAGGGCTGACTGGGTGCTAATTGGCTGCATGCATGGCATTATGGGGGATCCCGCCTTCCCAGAGTTCCTTGCTCCATGTCCTCACACGTGCAGCAACCATTTTAGGAAAAAATGTGATTCGTTACCACGAAATGTGAGGAAATTCGGATTCTGTGCTAATATTTCCTGAAATTCGTATCGAATTCCACTTTGTCAACTTCGATTCGCTCATCTCTAGTTGCGGTCATACAAGGCAATGTTTGCCTTCCGTGCGGAGGGGCCGCGGTCATACGAGGCAGCGTTTGCCTTCCGTGCGGAGGGGTCGCGGTCATACGAGGCAGCGTTTGCCTTCCGTGCGGAGGGGTCGCGGTCATACGAGGCAGCGTTTGCCTTCCGTGCGGAGGGGCCGCGGTCATACGAGGCAGCGTTTGCCTTCCGTGCGGAGGGGCCGCGGTCATACGAGGCAGCGTTTGCCTTCCGTGCGGAGGGGTCGCGGTCATACGAGGCAGCGTTTGCCTTCCGTGCGGAGGGGTCGCGGTTTGCCTCCCGGCTCCTCCGGAGTCTCTGAAGGATTCTCCCAGGATGCTTTGCGGATGCAGCAGGAGAGGGGTCTGGTCATGTGACCGTCTGTCAGGCTGAGTCACATGACCCCGGTACATTCGCCGGCTGCAGAGGGATGAGGTCAGTCCTGTGTTTCATTCTTCACAGTTGGGGTGGAGTTAACCCCTTCCCTGCCGCTCCTGGCTCATTACTGTTAACCCTTTACTGTGTGCTGTCCAGCAATCATTAACCCTTTCCATGCTGCACCCTAGCATCGCTTCCGTGCGGAGGGGTCGCGGTCATACGAGGCAACGTTTGCCTTCCGTGCGGAGGGGTCGCGGTCATACGAGGCAGCGTTTGCCTTCCGTGCGGAGCGGTCGCGGTCATACGAGGCAGCGTTTGCCTTCCGTGCGGAGGGGTCGCTCTCATACGAGGCAGCGTTTGCCTTCCGTGCCAAGCGGTCGCGGTCATACGAGGCAGCGTTTGCCTTCCGTGCCAAGCGGTCGCGGTCATACGAGGCAGCGTTTGCCTTCCGTGCGGAGGGGTCGCGGTCATACGAGGCAGCGTTTGCCTTCCGTGCGGAGGGGTCGCGGTCATACGAGGCAGCGTTTGCCTTCCGTGCGGAGGGGTCGCGGTCATACGAGGCAGCGTTTGCCTTCCGTGCGGAGGGGTCGCGGTCATACGAGGCAGCGTTTTCCTTCCGTGCGGAGGGGTCGCGGTCATACGAGGCAGCGTTTGCCTTCCGTGCGGAGGGGTCGCGGTCATACGAGGCAGCGTTTGCCTTCCGTGCGGAGGGGTCGCGGTCATACGAGGCAGCGTTTGCCTTCCGTGCGGAGAGGTCGCGGTCATACGAGGCAGCGTTTGCCTTCCGTGCGGAGGGGTCGCGGTCATACGAGGCAGCGTTTTCCTTCCGTGCGGAGGGGTCGCGGTCATACGAGGCAGCGTTTGCCTTCCGTGCGGAGGGGTCGCGGTCATACGAGGCAGCGTTTGCCTTCCGTGCGGAGGGGTCGCGGTCATACGAGGCAGCGTTTGCCTTCCGTGCGGAGGGATCGCGGTCATACGAGGCAGCGTTTGCCTTCCGTGAGGAGGGGTCGCGGTCATACGAGGCAGCGTTTGCCTTCCGTGCGGAGGGGTCGCGCTCATACGAGGCAGCGTTTGCCTTCCGTGCGGAGGGGTCGCGCTCATATGAGGCAGCGTTTGCCTTCCGTGCGGAGGGGTCGCTCTCATACGAGGCAGCGTTTGCCTTCCGTGCGGAGGGGGCGCGGTCATACGAGGCAGCGTTTGCCTTCCGTGCGGAGGGGTCGCGGTCATACGAGGCAGCGTTTGCCTTCCGTGCGGAGGGGTCGCGCTCATACGAGGCAGCGTTTGCCTTCCGTGCGGAGGGGTCGCGGTCATACGAGGCAGCGTTTGCCTTCCGTGCGGAGGGGTCGCTCTCATACGAGGCAGCGTTTGCCTTCCGTGCGGAGGGGTCGCGGTCATACGAGGCAGCGTTTGCCTTCCGTGCGGAGGGGTCGCGGTCATACGAGGCAGCGTTTGCCTTCCGTGCGGAGGGGTCGCGGTCATACGAGGCAGCGTTTGCCTTCCGTGCGGAGGGGTCGCGCTCATACGAGGCAGCGTTTGCCTTCCGTGCGGAGGGGCCGCGGTCATACGAGGCAGCGTTTGCCTTCCGTGCGGAGGGGTCGCGGTCATACGAGGCAGCGTTTGCCTTCCGTGCGGAGGGGTCGCGCTCATACGAGGCAGCGTTTGCCTTCCGTGCGGAGGGGTCGCGGTCATACGAGGCAGCGTTTGCCTTCCGTGCGGAGGGGTCGCGCTCATACGAGTCAGCGTTTGTCTTCCGTGCGGAGGGGTCGCGGTCATACGAGGCAGCGTTTGCCTTCCGTGCGGAGGGGTCGCGGTCATACGAGGCAGCGTTTGCCTTCCGTGCGGAGGGGTCGCGGTCATACGAGGCAGCGTTTGCCTTCCGTGCGGAGGGGTCGCGCTCATACGAGGCAGCGTTTGCCTTCCGTGCGGAGGGGTCGCGGTCATACGAGGCAGCGTTTGCCTTCCGTGCGGATGGGTCGCTCTCATACGAGGCAGCGTTTGCCTTCCGTGCGGAGGGGCCGCGGTCATACGAGGCAGCGTTTGCCTTCCGTGCGGAGGGGTCGCGGTCATACGAGGCAGCGTTTGCCTTCCGTGCGGAGGGGTCGCGGTCATACGAGGCAGCGTTTGCCTTCCGTGCGGAGGGGTCGCGGTCATACGAGGCAGCGTTTGCCTTCCGTGCGGAGGGGTCGCGGTCATACGAGGCAGCGTTTGCCTTCCGTGCGGAGGGGTCGCGGTCATACGAGGCAGCGTTTGCCTTCCGTGCGGAGGGGTCGCGGTCATACGAGGCAGCGTTTGCCTTCCGTGCGGAGGGGTCGCGGTCATACGAGGCAGCGTTTGCCTTCCGTGCGGAGGGGCCGCGGTCATACGAGGCAGCGTTTGCCTTCCGTGCGGAGGGGTCGCGCTCATACGAGGCAGCGTTTGCCTTCCGTGCGGAGGGGCCGCGGTCATACGAGGCAGCGTTTGCCTTCCGTGCGGAGGGGGTCGCGGTCATACGAGGCAGCGTTTGCCTTCCGTGCGGAGGGGTCGCGGTCATACGAGGCAGCGTTTGCCTTCCGTGCGGAGGGATCGCGGTCATACGAGGCAGCGTTTGTCTTCCGTGCGGAGGGGTCGCGGTCATACGAGGCAGCGTTTGCCTTCCGTGCGGAGGGGTCGCGGTCATACGAGGCAGCGTTTGCCTTCCGTGCGGAGGGGGCCGCGGTCATACGAGGCAGCGTTTGCCTTCCGTGCGGAGGGGTCGCGGTCATACGAGGCAGCGTTTGCCTTCCGTGCGGAGGGGTCGCGGTCATACGAGGCAGCGTTTGCCTTCCGTGCGGAGGGGTCGCGGTCATACGAGGCAGCGTTTGCCTTCCGTGCGGAGGGGCCGCGGTCATACGAGGCAGCGTTTGCCTTCCGTGCGGAGGGGTCGCGGTCATACGAGGCAGCGTTTGCCTTCCGTGCGGAGGGGTCGCAGTCATACGAGGCAGCGTTTGCCTTCCGTGCGGAGGGGTCGCGGTCATACGAGGCAGCGTTTGCCTTCCGTGCGGAGGGGTCGCGGTCATACGAGGCAGCGTTTGCCTTCCGTGCGGAGGGGTCGCGGTTTGCCTCCCGGCTCCTCCGGAGTCTCTGAAGGATTCTCCCAGGATGCTTTGCGGATGCAGCAGGAGAGGGGTCTGGTCATGTGACCGTCTGTCAGGCTGAGTCACATGACCCCGGTACATTCGCCGGCTGCCGAGGGATGAGGTCAGTCCTGTGTTTCATTCTTCACGGTTGGGGTGGAGTTAACCCCTTCCCTGCCGCTCCTGGCTCATTACTGTTAACCCTTTACTGTGTGCTGTCCAGCACTCATTAACCCTTTCCATGCTGCACCCTAGCATCGCTGATACCGCTCGGCATTAACCCCTTCACCTTCATCAATCTGATTAACCCCTTCCATCATTCCCACGATGCCACAGAGGTCACTCTCTGGTTGTAAGCCACCAGTAGTATCCCATTAACCCTGTCAGGACTATTGGTCTTTAACCCTTTTCTCCCTTATCTCCATCTTATAGTAATATTTCACCCCTTTCTTGCTGGACAACCAGTGGCGACCCCTTATCCCTTGCTGCCGGTGGATTAACCCCCTCCGTACAAGGTGACGGCAATTTGCCCCTTGTGTGCCACAAATCTGGTATATGTCCCCTTTCTAATACCATCATCTACACGTATCTCCAGGCGGTCCGCGTCCCACCCCCCACATCCGCTCACGAGTCTGTCCCATAATTATATCAGACCGCATCACTTGAAGATCTCTGCTTGCTGTCTGTGAATAGGAACCAGAGGCTGAAAACCCACGGCAGAGCTTTCACTTGTCACAGCTAAGGGTTTGTTACAGTGTATCAGTCTGGGAGCCCATCTATACTCCTGCACGCTGCTCCACCCTGTCTGGATGAGGTTGTAGAGAGGAAGTGTGTGTGTGTGCATTACATATAGAGGTCATGTATGTGTGTATATTACATATAGAGGTCATGTATGTGTGTATATTACATATAGAGGTCATGTATGTGTGTATATTACATATAGAGGTCATGTGTGTGTATATTACATATAGAGGTCATGTATGTGTATATTACATATAGAGGTCATGTATGTGTGTATATTACATATAGAGGTCATGTATGTGTGTATATTACATGTAGAGGTCATGTGTGTGTATATATTACATATAGAGGTCATGTGTGTGTATATTACATATAGAGGTCATGTGTGTGTATATTACATATAGAGGTCATGTATGTGTATATTACATATAGAGGTCATGTATGTGTGTATATTACATATAGAGGTCATGTGTGTGTATATTACATATAGAGGTCATGTATGTGTATATTACATATAGAGGTCATGTATGTGTGTATATTACATATAGAGGTCATGTATGTGTGTATATTACATATAGAGGTCATGTATGTGTGTATATTACATGTAGAGGTCATGTGTGTGTATATATTACATATAGAGGTCATGTGTGTGTATATTACATATAGAGGTCATGTATGTGTGTATATTACATGTAGAGGTCATGTGTGTGTATATATTACATATAGAGGTCATGTGTGTGTATATTACATATAGAGGTCATGTGTGTGTGTATTACATATAGAGGTCATGTGTGTGTATATTACATGTAGAGGTCATGTGTGTGTATATATTACATATAGAGGTCATGTGTGTGTATATTACATATAGAGGTCATGTGTGTGTGTATTACATATAGAGGTCATGTGTGTGTATATTACATGTAGAGGTCATGTGTGTGTGTGCATTACATATAGAGGTCATGTATGTGTGTATATTACATATAGAGGTCATGTGTGTGTATATTACATATAGAGGTCATGTGTGTGTGTATTACATATAGAGGTCATGTGTGTGTATATTACATGTAGAGGTCATGTGTGTGTGTATATTACATATAGAGGTCATGTGTGTGTATATTACATATAGAGGTCATGTGTGTGTATATTACATATAGAGGTCATGTGTGTGTGTATTACATATAGAGGTCATGTGTGTGTATATTACATGTAGAGGTCATGTGTGTGAATATATTACATGTAGAGGTCATGTGTGTGTATATTACATATAGAGGTCATGTGTGTGTGTATATTACATATAGAGGTCATGTGTCTGTGTATATTACATGTAGAGGTCATGTGTGTGTATATTACATATAGAGGTCATGTGTGTGTGTATTACATATAGAGGTCATGTGTGTGTGTATTACATATAGAGGTCATGTGTGTGTATATATTACATGTACAGGTCATGTGTGTATATATTACATGTAGAGGTCATGTGTGTGTATATTACATATAGAGGTCATGTGTGTGTATATTACATGTAGAGGTCATGTGTGTGTATATTACATATAGAGGTCATGTACAGTACAGATCAAAAGTTTGGACACACCTTCTCATTCAAAGAGTTTTCTTTATTTTCATGACTATGAAGGCATCAAAACTATGAATTAACACATGTGGAATTATATACATAACAAACAAGTGTGAAACAACTGAAAATATGTCATATTCTAGGTTCTTCACAGTAGCCACCTTTTGCTTTGATTACTGCTTTGCACACTCTTGGCATTCTCTTGATGAGCTTCAAGAGGTAGTCCCCTGAAATGGTCTTCACTTCACAGGTGTGCCCTGTCAGGTTTAATAAGTGGGATTTCTTGCCTTATAAATGGGGTTGGGACCATCAGTTGCGTTGAGGAGAAGTCAGGTGGATACACAGCTGATAGTCCTACTGAATAGACTGTTAGAATTTGTATTATGGCAAGAAAAAAGCAGCTAAGTAAAGAAAAACGAGTGGCCATCATTACTTTAAGAAATGAAGGTCAGTCAGTCAGCCGAAAAATTGGGAAAACTTTGAAAGTAAGGGCTATTTGACCATGAGGGAGAGTGATGGGGTGCTGCGCCAGATGACCTGGCCTCCACAGTCACCGGACCTGAACCCAATCGAGATGGTTTGGGGTGAGCTGGACCGCAGAGTGAAGGCAAAAGGGCCAACAAGTGCTAAGCATCTCTGGGAACTCCTTCAAGACTGTTGGAAGACCATTTCAGGGGACTACCTCTTGAAGCTCATCAAGAGAATGCCAAGAGTGTGCAAAGCAGTAATCAAAGCAAAAGGTGGCTACTTTGAAGAACCTAGAATATGACATATTTTCAGTTGTTTCACACTTGTTTGTTATGTATATAATTCCACATGTGTTAATTCATAGTTTTGATGCCTTCATAGTCATGAAAATAAAGAAAACTCTTTGAATGAGAAGGTGTGTCCAAACTTTTGGTCTGTACTGTATGTGTGTATATTACATGTAGAGGTCGTGTGTGTGTATATTACATTTAGAATTTGTGTGTGTGTATATTACATATAGAGGTCATGTGTGTGTATATTTCATGTAGAGGTCGTGTATGTGTATTACATGTATGGGTTGTAACGGATCTCCTGGCACCCCGACTGGGTACCTCCGTTAATGGATGCAACTAGTGCTTCCCGAGGGCTCCAAACACTCCGCTCGACACCGTAAGCACTGCCGACCCCACGAACCACCGCAGTGGGTGTAAATAAAGCCCCCATTCTGGGTCGGTAGCGAGGGTCCAACAAGGTGGAGAGCCAGAAGTCATCTCTCTGCCGAATGGTGACAATTCGTCTGTCACTACACAAGCAAGTGAGCATGCATCGTGTCATTTGTGTAAGTGACTCGGAGGGAATCCCTGCCTCCGTCTCCACTCCACTGCATACTGCCATGGTGTGTCTGGGTCCTCTGTCTCATCTTCCTCATCGCCCTGTAGCTCCTCTGGATGCTCCTCCTCTAAAACCACCCATTTCGCTACACATTGCCAGTGCTCCAAGGTCCTCCTCTTCCAGTTCAGCCCCCACAGGGCTCATGTGGCCGTGAGATCTAGACGCCACATCTCCAGTCCCCTGACCAGTCATTGTTACCAGCATCTGTTCCAGGACTTGAAGCAGTGGAATGACATTGTTCATCCCGTAGTCCTGGCGACTGACAAATAACATGGCCTCCTCAAAGGGTCTGAGCAAACGGCAGGTATCACACATGAGCTGCCACTGGCTGACATCGAAGTTACACAGGGGAGTACTCCTATCCGCTCGAATCATCAAGAAATCATTTATGGCCTTTCTCTGTTCATATAGTCGGTCCGACATATGGAGGGTGGAATTCCAACGGGTGGAAACGTCACATATCAGCCTATGTTGGGGGATGCCCTTCTGCTGCTGCAGCTCAAGGAGGGTGTGCTTTGCGGTGTACGAGTGGCTGAAGTGCATGCAAAGTTTCCTGGACATTTTTTTTTAGGATGTCTTGCAGATGGGTGGAAGACTTCAGGAACCGTTTGACAACCAGATTGAACACGTGTGACATGCAGGGCACATGGCTCAGCCTTCCTTTACGCAGCACTGACACCATGTTCTTCCCATTGTCGGTCACCATCGATCCAATTTTCAGTTGTCGCGGAGAAAGCCTGGATTCGATTTCTTGATGAATCACACGGAGCAGTTCCTCCCCTGTGTGACTCTGTTCGCCCAGGCAGAACAGCGTAACACCGCCGAGCCCTGCACATGTGGTATGCTGGAGGGCCACTGTGAATTGTCCCTGCAGTGGAGGCTGAGAACATAGTGGGGGATGAGGAGGCAGAGGAGGACATTGTCGCAGGACCAACGGCATGAGAATGTGAAGGCGGAAGCGGCATCACATAGCCAAGTTGCTGGTGTGGCTGTGCAGGAACCGCATTCACCCAGTGGGCCGTAAAGGACATGTATTGTCCCTGACCATAGTTACAGCTCCACACGACACCGACAGGCTCAAGGACTGGCCCACCTTCTGTTCTACATGTGTGTGCAGGGCTGGTACTGCTTTTTTGGCAAATAAATGACGGCTTGGGACTCTCCACCTCGGCTCGGCATAAGCCATCAGTTCTCTGAAAGGTGCAGAGTCCACCACTTAGAAAGGAAGGGACTGCAGCACCAGCAACTTGGCCAGGAGCACGTTCAGCTTCTGTGCCGTTGGATGATTGCACGCATACTGTTGTCTCTTGGAAATCGCTTCGGTGATCGATTGCTGACAGAATGACTGACGAGGAGGAGCAGGAGCATCAGGACCAGCAGATGATGGGAAGGACAGACAGCTCCCTTTGGCTGAGGTGGTGGAGCCTTGACTGGCTGAAACTGGGTGCGTTCCACTGGGTGAAATAGCAGTAGCTGCGGCAGGCTGGACCACCACACCAAAGCCACGGTTCTCCCAGGCCACTTTATGGTGATGCTACATATGTTGCTGCAGGGCTGTGGAGCCAACATTGGCATCCTACCCATGCTTTACCTTCTGCCCACATATTCTACATATGGCCATGTTAACCTCCTCCGGCTGCTTAACAAAAAACTGCCACACCGCCGAATACCTGATTTTCCCCCCAACATTTCACACTGACTGACTGCTACCGCCACTGCTTCCGTGAACCCGTGCACCACTCCTTTCCGGGCAGGTAGGCTGCTGCAAAGCGGGTTGTCTACCCCGTGCGCGTTTGGCTCCCGACCTCCCACTGCTGCCACCCTGCTGACTCCCGGCCATGGTAGCAACTTGCTGGCTCTGCCGCTGCCTCACGGGCAAGCTGCCACCCTCTTCTCCTGATGATGACGAAGCCCCTTCTTCACCCAGCTCCCAAGTGCGATTGGCTTCATCATCATCGAGTAGTGTCTGCACGTCACTGATGTCCTCCTCAACGGTCTCTGACCGCTCACAACACAAGCTCCCGCACCACTCTACTCATCACTACTTGCCTGCCTAGAAGTTGTGCATGTATATTACATGTAAAGGTCGCATGTGTGTGTATATTGCATGTAGAGGCCGTGTGTGTGGCTATATTACAAGTAGAGGTCGTGTGTGTGTATATTACATGTGGAGGTAGTGTGTGTGTGTGTGTGTTTACTACTTGTAGAGGTTGTGTGTGTGTGTATATTACATGTAGAGATCGTGTGTGTACATTACATGTAGCAGTCTTGTGTGTGTATTTGAAATGTAGAGATTGTGTGTGTGTGTACATTACATTTAGAGGTCTTGTGTATGTATATTACATGTAAAGGTCGTGTGTGTGTGTGTGTGTATTGCATGTAGAGATCATGTGTGGAAATTACATATAGAGGTTGTGTGTGTGTGTATTATATGTAGAGGTTGTGTGTGTATATAGCATATTGAGGTTGTGTGTGTGTGTATTACATGTAAAGGTCATGTGTGTGTATTAGTGATGATCGAGCATGCTCGGCACATGGCGGTACACGGCCTAGACCACATGTGCTTAAGCGCCATGCTCGAGTCTCCTCCCCACAAGATTCGCGTCTGCTATGCAGCCAATAAAGGTGCAGGTAAGTACTGCCCTCACTGTAATGCCGTAGCTTTCCCCAGAATTCGGGAACCCCTGCTCGGATCTGGGAGATTTTTGGATGTGTTGTTCACCCAGATCAGAGCTATCCATGGATGTATACATTATGGGGATATGTGGGGTTTTGGGGTGTTTTCTGTGTTTGGGGGAAAATGTGTGTTTTCTGCCTGTGAGTGATTAAGTTAGCCCATTATGTTTGGTAATTGTATTTTGTTGATTGCGTCTCTGACAATGCCAGTGTGTTAGTTAATTGCATCTCAGACAATGCTCATTGTATTTTGTGAATTGTGTTACAGACAGAGGGAAGGGGATTTTGTGTACAATTGCTGGGAAGGTTTCAATACTGTAATGCATGTGATTGGCTAAAATCTAAACCGTCACAGTCTTTTACAAGGGCCCCAGGGGGAGTGTCCCTTACTAGGAGACCTGCATAAAAGGCTGAAAAATAACCCATTAAAGGAGTTCCTGTTTTGCCTTCAACATAGAGCCTCGTCTCATGTGTGTGGGGAATGCTATATGTGTATAATCCCCTGGCTATAACCCCTAGCTCTTGTAAGAGCTGTTCCTCTTCCTGGTTCCTGTGGTGGTATCGGTGTCGAGCGGAGTGCTTGGAGCCCTCGGGAAGCACTAGGAGCATCCATCAACGGAGGTACCCGGTCGGGGTGCCAGGAGATCCGTTACTGTCACAAGCAGACAGCTGAGAAGTTCTGACAGGAGCCGTTCAGATCCTCCCCCTTGAGTTTCTTTGTTTTGGTTTCTGTTCCTCACCTCGTTAGGCTATCTCAGCTGTCATGCAGTCAGACTCATTACCTCCCTTTATATTCTCCCCCATAAGGTAGTTGGGTGTGGCTGATACAACTTCCTGGAATGAGTGTGCATGCTGTCTTCAGCTCCCAGCTCCCAACTACCAGTTTTCAGCATTTCGTCAACAGCATTTTTTATCATTTAATGGGAAAATTTGTATTAGTGTATTTGGATGACATTTTGATTTTTTCTCCTGATTTCAAATCTCATAAGGAACACTTATGTCAGGTCTTACTCATCCTGCGGGAGAATAAATTATACGCGAAACTGGAAAAATGTGTGTTTGCGGTTCCAGAGATCCAATTTCTGGGTTTCTTGTCTCCGCTTCTGGTTTTCGCATGGACCCCGAGAAGGTCCGCGCTGTGCTTGAGTGGGAGCTTCCTGAGAATCAGAAGGCGCTGATGCGTTTTTTGGGCTTTGCTAATTATTACAGGAAATTTATTTTGAATTATTCCTCTGTTGTTAAACCACTCACGGATATGACCAGAAAGGGGGTAGATTTTTCTTCCTGGTCGGTAGAGGCGCGTAAGGCCTTTTCTGATATCAAGGAGAGTTTTGCTTCCGCTCCCATCCTAGTACAACCTGATGTTTCCTTACCCTTCATAGTTGAGGTTGATGCTTCTGAGGTAGGGGTGGGGGCGGTCTTGTCTCAGGGTTCCTCTCCTGCCAAATGGCAACCGTGTGCCTTTTTCTCAAAGAAGCTCTCCTCCGCAGAGAGAAATTATGATGTGGGAGATAGGGAATTGTTGGCCATCAAGTTGGCTTTTGAGGAATGGCGCCATTGGCTAGAGGGAGCCAGACACCCTATTACCGTGTTTACTGACCATAAAAATCTGGCCTACTTGGAGTCAGCCAAGCGTCTGAACCCGAGACAGGCCAGATGGTCTTTGTTCTTTTCAAGGTTTAATTTTGTTGTTACGTTCCGCCCTGGGGTTAAGAATGTGAAGGCAGATGCCCTGTCACGTTGTTTCCCGGGAGGTGGGAATTTTGAAGACCCGGGTCCCATTTTAGCTGAAGGTGTGGTGGTCTCTGCTCTTTTTCCTGAATTGGAGGCAGAGGTGCAGGCAGCCCAGTCAGAGGCTCCTGATCTTTGTCCTCCTGGGAGGTTGTTTGTGCCTCTCGCTTTGAGACACAAGATTTTTAAAGAACACCATGATACGGTCCTTGCTGGGCACCCGGGGACAAGAGCCACACTGGATCTCATTGCTCGGAGATTCTGGTGGCCTGCGCTTCGTAAGTCGGTTGAGGGTTTTGTGGCAGCTTGCGAGACTTGCGCTCGTGCCAAGGTCCCTCACTCACGGCCATCAGGTCCTCTCCTTCCTTTGCCCATTCCTTCCCGTCCTTGGACACATCTGTCCATGGACTTCATAACGGACTTGCCTCGTTCCTCGGGGAAGTCTGTGATTCTGGTGGTGGTGGACCGTTTTAGCAAAATGGTGCACTTTATCCCTTTTCCCGGTTTGCCCAATGCTAAGACGCTGGCGCAGGCATTTGTTGACCACATTGTCAAATTGCATGGGATTCCTTCTGACATAGTCTCTGATAGGGGCACGCAGTTTGTTTCCAGATTCTGGAAGGCTTTCTGTTCTCGCTTGGGGGTTCGCTTGTCATTCTCTTCTGCTTTCCATCCGCAGTCGAATGGCCAGACAGAGCGTGTCAATCAGAATCTGGAGACATATCTGCGCTGTTTTGTGGCGGAGAATCAGGAGGATTGGTGTTCGTTTTTGTCCCTTGCTGAGTTTGCTTTAAATAACCGTCGTCAGGAGTCCTCTGATAAGTCACCATTTTTTGGTGCATATGGGTTTCATCCGCAGTTTGGGACTTTCTCTGGAGAGGGCTCTTCTGGTTTGCCTGATGAGGACAGATTCTCCTCGTCTTTGTCATCTATTTGGCAAAATATTCAGGATAATCTAAAGAACATGAGTGAGAGATATAAGCGTGTGGCGGATAAGAGACGTATGCCTGGTCCGGACCTGAATGTTGGTGATTTGGTGTGGCTGTCTACCAAGAATATCAAATTGAAGGTTCCCTCCTGGAAGTTGGGTCCTAGGTTTATTGGGCCTTACAAGATCCTGTCTGTCATCAATCCTAACCTTTGCCTCCTCCTCCGATTATGGTTGATGGGAATCTTGAATTTCAGGTCTCTAGGATTGTGGATTCTCGTCTTGTCCGCGGTTCCCTCCAGTACCTCGTTCATTGGGAGGGTTATGGTCCTGATGAGAGGATGTGGCTCCCAGTGACGGACATTAAGGCCTCTCGCCTCATCAGGGCTTTCCATAGGTCCCATCCTGAGAAGGTGGGCCCTGAGTGTCCGGAGTCCACTCCTAGAGGGAGGGGTACTGTCACAAGCAGACAGCTGAGAAGTTCTGACAGGAGCCGTTCAGATCCTCCCCCTTGAGTTTCTTTGTTTTGGTTTCTGTTCCTCACCTCGTTAGGCTATCTCAGCTGTCATGCAGTCAGACTCATTACCTCCCTTTATATTCTCCCCCATAAGGTAGTTGGGTGTGGCTGATACAACTTCCTGGAATGAGTGTGCATGCTGTCTTCAGCTCCCAGCTCCCAACTACCAGTTCTCAGTTCGTCTGCAGATAAGTGTTGTTTTAGTATTTATGATTTTCTGTTGTCTGGATCCAGGTGACCCTGACTCCCTCCGTGTCTGTGTAGGGAGCCGGTGGTCGTGTCCCCTCACTATTGTAGGGCCTTCAGGTTCAGATAGCCGAGGTACGTGGATATGCGCCCATTCACCTTTAGAGTGGTCGCATAGGCTGAGCAATAAGGGAGAGCGGCAGGTCGATTGCAGGGGTCTCCCTTTTTGTTCCTTAGTTGTGGATCCAGTGAGTCATCATATGTTATTTGTATCATCTTGTTTCCTGTACACCATCCGTGACAGTTACACTCCCATTGTGCTCTGTAGAGAACCTGAGCATCCTGATGTGTTCTACTCGAGCACCAGAGCACTATGGTGCTGAATCAACACTAGTGTGTATATTACATGTAGAGGTCTTGTGTGTATATATATTGCATGTAAAGGTTGTGTGTTTCTTTGTATATTACATGTAGAGATTGTGTGTGTATATTACATGTAGAGGTCGTGTGTGTGTATATACAGTACAGACCAAAAGTTTGGACACACCTTCTCATTCAAAGAGTTTTCTTTATTTTCATGACTATGAAAATTGTAGATTCACACTAAAGGCATCAAAACTATGAATTGACACATGTGGAATTATATACATAACAAACAAGTGTGAAACAACTGAAAATATGTCATATTCTAGGTTCTTCAAAGTAGCCACCTTTTGCTTTGATTACTGCTTTGCACACTCTTGGCATTCTCTTGATGAGCTTCAAGAGGTAGTCCCCTGAAATGGTCTTCACTTCACAAGTGTGCCCTGTCAGGTTTAATAAGTGGGATTTCTTGCCTTATAAATGGGGTTGGGACCATCAGTGGCGTTGAGGAGAAGTCAGGTGGATACACAGCTGATAGTCCTACTGAATAGACTGTTAGAATTGGTATTATGGCAAGAAAAAAGCAGCTAAGTAAAGAAAAACGAGTGGCCATCATTACTTTAAGAAATGAAGGTCAGTCAGTCAGCCGAAAAATTGGGAAAACTTTGAAAGTAAGGGCTATTTGACCATGAAGGAGAGTGATGGGGTGCTGCGCCAGAGGACCTGGCCTCCACAGTCACCGGACCTGAACCCAATCGAGATGGTTTGGGGTGAGCTGGACCGCAGAGTGAAGGCAAAAGGGCCAACAAGTGCTAAGCATCTCTGGGAACTCCTTCAAGACTGTTGGAAGACCATTTCAGGGGACTACCTCTTGAAGCTCATCAAGAGAATGCCAAGAGTGTGCAAAGCAGTAATCAAAGCAAAAGGTGGCTACTTTGAAGAACCTAGAATATGACATATTTTCAGTTGTTTCACACTTGTTTGTTATGTATATAATTCCACATGTGTTAATTCATAGTTTTGATGCCTTCATAGTCATGAAAATAAAGAAAACTCTTTGAATGAGAAGGTGTGTCCAAACTGCAGGGTCTGTACTGTATATTACATGTAAAAGTTGTGTATCTGTGTATATTACATGTAGAGATCATGTGTATGTATATTACCTGTAGAGGTCATGTGTGTATATTGTGTATATTACACGTAAAGGTCGTCTGTGTATATTATATGTAGATATCATGTGTGTATATTACATGTTTGCTCCAGGCGTATTCATGCTCTGTAATGACTAAGGGCCATGTTTTAGGCCTGAAACGTGTTGCCCGATTTGTCTATTTTTCTAGATATGCACATTACCTTTTTTTTTTATAAAATACTCTTTTTTTTTTGTAGAATAATAACATTTTCTTCTTTGTGGTTTCTGGATTTGTGATCTTTACTCTTTGGGGTCATCGGGGTTGACGCTCGATCCCAGGCTTCCTTCTTGTGGTTCTGGAGGAACCCGCGTCTCTCCCTCTTGCTAAATCTAATCTTCTCGGCCTTCGCTCTGAATTCTCCCCAATTGTGTTTATTTCCTTAGGTTATGATGCCCCAACGTCTCCAAAGGCAAAAGCGCGATAAGGAGAAGGGCTGACAACACGCCCAAGGGCTGACAACACGCCTCAAGTCCTGACATCTCCGCACTGGATGCTTCTTGAAGTTTCTGTTGTGTTCATCTGCCATGAACATCTCACAGGTGTCTTCTGAGATTCATGAGATTGTGTCCTCAGTTATCCAGAACGTAAGTGTCATATTATATAGGAAGCCTCTGTATTACATGTGTGATATTACACTGTGCGGCCTCTGTATTACATGTGTGATATTACACTGTGCGGCCTCTGTATTACATGTGTGATATTACACTGTGCGGCCTCTGTATTACATGTGTGATATTACACTGTGCGGCCTCTGTATTACATGTGTGATATTACACTGTGCGGCCTCTGTATTACATGTGTGATATTACACTGTGCGGTGTCTGTATTACATGTGTAATATTACACTGTGCGGCCTCTGTATTACATGTGTGATATTACACTGTGCGGTGTCTGTATTACATGTGTGATATTACACTGTGCGGCGTCTGTATTACATGTGTGATATTACACTGTGCGGCCTCTGTATTACATGTGTGATATTACACTGTGCGGCCTCTGTATTACATGTGTGATATTACACTGTGCGGCCTCTGTATTACATGTGTGATATTACACTGTGCGGCCTATGTATTACATGTGTGATATTACACTGTGCGGCCTCTGTATTACATGTGTGATATTACACTGTGCGGCCTCTGTATTACATGTGTGATATTACACTGTGCGGCCTCTGTATTACATGTGTGATATTACACTGTGCGGCCTCTGTATTACATGTGTGATATTACACTGTGCGGCCTCTGTATTACATGTGTGATATTACACTGTGCGGCCTCTGTATTACATGTGTGATATTACACTGTGCGGCCTCTGTATTACATGTGTGATATTACACTGTGCGGCCTATGTATTACATGTGTGATATTACACTGTGCGGCCTCTGTATTACATGTGTGATATTACACTGTGCGGCCTCTGTATTACATGTGTGATATTACACTGTGCGGCCTCTGTATTACATGTGTGATATTACAGTGTGCGGCCTCTGTATTACATGTGTGATATTACACTGTGCGGTCTCTGTATTACATGTGTGATATTACACTGTGCGGTGTCTGTATTACATGTGTGATATTACACTGTGCGGCCTATGTATTACATCTGTGATATTACACTGTGCGGCCTCTGTATTACATGTGATATTACACTGTGCGGTGTCTGTATTACATGTGTGATATTACACTGTACGGCCTCTGTATTACATGTGATATTACACTGTGCGGCCTCTGTATTACATGTGTGATATTACACTGTGCGGTCTCTGTATTACATGTGTGATATTACACTGTGCGGCCTCTGTATTACATCTGTGATATTACACTGTGCGGCCTCTGTATTACATGTGATATTACACTGTGCGGTGTCTGTATTACATGTGTGATATTACACTGTGCGGCCTCTGTATTACATGTGTGATATTACACGGTGCGGCCTCTGTATTACATGTGTGATATTACACTGTGCGGCCTCTGTATTACATGTGTGATATCACACTGTGCGGCCTCTGTATTACATGTGATATTACACTGTGCGGCCTCTGTATTACATGTGTGATATTACACTGTGCGATCTCTGTATTACATGTGTGATATTACACTGTGCGGCCTCTGTATTACATGTGTGATATTACACTGTACGGCCTCTGTATTACATGTGATATTACACTGTGCGGTGTCTGTATTACATGTGTGATATTACACTGTACGGCCTCTGTATTACATGTGATATTACACTGTGCGGTGTCTGTATTACATGTGTGATATTACACTGTGCGGCCTCTGTATTACATGTGTGATATTACACTGTGCAGCCTCTGTATTACATGTGTGATATTACACTGTGCAGCCTCTGTATTACATGTGTGATATTACACTGTGCGGCCTCTGTATTACATGTGTGATATTACACTGTGCGGCGTCTGTATTACATGTGTGATATTACACTGTGCGGCCTCTGTATTACATGTGTGATATTACACTGTGTGGCCTCTGTATTACATGTGTGATATTACACTGTGCAGCCTCTGTATTACATGTGTGATATTACACTGTGCAGCCTCTGTATTACATGTGTGATATTACACTGTGCGGCCTCTGTATTACATGTGTGATATTACACTGTGCGGCGTCTGTATTACATGTGTGATATTACACTGTGCGGCCTCTGTATTACATGTGTGATATTACACTGTGTGGCCTCTGTATTACATGTGTGATATTACACTGTGCGGCCTCTGTATTACATGTGTGATATTACACTGTGCGGCGTCTGTATTACATGTGTGATATTACACTGTGCGGCCTCTGTATTACATGTGTGATATTACACTGTGCGGCCTCTGTATTACATGTGTGATATTACACTGTGCGGCGTCTGTATTACATGTGTGATATTACACTGTGCGGCCTCTGTATTACATGTGTGATATTACACTGTGCGGCCTCTGTATTACATGTGTGATATTACACTGTGCGGCCTCTGTATTACATGTGTGATATTACACTGTGCGGCCTCTGTATTACATGTGTGATATTACACTGTACGGCCTCTGTATTACATGTGTGATATTACACTGTACGGCCTCTGTATTACATGTGTGATATTACACTGTGCGGTGTCTGTATTACATGTGTGATATTACACTGTGCGGCCTCTGTATTAGATGTGTGATATTACACTGTGCGGTCTCTGTATTACATGTGTGATATTACACTGTGCGGCCTCTGTATTACATGTGTGATATTACACTGTGCGGCGTCTGTATTACATGTGTGATATTACACTGTGCGGCCTCTGTATTACATGTGTGATATTACACTGTGCGGCCTCTGTATTACATGTGTGATATTACACTGTGCGGCCTCTGTATTACATGTGTGATATTACACTGTGCGGTCTCTGTATTACATGTGTGATATTACACTGTACGGCCTCTGTATTACATGTGTGATATTACACTGTACGGCCTCTGTATTACATGTGTGATATTACACTGTGCGGTGTCTGTATTACATGTGTGATATTACACTGTGCGGCCTCTGTATTAGATGTGTGATATTACACTGTGCGGTCTCTGTATTACATGTGTGATATTACACTGTGCGGCCTCTGTATTACATGTGTGATATTACACTGTGCGGCGTCTGTATTACATGTGTGATATTACACTGTGCGGCCTCTGTATTACATGTGTGATATTACACTGTGCGGCCTCTGTATTACATGTGTGATATTACACTGTGCGGCCTCTGTATTACATGTGTGATATTACACTGTGCGGCCTCTGTATTACATGTGTGATATTACACTGTGCGGTCTCTGTATTACATGTGTGATATTACACTGTGCGGCCTCTGTATTACATGTGTGATATTACACTGTGCGGCCTCTGTATTACATGTGTGATATTACACTGTGCGGCCTCTGTATTACATGTGTGATATTACACTGTGCGGCCTCTGTATTACATGTGTGATATTACACTGTGCGGTCTCTGTATTACATGTGTGATATTACACTGTACGGCCTCTGTATTACATGTGTGATATTACACTGTACGGCCTCTGTATTACATGTGTGATATTACACTGTACGGCCTCTGTATTACATGTGTGATATTACACTGTGCGGTGTCTGTATTACATGTGTGATATTACACTGTGCGGCCTCTGTATTAGATGTGTGATATTACACTGTGCGGTCTCTGTATTACATGTGTGATATTACACTGTGCGGCCTCTGTATTACATGTGTGATATTTCACTGTGCAGCCTCTGTATTACATGTGTGATATTACACTGTGCGGTGTCTGTATTACATGTGTGATATTACACTGTGCGGTCTGTATTACATGTGTGATATTACACTGTGCGGCCTCTGTATTACATGTGTGATATTAAACTGTGCGGCCTCTGTATTACATGTGTGATATTACACTGTGCGGCCTCTGTATTACATGTGTGATATTACACTGTGCGGCCTCTGTATTACATGTGTGATATTAGGCTGCTGTATGACACATGCATGCAGTAGGTGCAGTGATGGAGGCTCCGGCTGGTCGGGGCAGGTGTGTGTCACTTCCTCTCTCATTGCTGCTGTTTGCTCCGGGGTTAATCAGTAACGGCAGCGGCTCCTGGATACGCCGCGCAGTCTTTGGGTGAGCTCCGGTTACTCTGGACATTTGGGTCTCTCCCCAAAGGCAACAAACAGGTAACACTGACGACTTCCAGACTTAAAGGGGATGATATCGTCCCGGGGCTGTGTCATGTGACCAAGCAGAGACGTCTGTCATGTGTCTGCAGGACCCTGTCCACAAAGCCACCCTCAATGGATTTCCTTCTGAATCAGGTGAGAGGCTGATACCATGAAAGGGTTAAAAAAATTATTCCAGCGTGACCTCAACCCCCACCCATCACTCTGACCCACAACCCCCACCCGTCACTCTGACCCATAACCCCCACCCATCACTCTGACCCATAACCCCCACCCATCACTCTGACCCACAACCCCCACCCGTCACTCTGACCCATAACCCCCACCCATCACTCTGACCCATAACCCCCACCCATCACTCTGACCCATAACCCCCACCCATCACTCTGACCCACAACCCCCACCCGTCACTCTGACCCACAACCCCCACCCGTCACTCTGACCCACAACCCCCACCCGTCACTCTGACCCACAACCCCCACCCGTCACTCTGACCCAAAACCCCCACCCGTCACTCTGACCCATAACCCCCACCAATCACTCTGACCCACAACCCCCACCAGTCACTCTGACCCACAACCCCCACCCGTCACTCTGACCCACAACCCCCACCCGTCACTCTGACCCACAACCCCCACCAATCACTCTGACCCATAACCCCCACCCGTCACTCTGACCCACAACCCTCTCCCCCTTCACTCTGACCCACAACCCTCTCCCGTCACTCTGACCCACAACCCTCTCCCGTCACTCTGACCCACAACCCCCACCCGTCACTCTGACCCACAACCCCCACCCGTCACTCTGACCCACAACCCCCACCCGTCACTCTGACCCACAACCCCCACCCGTCTCTCTAACCCATAAACCACAGCCACTAATCTGATCCATAACTATGACTTATGACCCTGTGTGATGTGTGCAGTGGCCAGGTTTGGGGTGGCCCCAACTCTACACTGGGTCCCCCAGACATCATCGAGGTGTCTCCACGTGTTGCTGCTCTACAGAAGGGATGTTAAGGCGTGGTGCACTCCAATGTCACGGCTGAGGATGGGGAAAACCCTCAGCCGCGCGGTGCCAGAAGATGGTGGTCGCTACTTGGCCAGTACCACAGAATTAGGGAGCAGGTCACCTCCTAGAGCTTCCCTAATCTGACCCTGACTCCTAGCTGCATGAGCCGCCCTTGAAGGTAGGAGGGCTCATGCTCAGGAACCTCGGATCCCTTCTGACCCTCCGCCGATCCCTGAGCTGGGTAGACCACCTGTTCCTCCTGAACGCGGAGAAACAGGAGTCTAAAGTGGCCAAGCTGCAAGGGGAACAGAAACAACTTATGGCAATGACAGGTAAATGCAACAAACACCACACTCACCTGCCACAGACAACAAAGCCTGGAACAATGTGCAAGTGCTGCTGTCCACCATGGTATTAGCCAGGAGGATGCCTTCAGCTAATCATGGCTGGAGTACCCCTCAGCATCTGGTCTCCAGAAAGGCTTTATAGCCCAAGTGGCCACACCCACACTCAGACACACCCAGTGTTCACCCTTCCTACACCAGGCAGGGTAGTGAAGCCACTTAAAGGGAAAGGCACATAAACACACTCACCTGTTACCGCCGGCAACGGCATGCGTGGCAACCATGTCCTGAGGAACAGCCAGCAGGCCGAGACACTGCCACCACATGCACACAACACCAGACGTTGCCGCGGACAACCGCAAGTGAAGGGAGGAGTCACAGTGCATACAAACATAACCTCGTGCACAACAAACAGACAAAGTGCATACACAAAACTACACGTTGCCAAAGACAACCGCATGCATGGACAGCGAGCCGCCCAGCAACCAGTTCAGGCTGCTCCACTGCCCAACAACCACAAGTTGCCAGCGGCAACCACACGTGAGGCAAGATACTAGTCCTCACCTGTGGTTGACAACAATACCAGACCGCGGGCAAATGCATGCGGCTCCCAAGGAGTCACGACCATGACCATGGTCGTGACACCCAATGGTAAATAAGTCCAGAGAGTCCGTGTCTGCAGTAACCAGGGTGCTTCATTACTGGAGGGATTCAGGTACAAAACAATACAGGCTCGGCATTGGGCTGGCTTCTCCAGTCTCCTCCCTGGCAGAAGAAGGGTTTGATGCTGAGGAAAGGCCTGAGCTAGCTGTCCCCCTCTCAGAAGGCTGCCATCCTGGTCAAGGGCCCACGGTCTGTAGCTCAGTAGTCCTGGTGGCTCCTTGGTCAAAGGGCTGTTGACCCATGGTCTGTGGCAGCATATCCCCATCTCAGCGTCTTCTTCTGGTCACTCAGTAGTCTGTCAGAGTCTCTCGCTCCAAGCACTGGTCCCTAACTGCAGCACACGAGGGGCTTTGACTGCTCTCCTTATATGCAGTTTCTGGCTGGACTAGAATGTTCTAGTGGGAGGGGTGGAGTGGAGAAGCTCAGCACAAACAGATACAATGTTACACTTTCCGTCTCTCATAGACTTACATTACAGCTTCAATGACACTCAATGGCAATGACACCGCAGGTTTGCCAGACAAACACAAGTTTCCAGACATAACAACAGAGATAAACCAGACAGTCACAAGTTTAGTCCGTCTGATTTTAGTGGTAAACAAACAACGTCTGGGTTTTTCCCTCCAAAACACAGTCTATTTTAAACCCTATGGCAGCTGTGGAAAATTACCAGCTTATCAATCAAAGTCCTTACAGTCTCTAAGTATTCATTAACCCTTTCCACAGTCTCAAAAATACAGTGCAAATAAACAGAATATATATCACAACAAATATCGAACATGCAGTTACAGAGTATTAAACAATAGAAGTCAATGTTAACCCTTTCAGGTTAAATAAAGCAATGAGTTGTGCACTACATGTGTATGGACTTTGGGGGTCATTTATTATACAGAAATACGCTTATATTAGGTGTATTTCTGGGGCAGATTCCGGCACAAAGGTTATTTGCACCTCAATCTGCGATTTTTCCCTGCTCAGGCCAGGTCTAAAAATGTGGGTGTGACGTGGGGCGGGAAAGGGGCAGTCTGAAAGGTCCGTGTCATTCATCATTTTCTACCGCTGTTTTAGGCATAAAAAAGGTCTACATGTAGGATAGCTCAAAAACTTCTTACATTTAGAACTGGCGCTGTATGCCCCAAAGCTATATAAAAACCAGCGCCTCTTCACAACTTCAGCAGATACACTGTCAGCACAGGAGTTATTAAGAGCGGTGCTGGTCTTAATAAATGATCCTCTGTGTGTAGTTATATCTGCCCCCTGTGTGTAGTTATATCTGCCCCCTGTGTGTAGTTATATCTGCCCCTGTGTGTAGTTATATCTGCCCCCTGTGTGTAGTTATATCTGCCCCCTGTGTGTAGTTATATCTGCCCCCTGTGTGTAGTTATATCTGCCCCCTGTGTGTAGTTATATCTGCCCCCTGTGTGTAGTTATATCTGCCCCCTGTGTAGTTATATCTGCTCCGTGTGTAGTTATATCTGCTCCCTGTGTGTAGTTATATCTGCCCCCTGTGTGTAGTTATATCTGCCCCCCGTGTGTAGTTATATCTGCCCCCCGTGTGTAGTTATATCTGCCCCCCGTGTGTAGTTATATCTGCCCCCTGTGTTAGTGTATATCTGCCCCCGTGTGTAGTTATATCTGCTCCCGTGT